>NC_073701.1:62699161-63018930 GCF_023634085.1 Falco cherrug
TCCTGGGACCAAATGTGTCAACCTTTAAACAGTGATGTGAAACCATACAGCACAATCCTCTGTGCAGATGCAGCTGTGATGGGTGTTACGTGCAGGCAGAAGATGGATTGCTTTTTCTTTCCATTTGTGGTGAGTCTGGAGCTGGGGAAGGCAGCAGGCAGCACAGCCCGCATCTCTGCCAGGCACCGAATGCCAAGTCTACCTGGCCTGGACCCAGCGCTGCTGCTCCTGAATTATATATATCAGAGAGACGCTGATGATGAGAAAGGGTAACAAGGGCTTGCCAGAAATGTGGCGGGAGGTTTATGCAGCCAGGCAAAATGTCACTGAAGGGTTAGCGTTAATAGAAGGGTATTCTCTCTGTGGGGCAGTTTTGGACAGTGGAGGATGAGCTGTTTGTCTTCTAGTGGTGCTGCAGTGGTTTCATGTCAAAGCCTGGTATATTCCTTTCAGGAGTCCTGCTGTATTGTATGAGTTCAGGGTGGTAACTTGTTAGTAAAACGATAGGAGTTTGAGGACTAAAATTTAATATATAACTCCTATAAAATATAATCAATGTTGCCTCCACATGTGCAAGCCAGCCCTCACACATGGTTTCAATTAGTGCTGGGGGTGGGTGTAATGACCATCTTGGAGGAGCAGAGCACCTTCAGCACTGAAGTCACATCTGAGCTAAAGACGTGACCCCAGCAGCATTAAAAAATGGGATATCCTTCTTGATGCAAAGCCAAGCACAACTAAGAGATGTAATCCAAAATCCTGATGCAAAGATCACTCGTGTGAAAGGGAAATGTTTGCATTGAATTGGGGTTCCATAGTTAAGACACAACTTGATTGCAATGTATTAGCAATGGTCCCTCTTGTTGCAGCAAACAGATTGTACAAAGAAATCAAAGCAAATGTGAAGCCTGAGTTACTTGCTCACAGCATTAAGGTTAGTTTTCAACATGGGACCAGATTTGAGACTGGCTTTTCTCATGCTTCTTTTGGCAACAATCCCTGTTCCCCTTTCAAGCTTTCCCCATAGCATTTCAGGACAGGACATCCCAGCCCAGGAAGCAGACTGCCCACACCCACACCTTGACAAGACCTTCTAACCAGGACTCAGAGGAGCTTAAGAAGCCAAGGTGCCACAGCTCAGGGATGAGCTCTCTGCGGCTAGTCAGCTGTAACTAGGGGCTGTGTGGCAGCAGCAATGAATAATTCTGGCTAATTCAATTAACTTAACTCTTTGGTCATTGTGCTCATCAACTCCCCTCTATTATTAATGTAAAAAACACAGTGGCAGGAGAGCCTTTTCTGAGGGGGGCTGGGACGAGTGTTTCATTAAAATAAGTAGGCTCTGCAGTGAAAACATTTCTGCTCTGAGCTAGTTCTGGTTCCACAAGTTCATCCCAGTGGTTCCTGAGAAAGGTGACCTGCTCGAATACTTTGCCATCCATGACACTGGTGTAGGGAACAGCACAGATTTGTCACCTTGCTTCAAAGTGATGCTCTTTTTCAGGGGGTTAGAAACTCAAGGAAGGAGCATGCACCATATGTGAGCATATGTGCAGGTACGTGCACAGGCAAAGCATCTCTGCCTGGTGCAGAGGGTACCAGCTGCACTGTGTTGTGGTGTATGTATTTATGTGACTATACATTTCGTGGCATCTGCAGTGTTTGTGTGGTGACTTGCAGGTGGGTGGTTGAAACAAGCTGGTCTTGGAGGGGATACGTCCTTGCTGGTGTGTGTTGTGGCTTGGACTATTGGTGTCTTTGGCAGCATGTGCTCTTAGTGGGTCTACCCGTGGCTGAAGAGGAACCCAAGTACCCCAGCCCAAACCTAGGCTGCCCCAGCAGCCCTGTCTCCCAGAGCCTGTCCACTCACCTGGCTCTGCTGGGCTTTCTACAGCAAGCCCAAGCCTGCTGAGGAAGGAGGGGAGTGAGTGATGGGAAAGTTAGTTATATTTTGCAGTGGCTTTCCCTCGGCACCACTACCATCGACCTTGGCTGAACCCACTGCACTCACAAAAATGAGAACCATTTCTCATTGCAAGCCTGCGCCCCAGGGCCTGTCATTTTTTTCAAGAGCAATGTTTAAATGCCTACCAGCCTCCATGTGCCGGGAGAGGCTAGAGAGCAGCTCCAGAGAGATCCAGTTGAGCTCCTGAAAACTTTCAGATGAAGCAGGAAAGGAGCTGCCATATGGAGAGCTGCTACCTTCAGCAAGGCCAAACACCTTGTCCTTGCCTCCAAAATTTGCTCCACTAACCTGCTGGATTTTTGCCTTGCCTCAGCCAGTTCTAGGTTCTAGATAAGGAAATAAAAAGCATGTATGTTTTCAACGGCAGCTGTGCAAGATGGGGGCTCTGGGCGAAAGCAATGACCCAGGGAGTGGAGAGTGCCAGCTACGTGCCACACCATGTGACAATGCTGCTGCTCAGCTGCTGTGCCTGGGAGGGAGCAACAGTGGCATCCAGGGTCTCCTGAAGCACCAGCAGCTGCAAACCCAGCAGCTTTCCTTGTTCCAGCCACATTGGGTCTGACAGTGTGACCCCCATCCTCCAAAATGCATCCAAACAAGTGGGGATACCTGCTATTGAAACAGCCTCGTCCTGCTCCTGGCATGGCTTGTCTCGTGGTTGTATGGAGAGGTTATAAACCCTGGGGGTGTTTGAGCAGCCTCTGGTTGTTGTGTTGGAGCAGGCTGGTATTAGGAGGGCATAAAATTATATCAAAGTCAACTTTATCTCTTCCTGTGACCCTTGTCCCAGCCTCTCAGAGTGGCAGCAATCCCCAAACTCCACCTAGTTCCCTGGAGTCCCATCACAGTGAGGCTTATAGGGAACGGTAATATCAGTCAATGCCAGGTTATTTCTTCACTGCAAGGTTATTTTGTCCAACTTGACTGTTCCTGCTGAGGGTAATGGAGTTTCCCCTCTCCCCCCCTCCCCCCCCCCCCCCCCCCCTTTCCCCTTGGAGAGTGTTTCAGAGTGTAATAGATGCTATTCTCAGTATATTTTCTGTAGATACCACTCAAGTTTCTTCCAGGCATCCCACATGATAATCAGTCAATATCCTTCTTTAGAGTAATTTCATTCTCCTGTTTTCCACCTTTGCTACTTGTCTGAGCTGAGCTCGGTAGCTGAGCCCTATTGAACTCCACACACTCTTTTTTCCAGTCAGTAGAAAGCTGGATTAGCTTTTCAGTAGCCTGGGTCATCTTGGAAGAAAAAAAGTTATGTTAGAGGGCAACCAATTTATTTGCTTAATATTCTGAAAGCAGCAGCCTTTTGGTTCCCCAGTTGCATGTGCCTGTGTATAATAACTCTTCTGGGAAGCAGGGGTGGATAGATCGGGAAGTATCTTTAAAACAAGCATGCACTCTGCGTGGTGGATAGAGTCATTTGATTTGCTGTATGTACAGACTGCAGCAGAGTGCATAGAAAATTGCTCTTGCGGATCAAGAGGTCTGAGTTGTTTGGCAGCAAGTGCTGTGGAGGGCAAAAAGTTACCCTGCTCCCGGTGCTGCAGGTGGGAGGAAGTCTTCAAGGACATTGCAGCTCATAATATTCTGCTGGTATCCTACTGGCATCCATGTTTGCTGCAGTCTGGTATCACATCTAGTCTATTGAGACTCAGGCTGGGACCTGGACACCTGGAGCATCTTCCATCTTCAGTCAACAGGCTGAGTTCGGCCTTTCCTTGTGATTGGCATGACAGCATATCATCCACAGTGTTCTGTCGACACTTTTTGCCGCAAAGCCAGTGGAGGCTTGTTTTTAGCCCAGCAGTTGCCACTGTCTGTAAAGTATACTACAAGCTCTTTAGCTTAATACCCAAAAGGATGCAGCCACACACCCCTCCAGTGGCACTAATAACATAATGTAAAACTAAATTAATCCATCTGCTAAACCTCAACATGTCATCAAATAATTATCAGCAACATACAATCTCCTCCAAGGAAGATCTTATTCTATTAAAGAGAAATTGGTCTAGACTTTAGCTGCAAGAATGACAATGTGCTCTTTATATGAGATTTCAAGTCTTGGAGTGAAAGCATACAGTGATTTCTGATAAGCAGCTTTTTGGCTAGAAGACTCCACTGTTTACTTTTAAATAATAGAATCATAATTATTTTCAATAATGATTGTCTTGCGGACTTACATCTAGGTTTAGATACTCTTTAGTCTTGCACCATTAAGAGTCCTTTAGGTCAGGCCTTTCTACTCAGCATGGTTATCAGAGGTCACGGACTAACCACAGGGATGAGTGTCTGGACTAAGTCTGCAGTACCACTGCAAGAGTTAATTTGCACATCCCACATGGTCTGAGTAGTTAAGGGATCCATACCACACTCTCAGGGTATATGAATCCAGAGGTTGCAGTGGCTTGGTAGGAAGGACATTGCCTAATGATGAACACTGTCCTGGGGCAATGTTGGAAGGATCCTTCTCTCACTTTCCCCAGTTTTGGCAATGAGGATCATTGTACTGTCCCTCTCTCCCAAGCACCCTGAGGGCCTTCAGTTGGTGAGATCAAGCGCATGATGTTAAGTTTACTGTATTAACTGGTGTGATGGTCACCACCCCACTGTGCTCCTGGCAGCTGGTACTATCCTGTAACGTTTGCCGTGTGGGTCAGCTTGAGCTGAGTTGCATTAAGGACCTTTAAATGAAATAAGTAGTCATCTTTCCTTGTATCAGACTCTGCAGTGTTCTCATGTGAGATGCAGTGAAGGAATGAAGCTTTTCACATCCCTCCTCCAGCCCTGACCTGCCTCTGTTAAATACTGTTTGTGCCCTTTGTGCTTTCATGCTGTGGGAACCAGCTCTGGATCCTTGTGTTGCACTGCCTCGGGTATGGCTGTAAGAGGCATAGGAGACCTTTCTGGGGTTATCCCACAGAGTGTTGCTACCAAACTGAGGATCTGGTTGTCTGTCTTCTCCTTGGATGACAAGTCTTACCAAACTCAGCTCGTTGTCGGGAGGGCTGCTGAAATCTCATCCTCTCCTACTTCCCTGCAAAGCACAGGTCGGTTGGCCAGGTGTCATATGCTTTGATTCAGTTGCTTTTTCCTAAAGCATCACCATGAAGACCTGCCAGAGTTATGATGATGTCTGGCTGGAGGGAGCCTTGATTCGCCCTGGATTCCAGCATCTCCCACCCCTCTGCCACCAAAGTTTCCAGTGATTGCAGTTAATGCTACTCTGCATGAAGAGGCATTAGGAAATCATCTCTATTTCAACCAGGTCTGACAGGAGGGAAGGGGCTTCAGGATCTTCAGTTCACATGAGCTTTATGGGAGCGGGTGGCTGAGTACACGAGAGACAGTCAAATCAGCGTTGTCACATCGGGCAAAGCTCAGCATGAGCACAGCTGTGTTACAGGACACCAGAGAGACAGCGTGACATGGGGCTGGCAGGAAAATGTGTGCTGAGTGAACAGCACAAGGAAGCAGGCTTTGTGAGTTAAGTGCACACCAAGGTATTTACTTAATATATGTGTGGCCAACTGTTCCTGCTTGGGAAGGCAGGCAGCAAGAAATTCCCCTTGCACATGCAGCAGAAGGAGATGAGGTCTGCAAAGCCCTTGAATTACTGTGAGAGTCTTTGAGTCCTTCTCTAGAGACTCAAGAGAACAGATTTTAAGTAGTTTGCTTTTTTAAAATGAAAGTCTTGAGTGTGGGGACCATCGGTCTGTCCCAGCCCATGGGATCTGGCCAGAGAGGGGACATCATCATCGGCTGGACGTCTCTGTCCAAGGATGGGATGGATGTTGCTTTTCCTTTATCCTGGCTGGCAGGGGTGATTCCTCTGGGATGCCTACCGCTTCGTTGTCCTGCTGGGGACATGGCAATGCCCCTTCCTGTTGGGGCTGCTTTCACAGGCAGAAAGCAGGGGGCTTGGAGGATGGTGTTAGGGGGACTCATGGTTGAATGGGATGAGCCAAGCAATGGTAAGCAGAACGGAGTGTGAGCTGCAGTGCCTCAGTTTCCCTATGCTGCATTTGGCAGGGGTGCCACATGCAATTGACAGAGGAGGTTCATCCGCTCATGATTCTTCTCCACTTTGGGAACATTTGAGCTGAGCAATACAGGGTGTTGATTTCTGGTCTCTGCAGACAACATGAACAGAGCCTCTACTTTGAAACTGTGGCTTACAGGCAGCCAGAGCCCTGCAGTCAGGGAGAGGAGCTCTGCCTGAGCTTCCCTTTTCACCCCTACAAATTTTATCTGTCATGACTTGTTCCTGACAGCATCTCTCTTCCCATGGCTGCCATGCTCCCAGCACCCTGATGCAGCCTTGCAACGGATTTTGGGATGTCAAGGCTGAGACCAGCTCTGATTGCCTGGAAGGGATGGTTGGGAAAGAACACATGATGGGTGGAGGGTTCCTGGAGAACGGCTGCACTCATCCCACCTTCCCCCTGCCCAGCTTCTAGCACTTCCCATTTGGCTTCTGCAAAACACCTATGAGGACCCACCAAACCACTGCAGCCCCCCCAAAATCTCCAGGCCTTTTGGCTCTGTTCCTGCAGGGCTCTGTGCCTGTGGCAGATGCATTGCCAGGCGTTTACCTTGCCCTCGCAGCTCGGCCCCAGTGGGAAGATTCCTCTGGTCTCCTCCTGAACAGGGAGTCCCTTACGGCTGTCTGAAATGTCCCCCGCAGCATGTGAGGTGGGACTGGGGGGTGCAGGCAGGGTGGACGGAGGAGGAAGCATGTCCTTTCCAAGGCAGTCAGAGCAGGAGTGCCAAATTGATTTGCAAAGGTGGCAGTGCGGCAGATCAGGCTCTGGCAGGCTTTCTGCCCACCCCAGCAGGCCGTGCACCACCGCTAATCCCTTTCCACGGCACAGCTCACCTCTCTGCTCTCCTCCTCCCCTCTGCCTTTCTGTTCAGCCACTGATTTCCACCCCTCTCCTCTCCTTTCCCCTCTGCAAATTTCACATCTTCTTTTAAGTTTGGCTGGTAATTTCTTCTGCACATAAGAAGGAATTCTGTCCTGTAAATCTCCAGCTTTGCAGGTGACCTGTGCTGGGGGGACAAATCCTGTTCAGCCACTTGTATTATACAACTGTGCACTGCACAAACAGGGGTCGGTAACCAGCAGCTCCCGGGCAGCTGTGTGGATGGGGATAGACACCCCTTTGCCAGTCCCTGCAGGGTGCTGATGAGCACTGCGATGCTTTTTGAAGGAGGGGGCTTTAAAATCATATAGCAGGACCTCCACACATGACACAAAAAATGAGGTTTGAGGGGTCTCTGGTGGACCTCTGGCTCCAATCCTGCAGAATTTCTCATCTGGAAGAGGTTTTTTCAGTTTAAGGGGAGCAAAAACAGCCAACAGAAAGAAGCATCCCACTTTCTCCTCCTCTTCCCCAAATAAAAGCATCATCTAAGGAGAAGGAGGCACAAGTCCGCTGTATATTTGCTGGGTTTCCAACAGGACACAGATGCTGGAGCAGAGAGTGGCTGCTCTGTAGCATTTTGAAAACCTCCTTTTAGCCTTGGGCACACGCTGGCACTGTGTTTTCGAGCAGATCTGTAATTTTCCAGTGGATTCTTTTTCAAAACAAGGCAACATGTTTCCATGTCAAAACTTTCTGTGAGGTCTTAGTGATTTTGATGCAGGGCTTTTGTGCTAAAGAAGAGAAAAGTAACGACTGCTTTGTCTTCAGTCAGCGTCACGTAGTTTGACTTTTTAGTGATTTTTTGACTTGCAAGGAGTGTTTTTTTCTGCCATGCTTATTTAAAAGAAAATCAAAGTGAAGTCTCCCTGCTGATGCTACATAAGCCTCCCAGCCTCAATTGCAGGAAATTTCCAAATGTGGTATCTTACCCAATGGAGCAAACACAAGCGGAAGGCCAAATTGGTGGGATTTGGTGTGAATCAGAAGTTGGGGTCCCACGTAACTCTGATTTCCAGCTGCAGAATGCTGCAGCTTGGGGTTTCAGACCTAAACTTTCCTGCGACTTGGGTGGGAACGGGGTTTCCAGACTGGGTCCATCCCTGACAGGAGGATCCTGAGTTCCCAGGCAGCAGCAAATCCAGTCCTGCTGGAGCAGTCCTGCTGGAGCTTGTTGTCCTTGAAACCTCAATCCTTGTCAACGATATTTTTTCTCTTGGATTTTCCAGCCTCTTTGCTCCTTTTAGGCTGCAAAAAAACTAGAGGCCGGGCTTGAAGGCATACTGCAGGGAAGGATGTAGGAGTCTAAAACTTGCTAATACATAAAATGTGTCTTTTGGTGTCTGATCCAAAATGTCTCCTCATGTTGATAGAAGTTTTCCCATTGCCTTCAGTGTGTTTCTGCTCACGCATCTGATCAAGGCCCTGCTAATTATTCTCCATTATTAACTGCTTGGTTACATTTCTGTATGTCGTTATGTGTGTGTATTTATTAGCCCAATGATGAAGCCAACTGTCTTCCTGCCCTCTGTGTTTCTCGCTGGCTCTGCTCTCACAGGAAAAGCACAGGCTGTAAAGGGATGTGGCAATCTGCTTAATGGAAGTGACACTGCTGGCCCCGGGCCCTCTGGTCACCTCTGTAATTAAACCATAGCGAAGGCCAGTCCTGGCTGGGCAGAAGATCAAGGCAGGTGCAGCAGCCAGAGTCATTTTGGGTGAGTGCTTAAGTGCACTGACCTCCAAATTTGAGGTTGCTGATGGTTTGCTGAGATGTTCCACCCATGTTGACGGCTGGATAGATGTCCTGGCCACCAGCTTGGCTCAGCTTTCCAGGCTACCTCAGGGACAGAAAGCCACAAGCTCTGGCCCGTTGCTGTCTCCAGCATTTCGTTTCCAGCTCTCAGGTGATGCCCAGACAAGGTTTGGGGTAGCTTGGGCTGGAGTTCATCCCCAGTCAGTAGTTTAGATGCAGCCCCTGTGCTGGTAGGAGTGTGGATGTGAACTGCTACTGGTGGCAAGGGAATAAGCTCTTGTAGCTTATTTGCTTATCTACAGATGCAGCCATCCAGTCCTCATGAAAACATGGTGGCAGAAGGGTCTAGATCTGCCCTTCTCTTTGCCAGCAACTTACTCAAAAACATGCTGGGATCAGATGTAAAACCCACAAGGTTTGGCCATTCTTGTGCAGTTTACTCATCATCTGGATGTTCCTCTCGTTAGTGAATGAAGTGCCCTCTCCCTACAGCATTGTCTGAGACTTAACTCAGGCTTGGCCAGAGGTCTGTTGCACGAACACTTAAAATAACTCCTGCTGTACTGAGCCTCCCATAAAGCATCTGTAATAGTTTAAAAGAGCAATAAAAGAAGCCTCAGAAGCCCTACGAAGCCTGGGAGCTCACTGAATTATCCAGAAAACAGTAAGCGTTTTCTATGGAAAATGTTGTCCTTTTATCCAAAGACTTTAGATGGTTTGGGGTTTTTTAGTTTGTTTGGTTTACTGTCAAAAAACAGATATATGGGGAAAATCGGGCTTTTTGCAAATGGTCCATTTAAAATCCCTGTTCCCCATCCTAATAATGCTTGATGGGAAATTTTCAATTAGCCCTGATCATTATCAACGTTTCTCAAATTAGGGAAACTCCAGCACAGAAGTGTAATCATTTGTTTATGGGCCTTCTGCATGTCAGAAAGCAGATTATGGCTGTCCCTGGGCAATTCCTGATAGCCTGGCCAGTTGCAGTGGGGCTTTTGGGTTTGTTGGAGCTACTGAGCTCCATGCAGGCGTATTCTTGAATGTGAAGAGACTGTTTGTTCAAGACTAGTTTTAGTTTTTTGTGTCTTTGAAGTGGCAACCCTAAAGATACGGGAATCCAAGCTGTCCTTGCATGAGGATCCTCTGGACATTGAAGGTCTTAGAGATTCCTTCAGGTTTGGCTGGTCTGGTCTCAAATACAGGTAAGGTGGGAAGTCTAGGGTGTTTGGCTTCAGCTTCTCAATCAGACCTTCCTGCTGTGGTCTAGGACCTGGATATAGTTTGGACTTTTAAATTAAGCTTTGAAATTAGAAGAGAATGTGTAGCTAGCCCTGCCAGCTCACTCGGTCAGACTGGGTGCAGCAGATCTCTGGCCATGTTGTTGTGTGTGGTCCTCTCCAGTTCAAGTGGCACCAGCATTTTAGCCACATCTTCACAGCTGACAAACCTACCTTCTGTCCCCAGGTCACCCTTTCTTGCAGTTGATGCCCTTACATCCATAAAGCTGTGTCTTGGTTTAAGTTTTGGGATTGAAAAGCATCACCCTTATTGCTGCTAATATGCTTTTTGGGGCTATGTGAGTGGAAGGGAGGTTGCCATTCTTGTGGATGAAATGGTTCTTCCTTGGGATCTTAAGGCTGCTGTTGTTCCCCCTCTCCATTTTTTGGGGATCCCTTTTCCACAGGTGCCTCTCTTGGCTCTGCAGTCCTGTGGTTTGGTTGATAAGGAGGACATCCCAGCACCACCTCCTTGCACTTCAGTTTTGTCCCAGCTGTTGTGTGTGATGGGACTCATCCCATTCACACATTCACAATGAGCAGCTGATGCTGCTGAATGCCCCTGCACATTTCTGTATGCTTCACATGACTGATATGTCTAAATAAGTGCTGATTGCTGTGCATGTGCTGGTCACCATGGATCTCCACGTCTGCTGGGGGAACTCCCTCCAGCCAAAGATTTAAGCCCCTCATTCTGTCAGACCCTCTCTCATTTATCCATCTCACCATCACTTCCTTGTTCACTGCTTTCCTGGCTATTTGCACCACAATGTCTGAGCCAGTGACTTTTTCCAAAGCAGAGGGAAAAACCCAAACCCTGTTTCTTCTTTATGGCCCATGTGGAACTCCGCAGCAGCTTTGATTTAAACCATAACATTTGGCAGGTGATTGTCCATAAAATATCCTAATCACTGATAGAGTTTTAAATTAAACTTGTAATGAGATCTTTTTTTCTTTCTTCATCCTTTTTTTTTTTTTTTTTTTTTGAGTACAAGGGAAAATAAAGTACAAACAATTGGATTGCAGTTACAGAGCTGGATTCAGCATTGTTTAATAAAGCTCATGCTTTATTAATTGTGAGAACACTGCTACCCCTCATAGGTGTCGAGCTGGCTGTGAGTCCCTGGGGAACCTCATCTGTTTGTGTTTGCAGGGAGAGACATGGCAGGGTTGTTTGGACAGATCCTGAGATGCGCTAATTGGAAGTTAAAGATCCACTTTCTGGCACGAGACGGGAATGCATTAGAGTGGGGAGCACTTTCTAATGCTTTGACTTTTTAAAAGCACACGCTGCATTAAAGCCCATGGTGTTTCTTTGATCCATGCCACCAAAATAATTCCAGGGACAAACACAAATGAGGGATAATAACTAATTTAACTGGAATTATTGGAAAGCGACACTGCAGAAGATTAGAATTTCCAGAGCAGACTGTAATTGCTGGGAGATTGGGGTCTGATGCCTGTTTATCTATTCTATTAATGTCTCTCTGCATCTGTCCTTCTACTCGATCAGCTGCCCATTAGCCATCATTTAGCTACTGTTCCTGTCTTTTCTGCCTTCGGTGTCTCACCCTTTCTGTCTGCTTGTTAGCTAGAACAGATGTAAGAAAATTGCATTCTGCACAGAAGGTAAATGTGAGCTCTAATGGGCCAGATTTTGATTTTGTATGTTCTGGTGTAACTTTGCAGAAGTAAGACAAACTCTTCTGGGTGTAGAGTAGCACACCCAAACTGGGCCCTCACCACCAAGACGCTGTTCACTACCTGTTAAAACCTTCCCTACAGGGCACTGGTAGATGCATGAGATCCCAGGGCTAGGTTTGAAGTCATCAGGATCATTATTGCCATGGTGTCCCTTTCTGGGGAAGCACCTTCCCTCCTCTAGCTGTCTCTTTCCTATTTTCCCAGCCTCTTCTTGTGAGCCTGATTCTGTGTTCAAGTGTTCTTTGTAGGGGAATGCCGAGGGATTAAGGGCCAAGACAGGTCCAGATTGCCCATGGTGTGATTACTACATCTCTGGGACATCTCCCATCCCTCTGCTTGGTATTTGCTCTTCTCATCTACCCTGGGCTGTTTATTTAGACTCCATTTACCTATTCACTGTTGATTTTGCATATTAAAATCTCTGCCCATCTTTACTTAGCTAACGGGGATATTCATTTGATCTCATTTTGTAATGGGACATTAAGTAGACTTTTATAATAGGATGCCTTTGGAATCACATGTTGCATCCACAAGAGGCCTTAGTACTTATATTTTATTCTTGTTGAAAGCAAAGGAATTACACATGTTTTCATTCTGGTCTTGAAGACTGACCATCAAACTCACAAAACACAAGGTACATCTAACGAGTGGGGCAGTACATCTTCCTGTCTGTCATAAAAAAGCTCCCTCAAGTCAATCAAGGGAGAGCACACATACTATGTGGGGAATAATGAAATGAAATTAAGAAGATATATTGATGTGTCTGTGTAAACTGAAGAAAACACAGGCCCTGGGGACCTCTGGGAATTTTGCGCTTGAGTATTCTTTAAGCTTCCATGGATTTTTGTCCACGTATTGAAAGTGTTGTTAACCCCTGAGGAAATTTAGTGCCCAGGATCAATGAACATAACACACAGATGCCTAATAATAGAAAATGGGATTGACGTGTTCCTCTGGTAAAATCACCCCAGCAGTTAATTCTGCTGCCACAACAAGCACGTCAATAAGATTTCCTGCTGATTCATGGAAGGATTTGGGGATACAGCATGGCATCTGGGAAGACAGAAGTGTTGGGTTTGCCTCAGCTCTGCAGTCCCAGGAATGTTGGAAAAGGTGGAAATTTAACTCCAGCAAAGAGTATGTGTTTTTCAGAATAGTTTTGGGCACTGAATGAGAGACAGCACAATGCAGCACATTGGCATCCCACTTTCAAAGGGCTGTAAGATATTCCCCAAAGGCCCCATAGCCCCCAACCTCTCATCTCCCTCCCAGCTGTTCCTGGCTGCTTTGGGGCATATTGATGGGCTTCCTGATCATTTCTATGTTGTAAGACAGAAAGAAAGTTTTCACCACATTTCAGTTCCTTCTGGATCTGAACTTACGCTGATTTTGGAATATGAGAAATGCAACCTAGGATTTCTAGCTTTTCAGGAATGACAGGCTCTGAGAAGTAATAAAAGGTATTTTTCTTTGCCTGGGCCTTGTATGGTGGCACTGAGGCTGTGTGTGAAGGGAAGAGACATCAATTTTGGGGGAGATGGCATTTGAGATGCTCTCTGTTCTGCAGTAAAACATCCTACATGATGGAATCTTTGGAAGGTGAGCTGGTACCCCATCCAGTCTTAACATATCATGGTCATCTCTGTCCTGCTTAGAGCTGATGTAATTGCCTGTGGCTGTGGGTTTCTTTGAAGGTAGGGAGTTGCCTCATGCTGGTAGATGCTGTGGCACTGCAGATCTCTCCTGCTTCCCTGCCAGGCACCACCTGGTTGGTCTGAGCTGGGATTTGCCTCCTGTATGCGTCTAGCACACTGAGTCACAAAGCAGGAGTGAAAGCAGGACTGCACTGAGCTGGTGTAGCCCATTTTTGGGTCCTACGCTCAGGGGTTCCTTCTTCTCCGTGCCACATAAGCAGACGGTGGGGTTGGGATTAATTTTGAGAGAAAATGTTTGGCAAAATTAACATAAGGATGCTGGTCTTGTTTATATCTCTGTGACCTCTCCATCAGTGACATGTCCTTCCAGTTGCCTTGAATGAACTCCATCCATTTGGGCAGCATCGTGTCCGATGATATGGTAGGATCTGGTGCAGGCAATCCCATTGCCCATGTGTTTGTGTAAAGCCACGTTGTTACCTCCCTGCTGTTCACTGGGAAGTTTCTCTGAAAGCTGAATGCTGGCACTGATTTCACTTGGTCTGGATTTTTCTAATGCATTTACTTGCAGAGAAAAGCCAGGCACCCCAATTTGAGCCCAGGGCAGGAAGCTTTACCTTTAACTTTGAGCTACCAACCCATGCAGGAGCCCCAGAGCCAGTAACTCAAAGCCAGAGAAGGGAGAAGTGATGGAGATTTCCTAATGCTGCTTCCCTGACCAGGGAGATTTTGCACTGCTACCTTTCATAGAATCATAGAATGGTTTGGGTTGGAAGGGGTCTTTAAAGACTACCTAGTCCAACCCTCCTGCAATGAGCAGGGAAATCTTCAACTAGATCAGGTCACTCACAGCCACGTCCAACCTGACCTTGAACGTTTCCAGGGATGGGGCTTCTACCACCTCTCTGGGCAACCCGTTCCACGGTTTCACCAACCCTGTTGTAAAAAAATTATTCCTTATATATAAGTTTCACATACCTGAACTCTTTGGTGTTTGTTCAGTGGTTGTCCTTGTTTTGAAGTCGATCCTCTTTTTTCTTCCGTAAACTTTGAGCTCATGGAGGCAATCAGCTGTTTGCTGCTAGGTTGCAGCAAGCTGTACAGCGTACAACCTGCTGGAGCCAGGTTGCATCTGAGAAATTTGAGTCTGGATCTAAATTTCAGATGCTCACAGATTTCAGCGCAGTCTGGATCTGACTCTTCAGTTCTTCTCCTTCATGGGAGGTACATCCTTAATCTCCTCTCTTCCTCAGACCTTTCCAGACATAGGGATTTTGGGGTTGTGGATCAGACCCATCTCTGTGTCTCTAAATAACAATAAGGGGATTATCCTGCTTGGGGGGTGGGGGGTGGAGGGAGGAGTGGGCTCTGCAGGAGACTCTCTGGGACCCATATGTTGGGTAGATGGTTAATTTTTGCAGTCGGGCAAAGACCAGCAATCTGCCTGGTGCTGAGGCTGCTAGGATGCTGTCTCGCTGGGTGCCCCAGATTCCGTCCTGCCCTTAGTTTATTAAGGATCAGGAAGGAAATTGCTGACGGTGCCTACTGCACTGAGGAGGGGGGAGAGACGGGGGGTGTCTGTGCAAGTCTATTACATCTGGGCTTCTTTCCAGCATGAATAAAAATGTTCTGTGTGTCCGGAGTTATCAACATATTCTTTTTTATTCCTGTCAATTAATCTAATCTGAATGAGACGCTGCTGTTCCCAGAATAATAGCCTTGGATGTATGGTCTTATTTCTCATCTGCTTTGTGGACTAGACTCTGATGTTGTTGGCCCAGGAATCACGTTGTTGATTTACTCCGAGCTGAATCAAGCCTTCTGTGACCAAAGCACTGACAGCCTCGATGAAGTAGCTCACTCATGAGAGCAGGCAGTGTTGTTATGGAGGGAGCATCGTAGCCCTGTCCTGTTTCAGATGGTGGCTCTCCTGCCTGTGCTTCTGCCTCTAACCCTGTCGTGGCTCTAGGCACCTCCTGCCCTTCTCCCTGTACTGTTTATGTTTCCTTCCTACAGATGAAAGGCAGAGAAGCAAACCGCACAAATGTTATATTGTTCATGGCTTATTGAACAATTAGTTTCAGCTCAGGGTCTAATCTTCCGGCATTTCTTTTCTTCCCTTTGTATGCCATGCATGTCTTGGAAACTTGGTGGCCACAGGATTTGTGTGGAACTGATGGAGGGGCTCAGGACTTGGTTCAGAGGGATCCTGTGCCCAGAGCAAAGCGGGTGTGAACTGCTCTGGCTGCTCAGAGGAGGATAATTTGGGACTGTAAACAAAATTAAAGAAAAAATGTTATGAAAACCGATTGTATGGTAATGCCTCCTGCTCAGGGTTGGATATGTCCCTCTGGCATTCATCTTCCCGAGGTCTCTTCATCAGCTGGCTGAGGTTTTCAAACTCTGAAATCCTTTTCAAGGCTCTCCGTGGTTCTGTCAGCTGGTAGGCTGTGTCAGGAGGGCAGCGATCTGCTGGTGCATGGCTCCCTGCAAAGCCAGGAGGGCGAAGGGGGCCCGGTGGGCACCAGGATGTGTCTGCAGCGCGGGATGGAGCCAGCGCTCGGCTGCCGGCACCAGTGCGGGGCTGCACGTGCTCTTTGCTGTCTCCTGAATGAGATTTGCTGCTGTGTGCCAGGACCTGGTGTGTTTGTGTGTCTGGGAGGAGGAAGCGGTCACACATTATCTCTGCACCCGCATCCCAGCACCATCGCACGGTTTGGGGCAGGTGGAGCAGGCTGGCTGTGCGTGGGGTGACCCACAGCCACGAGCCCTTGCTCGTGGGGGCAGGAGAGTAGGACTGTGCCTCCTCTTGTGCCCAGTGTCTTGCTCATTTGGGCTCTGCTCCCATCTAACTTCAACCTGCCATGTTTTCCATCCCCAGGGCTCGTGACACTGTTGTTTGTTTAGGGTTTTTCCAACAGTTGTAGCAATTCCTGACCTCTCCCTATGTAAGCTTGCACATGGATATATCAGTCCTTCTCACACCCATTCACTCAGAAGTTTCACACTCCTGTGCATTCACAGCAGAGCTTTTTGCATGTGATTTTTTCTTCCACATTTGGGCTCCTCCTGCCCTCCCTACTTGAGTTCAGCTATCTTGATACTGTTCACTACTCCATACGGAGGGTTCAGTTCACGTGACCACCCCATTAGCTGCTCTAACTAAAGCCTCAGGCAAATAGTCATTGAGGATTTATTTTTATTAAAAAAAAAAAAAAGTCGGATTAAGTATTCTGATGAACAAGAATAACATTAGCAGCTGTGCCTGCTCAGCCGACATGATCCCATCCCTCATATCATAAGCTGATTGCCTGTATGGGTCAGTAAGTTGTCCTGGCAGCCCCTCTCCGATAACGCTCTGCACATTGTTTTCATAATGCATGAGTTGTCTGGGGAGGGCTGCAGTACCTGGGGAGGCTTCACGGGTGCAGAAATCCCTCTTCAGATGCCTTTGAGTGTCAAGTTGAACACACCTTAGGGCCATAGTCGCAAGAGATCACATAGTAAACTTCCCATGTGCGGCCAGTTTCTCATCCCCACAGCACAGAAGCATCCCCACCCCTTCTGGTTGAAGTCCCTGGAGGGCATGATGGAGGGACTGGGGAAGCTCAGCTCAGGCTTCACGTGGTGGGAAGAGATGACCTGGGGCTTTCTACTTGTAGAAGGTGAAGCTCTGACCTGGGTGAGAGTTGGCTTTGGTGGCTGCAAGGGAGGCACCAGCGGCTGCTGGAGGGGAACGGGTGGCAACAAAAGGTGCTCTCACTCACCGGAGCAGGGCCATGCCATGCTCTGTCGCCATCTGACATGGCACCGAGCAGTTTGCTGGGGTCGCTCCTGTTGCAAGGTGCTCAGTTGTTACTTGAAGCAGTGCCAGCCTGGGAGTAAATCACTTCCTCTGCCTCTATAGCACCCAGAATTAGGGCTGCTCTGTGCATGGGTTTCTTTCCCCTGGTGAGCAGTCTCCGGGCCCACGCTCTCCCTGCCAGCTGGCAGCCAGCGCTTGTGTTCGAACGTTCATATTAATGATATCAACAGTAACCTTAAATCCTGCTAATGCTAAACCCTGAGCTGGCATCGAGCTGGTGACTAGCTTCTGCTTCACAAGGGCTTGCCAAAAGCTGTGGGATGCCCTTTGAAGATAGGGAAGCAAGTGCCATAAAATTATGCAGCCTCATCAGTGGTATTATTATTTGTTCTTCGCAAACATCTGAGACTTTTCATTATGCTCCCCCCTGCTACCCCCCAACTCCCATGCCCAAAACCAGCAGCAGCTTTCAGGAACCCATAATCAGAAGCACTGTTCAGTGGCCCCAAACTACGAGTGAGCATCCGGGGAGATGCATTCTTTTCCCCTTCCAAGATGCATCTTTCCAGGAGGGCAACGTGTACATCAGGAGCTGCTGTGCCATGGAGCTCTACTGCCAAGAGATAAATCATGGTGTGGCCATACAGGCTGGCAGAGAGGAGCATCCCACTGGGATGCCAGCCCTTGGGAGCTGGTCACTAGAGACAGAGGAGAAAGCCCAGTTTTCCAGGCCAACTGGAAAGAGGTCTGTACCCTGCAGGTCCTGCCCTGAAGTGTGGGAAGGTGGATGAGGTATTGCTGGCTTGCTGTGGTCCTCCACTCTCTTATTTCTGTTGTTTAAGGACTGGTTTTGCCAAGGAGAACACTCACTCACTGGAAGCAAGCACCATGCTGCAGAGCCTGGTGGGGAGCAGCAGAGACACTGCTGAGCCACACTGTCCTGCAAGGGGCTGGTGAAACTTCATTGTTCTCTGCCCAAAAGACAGGACCCATATCCTCATCTATGGCTTCTAGCTGAAAATCTGGGTTGGTTTTTTTTTTGGCTTTTGGAGGATTTTGTTAGTAGTCTTTTACAGTGTGTAAAGGCATGACTGTGCCTTCTGCCCATCTGTCTGTCTGGGCTTTTCTCTGTGGCTTACCCCCAGGATATCTTGCATTATTTTAGGACCTTTATTTCTGTGCTGCAGACTAAACAAGATATATTTTTTCTCTCTGAAATCTTCTAACCATTTCTAGTGGCTGCAGGATTTTCAGCCGTTTTTCCATGGAGAGGACACTGTCAGAGGATGAAAAGAAGAGTGTATATGTCTTAAGATGATGATGGATGCAGTGGAAAGTGTTGTGTGAAGATGTTGGTCTCCCTCCTCTGCAGGGAGAACCCCTTTTCTTCTGAATGAAGAGAGGCAGCTGCTGAGTCCCAACAAAGGAGCGCTTCTCTGGTGCTTTGGGGAATTGTTCCACAAACATTTCTTGGTCCTTTTGGTCACTTGTGAACAAGTCCCATGTAAGCGTCATGATCTGTGAGCCTAGAGTTGACTAGACTTTGACAGGCAGCATAAAGAGGGGCTGTCCCAGCCTGGGGGAAGTATCCCATATCCAACATAGTCAGTAGGAGATGCTTACGGGAATTGGATAAGAGCCTAGACCCTCAGTTTCAATGAAGAAGATGAAGAATTCATGCAAGAAGTTGTGTTGGGATTGTCATGTTGAATTGCTGTGGATGATCTCCCACCCATGCATGTGTCTAACCCCATTCTGAATCCCTCCCTCTCCCTGGTCCCTCTAGGTCTGTGCTGTCTGTGCCCAAGCTGCACCAGGGCAATACCCGTGCCATATTCTAGCACGGGAGAAAATTGGAAAGAAAAAAATGGGCAGAAAAAGGAGCAAAAGTCCCGCTTCTGACTTGGGAGATTAAATAATTAGCAAATGTGGCAGGAAAGGCGACAAAAAACAAGTGCAATGATTCATGTTTTATGTCTCCTACGGTACAGAACACTTTAAAGTGTCAGACAGCACGACAGTCACTCTTTAAACCAATTAAAGTTTTATAATAAATAGAAGCTTTTTTTAAAAAAAAAATATCTCTCTCCATGTGGTGGTGATGTAGTTCGCTGTAGAGAGCTTGGTGATGCATTTGCTAGAAATCCACAAACAAATGGGTACAGAGGTACAGAGGGCTGCTTTTCAAAAGCCTCTTTTATGCCAATTATTTACCTTCCTTAAATTCAGCTCCAGTGGGGAAAGTAGCTGTAATATCGTGTTTTTTCATTGTGCTTTTCATTCAAGGAGATTACAGCCAATAACCTGGAGAGGGTAGGGAGAAGTGCTCTTTTTTAATGGTTGGGCAAGGTGCTTCAAGAGGTTGAAGATTGGCAGAGCAATACGTGAGCAGGGAGCAGATTTTGGGACCTCCATTGCCAGGGAATTCATTTGGAGAACACAGCTTGCTCTAAGCTCTGCAGGTGAAGGTGGGCTTGGAGGTCAGATGGGGGTCCAATTAAGTGAAGCAGGGTCATTTTGGGGGCCAGGAGAGCAAAGGTTGCAAGATGCAAGAGCAAATGAGCTGGAATCTGTTTCCTTTGTGCACCATCTCCCGGGGGAGACTAATGTTTACTGGCCTTTAGGACTGGCAATGTTGGAAGATGTTGCAAATTGGGAGCAGCTTTGGTGGAGGCCGTACCGAGGGGGCAATGGGGACTATGAGTATTATAGCCCTTTTTCCTTCACCTCTAAGTTTCCCTATAGGTAAAATGGGCATGAGAAATGGAGCTGCTTGCATGGGACTCATTTTGCCACACTCCTCTTTGGCTGTTTCACAGCTCATTGCTGGTTTGTCTTCGTATTAATGGTGCTTCTTGACAAAGAAATGGGATTTCCCACCACTCCAGACCCTGGGGTAATTTCAGGTTCACAGCTTTGAACAGAGATCTTGCTTTAACCAAGTCCAGGGAAGAAGCTATGAATGTGACTTCTCTTTCAGCCACGGCGGCCTCTTCATCCTCCTCTTTTTCCATTTACTCTCCCATCAGCAGCGCTTGTTTTTATGCATCTTCATCTCACACACATGAAGATACACCTCCAACCAATTGAAATTATAATCCAATTAACATTAACAGAAAATGAAAGGACATGAAATTGGAGGTCCCCCTTGCTGTAGCCACCAGTCCCCCTTGGCTGAAATATCTCTGTGAACCTCATCAGACTGTGATTCCCTGAGCAGCATCACTTTTATGTTTTGGAGTGGGCACCTCAGATGTAGAAAAAAAGCTTCTTTGTCAGATATCTCCCCAGCTTTGTTTGGAAGAGTGATAAAATTATTCCATAGCCTTCCTGCCAGAGGGGAGTTGGAGGAGCGGTGTTCCCGCTATTAGGCAAAGATCCCTTTAATTGGACAGGGTGAATATTCACTCTTTAATAACGACGGGGCTCTAATCCTTCCTTATGTGGCTGCAGTCCCCCTCCCGAATGGTTTTTAATGACCCGTTGTCTAGATCATTAATATCACAAGTGCTGACACTGGTAGGAAATACAACAATCAAAGGGAGACCCTGAGAGGTCCGGGAGCAACAACAGTTTCCATCTCCCCTTTGTTGTGGAGAAGCCGAGCGGGTGCTCTGCAAAACCAAATTGGCAGCAAGATTTTGGCCTCCTGCGGTGGGCAAGGGGAGGGTTAACTCTGGCAAATTGCAGAAGCTCAATTAGTTCAATTAGGAGCTTGAAAACTAAAGCAGCTCTTCCTGAATGCCTGTCTAGGACTGTAGGCTCTGCCTGCAGGCTCAGCAGCACTCCCACACTGCCCCGTTCCCTGGGGCTTGCAGCTTTTGAGGGCAGCCTATGTTAAAGGGAGAAGGTCAGATTCCCACTGTCTTTACTCCATCCTGGGCTGGAGGCACTCTGTAGAAATCCATGATGTTACTCCAGCATATTCTTGGAGGAAGAATCTGGTCCAGAGAGTCCCAACTAAGAGAGATTTCATAAATGGATCAGAAAAAAAATGGTTAAATCCTTTTTTATTTCCTTCATTTTTCCAACGTTCTTTTGAGTGCCTTCCCAATAGTGCATGAGCAATAAGCACCAGTCACATCCATCCATACCCAACTGTAATTTTTCTGCCGTGTGACAGCAGCTGCCTTTTGATAGTCTCAGAAGAAGAAGGGGGTATTAACATAACAAATCTGCGGCTGGCTACAGAGTGCCAGCGTTGCTGGCATGTCACAGAATGTGTACGTTGAGTGCTACTAAGTTCCCATTGCTCTAAAACCACCCTTTGTATTAAGAGTTAATGAATTGCTACCTGACAAATTAACTGGCTGCTGCAAGGAGCTGGTGTTGGCACTGCCCTTCTCTTCCTCCTCCTGTGGCATACTGCATTTTGCAGCTTTTAGCCTCATGCTGTAGATCTTGGGAAATGCTTCGCGGTGACCATGCGTCATGGTGTGTGTTGTAGATGTTCTGCAGACCCCCTGCATTAAAGGTGGATGTGACCAACATGATCTTTTTGGATATTTTTAGGATTGAAATGGGAGGGTTTGTTTGTGTGGTGGTGGGTGGTCCCTGGCTCTTCTGAGTCTATACCTGCAGCATCCCTGAACCGTGATGCTCTGATTTTGTGTGTGGTCCAAGCAGCATGACCCACTACAGAAAAAAACTGACCCCAAACTCCCAGCCACTTGTTCTCACGTCATTGCATCCCCCTCGTACTGCTCGTCCAGCTAGATCACCAATGGGTTTGGAAAAATGCAGGGGCTGAAGTAATACACTTATTTTTCACCAGCTCAGTTTCCAGCTGGATCAGGTTCGCTGCATGGCACTGTGGGCGCAGATTTGTGCTGACACAAGGGAAAGGTGGCAAAGGGATGGGAGTGGGCAACCAAGGCTGGGAAAGGGCACAGGGGAGGGGTCTGGTGTACCATGCATTGCTACACCCAGGAGAGAAATGCTGCTCTCCCTGCAGTGGGGTAACAGCCCCGTGGTGCTCTTGACAGCTGGGATTGGAAGGAGAGACTCACCTCTCTGAGTTACATTAGATGAGTGAAAAGTGTTTGCTTAAGGTAAAATTTAGTGAGAAAGCAGGGGTCAATAACATCCAAGTCCTGGCTATTCTGGGAATATGAGTTTAATTTTTCCATCCCTTCCCATCTAGTTTATTACCAGGGTGGGCAGCACTCATCAGGGTGCCCCAGGCACCACCTCTCCCTGATGCAGCACAGGACTGAGCTCAGAGCTGTCGTCTACTTCCAGTGAGATACAGGATGACGCTCTGGGGAAAAAATACGTTTACTCCCAAGTTTTCTTTTTCTTTCTAAGCTTCCACCTGCCAAATGATTAACTTGCCAGTCCCCTTGCACTGCAGACAGTGTTTCTGCAGCTTTTATTACCTGAGCTGCTCTGGGAGAGGATGTTCTGTACCACTGGTGAACCACACGTCTCTCCAGAACATCTCAAGCGGCCGCCTGTCTCTCCTTTCACTCTCATCCAGGCTGCCTCCTCCAGCCACTGCAGGAAGAGAGGCAGACTCCTCTTGCAAACCACAGAAAGGCTCTTTATTTTCCACCCCTATCAGTCCTTTTCAGATTCATATGGCTGGCACCACTCTGGTACATGTTGACGCAACCCCTTTTGTTAGCCCCAGGTCCCACACTGCTGGCTTAGATGCCATCTGGAGGCAGCCTGTCTCAGCCTGACAGGGTGATGGATGGTGTCATAGGTGATGTGATGTTGACACCTGCTTATCTTACTATGACCAGTTGCCCCAGCCTCAACACATTCATTAGATCAGCATCTGTTTGCAATAGCTTCTCAACATCTGCTCTTGGTTACCGTGGCATGCACAGAGGTGTGTGGACTGGCAGGCGTGGAGAAGCTGGGATGTTGGAGGAGTTTGGGCCTATGAGGTGTAAGTGTGATGCTGGATTAATTTACAATTACAGTCTCCTCCCACAAGCCCTCTAGCCTTGAAGGAGTTACTCATATTAATGCATCTATTTTCCTGGAAGGTGTGAACCTCCAGGCTGGGCTTTTCCTTTGCTTTGTAAAATCAGAGACACTTCAAGTTGGAATATAGTCCAGATAGCAGGGCCGTGACAGTGCCTAGGGATAGCTCAGTGCTCAGGTGTGTGTGCTTGCTAAAGCTGCAGAAAACAGGCTATGCTGGTTGGATTATCATCTGTTTTCAGGCTGCGTTTGCCCTTGCACACATTGCACGAACACTATATTCTTGAAAATAAACACATGGGAATTCACATGTACCTTATTGTGGAGCCCAAAATGACACAAGGGACCTTCTCTGTGCAGAATTCAATGAGCTGTTGAGCTGCAGCCTCTAACAACCCACTCTTTCTCAGGGCAGAGATGTAAGACATCTGCATATAACTTTCATACATAGGGAGCATACGAAGGCATGTTCTTTCCTATGTAGAGCTGGAGGCAGTCCTGCATTTATCTGTGGCTCCTGGATTCTGGCAGGCTTCTCCATGATGGAAGGCTCTGAGCGTGTCTACTTTGCATGTGCCATACACTAACTGTGTGCAAGCACAGACTTCCCATCAAGGGCTGTTGTGTGGCCAAGAAACCCAGATGTCCACAGCATATGCAAATGGCGGCTGCCTGTGGCAGGCACAGTAAGTCAGATCTGTGTGTACGCACAGGTTGCACGCCTAACTGATAGCTGCATGGAGCATGCGGGATGCTAAGGAGTGACCCAGATCAGCCTAGAAAATGTATATGCACCTTGGGGTCAAAGTGGGAATCTAGAAATCCCACTGGCTTGACAGGTATGTTAATGTTGGCATAATTGTTGGAAATCCTAAGAAACGCCACTATGGCCTGCAGTAGTATCACAGCCCTTTTTGACTCCTGCCATCCATAGTATCATAGGGTAGTTTGAGTTGGAAGGGACCTTTATAGGACATGTAGTCCAACCCCCCTGCAATAAGCAGGGATACCTTCCACTAGATCAGGTAGCTCAGAGCCCCATATAACCTGGCCTTGAATGTTTCCAAGGATGGAGCATCTACCACCTCTCTGGACAATTTGTGCCAGTGTCTCACCACCCTCAGTGTAAAAAATTATTCCTTTTATCTAGTCTGAAGAGCTTCTGCCTGTGCAGCTGTGCCTAAATGCTCGCTTTCTCTCCAGTCTGCAGGCATACAAGGGAGAACACGCGTAAGTCCCCAGACTCGCCATCACGGTCCATCTGGGACCCTGGTCCCCCAACCATGAGTGGTGGGATCTCCTTGGTAGAAGTGTCTCATGAACGGTGCCTCTCTGGCAATAAGATGAAAGAAGAGAATGGGCCATGCCCTCTAAGAGCCTCTAGCAGCAAAGCTGGTCTTTGGAAGTAGTTATTGTAACTTTCTACAATATATCAAGACTAATAAAAGACCCAACTGCATGAACAGAAGCAGCTTTATGGGCCAGTGGAGACTATTTCTTGACTTATTTGCTTGATCTCCTGCAGACCAGTCTCTCTTTTCTGCCTTTGGTGGCACTTTAATCTTCTCACCTTTTTTGCCAGGCCATATTTAATCATAACCCATCATCAGTGACAGTGTTTGAAAAGCTTCTCAGTCCTGTCTGATTCAGTGCCGAGCACTGTGGATGCTGGCAGCAATGTTAAAATGTGTTGGATGAAAGGGATTCTGGGTGATACCCACTGCGCAAGGGTTAAATTGTACTGATGGGAGGGCATTAACAAACCATCAAGGGCATGGAGCTGAGCACCCGGCCTGAAAGGTCTCCTTTGAGATGCCAGTGCTGATGCTGTATAGATTAGGCTGCTGAAGCCCTAAGCACTCACCCTAACAATTACCACAAACTAAACCCAGCTCCCCAGTTTTAATGCACTGGCTTTCCCCTTCTCAATGTGTATGCTTTCTTCCAGCTCCCCTGTTCAATCCACCTGATAATTTTCCTCTTGAGCTCCCCCCCCCCCCCCAACCCCCCGCTATATACTGTGTCCAATCTTCCCCCACCCCACCATCCTTCCCCTTTCCTTCCCTTTGCAGTCTGACCCTGTAACGCGTAGCCATCCCTTCTCTGATGTTGATCTTTCTTTGTCTTCATTCATTCCTGTCTTCCCCCCTCCCACCCACATCCTTCCCCCAATCTGTTCAAGGCTCACTTCTTGTTGCAGACACTATCTGAGCTCTGGAACAGCACATGACACTCCTGGCAGTCATTTTGAGCTTGGCTGCTGTCCCCAAGTTGTCTAAGGCTCTTCTGAGAATGATGAGAAGCTGCTGTGTGCCTTCAAAGTCACAGCTAATTGCATTAGCTCCAGATCATGTAACTCCTGTAGATGACAGCTGCCAAATTTAGGAGCACTAGTGAGGTCTTATAGAGGATGATGGGGATGGTGTGCTGGATTCAGCATAAAGGAAATCCTGGGCGCTGTCAAGGGCATTGGTGGCTGGTTCTTCTATTTTTTATCAAGATGGTTATTCCCTCTTATTCTGCCTTTAGGGGGCTGTCTTTATTATCAACCCATTCTTGAGTCCAGTGTTACCCACTGTCCCCACTGAAAACAGCAGCGTACGTAGGAGTATCAGTCTAAACAAAGTTTGCCAGAGCAGTGCACACTTAATACTTTCACATGGACCCAAGCTCAATCTCTCCTGTGGCTGGATGAAGCATGTGCCTTCATATGGTCTCAGTGGGCTCCAGTGCAGGTGGCTTGGGACCACTCCTAGAAAGGCTTCCTGATGGCTGTCACAAGGGGTTGTGGAGTAACTGGTGTACCTGTGCATAAATATAGCGCCCTTCAGCTAAAACCACCAGGGCAGTCTGCATGGGTTGCATTGCTTCGTGCTGTTCTCAAACCTGCTTCACCTCACAGTGCAGACACCTCTCATTGTTCTCCGTTTTTCTAGTGGTCTTTGAAAACAAACTGTAATTTCCAAATTATCTCAAAACTCAAAAGACTTGTATCCGAGGCATCTTGGTGTTAAATACTGACTCTGCGACCCTGCTATGCTCATCTCTGGCCCAGTGCTTTTATATTCCTGAATTTGGAGAATTTAGGAAAAACAGGATGAAGTTCATCCACCTCCACCAAAAACTTGAGGTGCTTTGGACTAATATAATTGCCCTCTCCATTTCCTTGACACTGAAGCTATAACTGGATGCTTTTATTCCAGCAGTCAGTCTCACAAGATCAGCCCCTGTGTTTTCCTCCACTGATGGGAGATATTAACAATATTTGAATTTGAGAACGTAGCATTCTCTGGGGATGTCACACAGAAAGGTGCATGTGAGGTGTTATCTTTGTTCTGTAAGATCATCGGTGACTCTTCTGTCTGGAGCATTTCTCTAACATGAGAGCAAAACAAGCATTCACATTGCAACAGGAGATCTCAACTCAGTTCTTGCAGTGCTGAAATAGTCTGTGCAGCTAGAGGGCAAAAATGTCACAGCTGCAGTGATCAGGAATAAGACAGGATTTTATCTTATGAGATCTCATACAGTTCTGTTTCGGTTTATCTCTGTACCAGATACAAGTTCACACCCAAGTATCGCAAAATCCTGTGGTTTTATTTGGGCACAGAAGAGATATGAATATTAAGAGGCAAGAACTAAATATAGCTCTTGGCCATCTGATTGCATGGCTTCTATTCTTCCCTGCACTCGTATGGCTCCCTTTGGAGGAGCCCAGAAGAGATCTTGTAGCTGGTTTAGCTCTGGCCCCATGGGAGGACCCAGGAGAACTGGCAAGTCCTGTCCATTTCCAGGTTATCTGGGTTCTCTGGGCTCTGCAAAGCAGGAGGGTTGGTGTGAATGCATGTGAAGGGACATGCTGCTTAGGTGTTTGCACCTCATTTCTATTTGCTCCATTTGAAGACTATAGTGAAAGATGTTTTTCTGTAGGATGCGGCACTCCTACAGAAGATTTTTGTCTGATACCGCAGTTCCTGTTCAATGTTACCATGAGACTGGACTCTGAAAGGTCAGCTTATCTGGTCAGACAGAGAAATTATAAGATGGGAACCATGCACTCAGTCAAAAGACTGGAGTTCATTAATTATTGCTGTGGGTATAGCAGTTGCATCTGCTGGATGGTTGCATCTACAACCCAGAGAGATTATGGCTGAGATATTCCAAGCGACCTAACAGATTTAAGAGAAACGGGGGAAAAAAGTAAGCAAACCCTTCCTGCTAGTTTGAAGGAAAATTATTTTAAATCCCCTAATCGGCTCTGAGATGAACCTCTAAGCAACATGTTCAAGGTCACAGGGGCAGCCTGTCGCAAGAGGGGTGCTAACCTAGATCTATGGGGCTCCAACCACACAGAATCCTCCGCTCACCTGGCTTAGGGAGCAGGTAATCCCTCTGAGCTATTCTTTCCGCTGATGGGGAGAGACCAGAACCGCCCTCCTCCCAGCAGTCTGCAGGGCCATTGCCTCCATGGAAATCATCACCCACTTGTGATCCAGCTGAGAAAAGAAAAGAAAAAACAAAAGAGTCCAAAAGACTAAAACTGAAGAAAGGACATGTAAAAGATTTGCTTAGCTTTCCGTGTAGAAGGTGGGAAGAAAAGCAGCGACTGTCCTGTCGGGACTGAACTGTTCCTTGCTGTGAATACCGCTGTCATGCCTCCCATGTTTTCCAGCCAGACGGCTCAAACCCATGTTAATCTCCCTTCCACACATAAGCCTTTCCAAATCCCTTGGCTCACAATCTGCAGGTGGTGAGCGATCACCCTGGCTGGAGAAGGAAGAACCGAAGTGCGGATCTTGCAGGGCACAGATGTGAACATCTGACGGTATTTCCCAGGTTTTGCTGCTGAGAACTCCCATGCAGAGCTCTCAGACCGATAATCAAGCACAGTTGCTGCTGCAAGATATAAGTTACTGATGTTGTTTATGCAGAGAGGACCAGGGATATAAATAGCTCGGCAGTTACAGTTGTGGAAACCGAGCTCTGGCTGTGGGCTGTGTTTACGTTTGGGGCAGGGGACTGGAATGCTTGGAGGGAAGCATTTCGAAGGTGACTCCCAGTTCTCCTGATGACTAATAGCTGCAAACTGACACAGCAGACTCTTTCCAGCATGAAGCAGACTGAGGGTTGTCAGTGGTGCTCGGAGGTGATGTGAGGGCATTTCATGCCAGGGGGTTTTCAATCAGTGCCTACTGTACTGTCACATGGAGACAGAGCTGTTTAGCATCTATATCAGGCGCTGGGAGGTGAAGCTTGTGTGCTAGATGCTGCCACAGTCTCTTGGTATGTGGGGAAGGTCAGTTAGTGTAGTTTACTCAACATTAATTCTCCAGAGATATAAGGGAGTCTGTTTAATGTATCCCTTTTTCTTAAGGGTGCTCATGAATGTTCGAAAAGTGCCATGAGATCCTGTTGTATGGAGTGAATCCTCCCAAGCTGGCACTGCCAAATGAATTGCAAACAGGGAGAACCAAAAATGTAGTTTATAAAGGAGAGGTTTTTAATACGGATTTAAGAAGGGGAGCTGTGACGTGGTTTTGAGCCATGATGGGCAAATCTCAGAGGGTTCATTAAGTGTTCAAGACTCAGCTCTTCTCTGGCTACAAACAAGCCTTTGGGATATTGGTGGTGAACCGAATATACCCATTTTGCTCTGAGATCTTTAGGTCTCCCTCTGAGCCAGATCTCACATCTGAAAAGTTTTTCTCATGTGCTCAGATGGCTCAACTTCTGGCTGAGATGGAGCTGTGAAGAAACTGTGAAAGGAAAAGCAAGGTAATGGATCAGTTTAGAAAGAGGCTCATGAGGCAGAGGCAGCATTGTGGGGAGGGAAAGCTCAGTTTGCTTTTCGGGTCAGCTCTGATTTTACTTTACTATCGTCTGGGCTTGGGCAGCCTCCATAAAGACATTACTGTCTTAACCTGGATGTGATTTGTTGATGTCTTGTGTCTTCCAGTGTCATCTGGACCATGTTTAGCTGAATACCTCCAGGGGTTTACATCAAGCTAGAGATTGGTTGGGCAAAGCTTCAGAGAAGTCACATCTTGGTCTTTGATGAGCTGTGCTCAGAAAGGAAATCCCACAGCTTGTAAAACCCCGATACCTTTTGAGAGTGCCACAGTCATGTCATGTGGGCGAGCTGGCAGAGCTGACTAGCATGCCTTGAATCTGCCCAGCCAGCCTCCCCAGGTATGTGGAGCATCTCAAATTGACAGAGGAGGGACATTTTAAAAGGGACAGACCAAACAGATCTGAATGTTGTTGAGTGGGAGGTATGAAGCCTGGGCCAGGAATGGATCAGGAATATGTGTCTTCTGTTGTGAGCCGAACTCAGATTTAGTCTCACATGAACTTTGAAGAAGCCATAAGCAAAATGTAGAGCCTTGCCTAAGCTCAAAGCCTGCCGTTTCTGTCTGTAGGAAGCTGCTTCTAGGCTGGGGCAGATCTAATATTTACCTGACAGCCCTGAAGTCTAGGATTGACTTGATCATTAAATCAAGACTATACCTAAAGATGTAATATAGATACAGGTTTATGCTTCCCATCTCTAATTCCTTAGTGTAGGAAAGGCCCAAGCTTTGGAGAGATAACAGGCCCTGAATCTTGAATTCCACCATCCACTCTCTGTCTTTTTTTTGAATCTTTGCTGCTTTTTCAATGTAGAGTCCCCTACCTGCTTCACTCCAGACAAAGACACAGAGGTTTCACTGGGCAGTGGCTGTTTCACAGTTAAACAAACAAACAAACAAAAAGAAAAAAAAGTATCTCACTTTGCTGCTGTTGCAGAACTAAAACTCAGGAGATGCTGGGTTAGACTGGACTCACATCTGAAATAAAAGCCAGGCTAGAGGCAATGCCATCCTTTTCTTGGTTCTCCATGCTTCTGTGCTGACCTGGACCTGACACTTCCCTCCCTCCCTATGTTTTTCTAATTGCCCTCTTCTCTCTTACTGTAAGAGATTTAGGGACAAATCTTTAACAGCCAGTGTGACTGACTGTTGGCTTCCTTACAATCTGGGAAGGTGGTTAGGACAATGAATCTTCCCTAATTTCTTGTGTGCATCCCTTGCATAGAGTGACTTCTATTCCTGCAGGAACTGCCATGCCTGCAGTGCTGCCTTTGGCTTGCAGTCTGCATTGGCTGCTGTCCAAAGGCTTGCACCAGGTCCAGCATCACTGGGACAAACTGCCAGAAACAATGCTCAGATCTCTCTGGTCTTAAGTTAATTCAGTGCTCTCAATGGATTAATTTCAGAGCTAAAGACAGATACGGAGAACAGTAATTACCTCTCTCCCACACGTATCTGTTCCCTGAGACAGCACATGATTTTTGCATTGCAGAAAGTTTCTCAGTGGCTAAACTCCTGCTGTGCTGCATAATGAATTAAAAAAAAAAAAAGGGAATAAAAAAAAAAAAGAAAAAAGAAAAAAGAAAAAAAAGGGAAAAAAAATGGAAAAAAGAAAGGCAGACATGTTCAGGGCATCATTGTACAGACCAGGAATGAACCAAAATGAGGAGAGAACCTATACCTAGACAGCTGTCTCTAGCTAGAAGTCACTCCATAAAAGCACATTCCAGTCTGCTTTTCCCGTGTACGTGGGCCCTCTGTATTAAGCAGTGAAGATGTTAATGTGGAGTATTCAGGCACAGTCTGGGCATCCCAGCATGAGACTTGAAGCATGGAGAGAAACTAAAGAAGATGATGGTCTGAGGAGCTCCCAGGGTGGAGGGGATGAGGAGGCTGGCAGCTCAGCTGCTTCCCCCTCAGCTTGCCCTTGGGAAAATCACCCTGCTTTGCTTTCCTGAATACCCTGTGGCCTGAATTCCTCTGCTGGGGTTGGGTTGAGGTACCAGCCTCCCCGTTGGCTATAAAACCACAGCAGATCCCCTGGTGCGTGGCCAGGTGGCCTTGCTGGCCTGACTCCGGGCTGCCTGGAGTGTGAGGTGCTGTTGCAAGCGACTCTTCTTCCAGGCACACATTCAGGCGGCTGCTTTTAGAAATAAGCAGATGATGTGCTAATTAGAAACAGGGCACAAGCCATTCGGGTTGGCTTCAAGTGTTGCTCCTTTCATCAGGACTCAGACGGTGAGGGAGCTCCCTAGCTGGGGAGCAGAGCGGCTCCCTTTGCTGGGAGGAATAGAAGTTCCACAGATAGAGCTGGGAAAAGAGCACTGGGTCTGGAGGCAAATAAAGGCCACATCGTTTTTATCAGCTCTGTGGGAGGTGGAGGAGAAAGCTGGAATTAAGACTTGGTAGAGTAACCCATGGGTAGTGAGAGTACCAGGTTGCACTGTTGGACTTGGTCCTTTACGTCAGGGTAGGAAACCTTCTGCCCTTGGACCAGACAACTGGATGTTTTAGTTTCATAGGACATGGTTTAGTGGTGAGCTTGGTAGTGTTAGGTTAACAGTGAGGTTCGATGATCTGAAGGGTCTTTTCCAACCTAAATGATTCCATTTTTCTGTTCTATACTTCCATCATTCATAGGACCCATCAATGCTCACGTCAACATCTAGCATTAGTGGATGGTGCTGGGGTGTACGTGAATGCGAGGTTTGCCAAAGCTGCTGTTCCATCCTCGGTAAGGGAAGGGCTTCCCGTGTCTGTTTTACATCTCAGTTTTGGCTGTTGAGTTTGACTCTGTCCTCCTGAATTGCTTATGCTACCCAAAGGCAAGCACAGAATAAGTCACAGTGGGGAGGGGGCCCAGACTTACTCTAAATCTTAAGCCTGGATCCTGTTAGTGGCTCCAGACTCACCTCTACTTTGCTTTACATGCTCTGTGGATAAACTGCAAGTTTCCTTTCAAACCTATTACCCTGGTGCCTCTCCAAAGGACTAAATCGCATCATGTTGGAGTGGTCCATCTGGGGGATCCCTGCATATCACAAAAGGAGGAGAAAAGATTTGTTCCAATTCTTGTAATTTTCAGTTGTCTGTCAGCATGGAGAAGTGAAAAACTCTTTGTGGGCTTTGTCTACAGCCCTTTGAAGTCAGTGGGAAACTCCTGTTACATTGGGAGGCTCCAGGCAATGCGCAGAGTAATTTTCTTGCAGCAATATTGGGTGAGTTTTATTTCAATCCTGGAAAGCATCCCCTCCTCCTGTGAAGGCCAGCATCCACCTATCGCTCCCTCCTTCTCCGGCAGTGCCTTTTGCTCTCTCTTTCATATTGGTCATGTGAGTCCTATTAAAGTCTCAGATTTCCCCCAATGGTGCCCGCAGGGGGGGTTCCAAACACACAGTTTTAAGACCTGTGGTTGATAAGAAATTTGTTGGCAGACCCCACAGAGGAAAACGGCTAGAGAGAAATGAATCCCTTATACCCAAGTCTTCTTGGTGAAGGGCTCAACAACAGGATGAGGAGGGGATGGTGGTTCCCACGGGCAGCTTCTGGCAAGAAAGGAAGGGGAACAGAAAGTCACTGAGGATTGAACACAGTTGTGCCCCTTCATTAGTGCGAATTCATGCAGAGGCCCTTGATTTATCATGTTCCTGATTAAAAAGCAATTACATTTCCATGACAGACTCAGGTAGATAAATTACAAGCAGGTAAGGCACCTTTCCCTTTGCAGCCCAGACCATCGAGCTGGCACCTTTCACAAGTCCCCAGTTCACTTTGCCCTGAACCATGGAGTGGCATGAACTCCACCTGGCCTCTTTCAGACTGGTCATTTGCTCCATCCCCCTCCTCTCCCCAGTGAGCCACACAAACCCTCTTGCCTCCTTGCTTTAAATACGTTCCTGTTGCTCTTTGGGGTAATTTTCCCCCACTCTTGCAGCTTCGAGGTTTCCTGATGGAAAAGATAATAAGTATGTCCGCACTTTCAAATAAAAACCAACACAAAACCAACCCAACCAAACCCGAAAACAATGGAAGGAAATAAAAAAGAAATCTGCATTAGAGAAAAGTGAATTCAAGTTTTCCATGCAGAGCAGCAAGCAGCTCTGCAGCCTTCTCTCTGCCACTGTAATCAGAAAAGCTTTTTTTTTGTTGTTGTTGTTGTTTTTTTTTTTTGTAAGACAGTGTGTATCAGCACTTAAAAAGGGAAAATAAATTATGAGTGGAGCTGGAGGCAGGAATCATCTTCTAGCAAAGGAGAATGAAGCCTGCAGCTCCATTTAGTTAATATGTTTTCACGAAGCGGGTGTGCTTGAGTGTTTTATATGAGCTTCTAAGCTGGCTGACACTGTTTGCAGGGAGTTTCTAGAGGTGGTACCACAGAGAGTAAGTCACTTGGAGAGCAGGTGTTATTTCTAAAACAAAGATTATGGTTTATGGCATTGCAATTACAGTGTTCTTTCTAGCAATGTTATTGCTACTGCTGTTGGCTTCTGCATTCAGGCAATGTTTGGGTTTCATTTCGAAAGAGAAATTGATGATGCAGTTATTATCCCTTTGATGAAATCCCACTCTCATATAAAGGATGCATAAAGTTCTGTTCCCTGAATATATCTGGCGATCAGACAACAGGAGTAAACTTGCTTCTGGATCCTTTTTCTACTTAGCACTTTGCCTAAAAACTTTCCCTCCACCCTTCCAGCTGTCTATGGGGATCCCAGCCTGATTTCTTTACGTTTGTCTCTGGCTTGTCATCAGATCCCCCATGTCTGAATCCATGTTCCTTGCAATAGGGCTGTGTCCCTGGGGCTCCTATTCCTGATTGACTCTGTGCATGGACTTGTTTTGGGCATTGCCGTCTGTTGCTTCTTCTCTTTCCCCCCCCTGCTGGGGTCCAGAGCAAAAAACAGTCCTCAGGCTTGCCAGATTTAATGAGGTTTTACTCAGTCCTCAGTGCACTATTACTTAGAGAGGCTTCCAGAAGGAAAACTCATAACTGATGTTCACCAGAGCAGATGTTCTTTAGAGAGGGTCATTGTATGCAGACAGAATCTAAAATATCTGTTACTTTGAGGGAGATTTTAAGCCAGGTGTTGTTTTTTATGGACCAATCCTGCTGTCTCCACTTTTATCAGAGTAGCTCCATGCCTGCCAGTTAGCTTGCAGTCTGGGGGTGGGAGGAAAATGCAGTTGGGCTTTGGGCTTTCCAAACCACAGCCATTTGGAGAATATAGAAGTGATTCTGGAGTTCTTAGCCCACATCCAAGCAATTGCATCCCACCAGGGTTTGTAAATGCATTGCTTGGAGGGAACAGGAGTGGAAGGACGGGATAGGTAGGTAACAGCCCTGGCACTGCTGCTTGCTGAGAGCTTTGAGGAAAGAGCATTTAGTCAGGTCCCCATCTAGTTTGCTTGAAATATCAAGTTCAATAGCACTGTAAATACTCAGGGAAGGACTGCTGTAGCCTGGCTGTACTGGCACTGCAAGAGCTCTCTTGCCAGCAGTCAAATCCCCACAGCTTCCAGGAGTTTTGCCAGCTGCTGTCTCCTCTTGCTTAATAGAGACCTGAAGGTGCCTGAGAATCACAAGCAAAGCCTCGTTCCTCGTTGATCATATTAGAAACACGGTTCCAGTTCAGCAGCACCAAACCTTTTACGACTGATAATGGAGCTTACTGGTGCATTCGACTGGAAAAGTAGAAACCAGATCGAAATAAAGATCCTACCTGCCTCTGCCAGGCGGGGTAAGCTGGTTCACTGCATTATGCACAGGGGCACACAGCCTATCTGGAATGCATCTGGACTCTGCTGCTGTTGTTACTTCATGGGAGCATGTCTGGCCACAGATCAAATAGTTGGATTCATGACATTATGCTGGCTTCTAACTCCTGTAGCTGCAGGTGTGTTTCTGAGTCTTAAGCAGGTCAAAAGGAAAGTTTGGGTTTTGCATGTGTTCTTAACCCACGGGTGAAGTTCGTCTGCATCGTATAACCAACCTGACTACTTGATTTGACCTCAGTGGAATCAAGTGTGCAAGAGGAAGTCAAGACTATCCATGTATGTGAACACAGAATCAGACTCTGGATGCTTCCTCTCAATTTTGATAAGAGCCAGTCAAGCATTAACTGTCCAAAATAGATTTTTAAATCATTATTATTATTATCATCATCATCATTATTACATCATCATCATCACAAAGCCAGCTCTTTTACTTAACAGTTTTTATTTTCAGAAGAATGTGGACTATGCACAGATTTTTGGTATTTCTATCAAAAGTAAAAAAAGAAAGGCAGAAAAAAAGGAGAAGAATACTGAAAAATAACAGCTGAGAACGGTGATTGCTGTGGTCTGGTTTTGTGTCCTCCTTTACTCTAGAAACCCACAATAAATTATTTCTCCATTTGCCAGAGAATGACATGATGCAATATTTCCTGCCATTCACTATGATGTATCATGAGGGACAGTGTTCATCTGGACACCTTAGGCTGCAGGGGGCATGGAAACTCAGGGTATCTAAAATTACAGCTTTAAATGAGCCACCTTAGTAACATGCCTGGATAACAGAGAAACATTTTGTGTAGGGGATTTCTCTGGACATGATGGATTTCTCCCTACCATGTCCCTAGCATCTTTCAGCTTGCCATAGCTGAAATCTGTTCTTCCTCTGTATTTTCCTGCAAATCCTTTTGCCTCCCTCCACTTTTTGTAACCCCCTAGCAAAAATTGCAGCACCCTGGGAGAGGTGCCGTGAAGCCTAGATTGTCTTTAAACACCTTGCAATGTCTCCACAGGGTGCAGTCATCCCACATTTTTGCAGTCCGTGGAGAGGAATGGGAATTTCTGAACAGTAAACCATTTCATCCCAGTGTCAGCATCTGAAAGAGCTCAGGTGGATGGAAATTGCCAATTTTCCTGTTGCCTGTTGAGGGAGCTGAGTGACCGGCTCAGATGAAGAAATGCCCAGCAAAATCTGCATTTAGTGTTGCTAGACATAGCTAAGAGGTCCGGTGGGGTCTTTGAGGAATTTGGGACCGGCATACCTACTTTACCATCCCCTTGCTCATAAGCAAACCACCAGCAAGAACCAAGAGCACACCAGCCTTGTGCTTTCCTGTGGGTGACCCAAGGCCAGGGGACCATTTCCATTGACCCACCAGGTGCACAGCACCATTTCCTTTTCCCCCTCTGGCTCCATGGTCCCAAGGTGATCTGCTGTGCTACATTTCACAGCCCCTGAGACACGCGCAGGCTTTGCACATAGAAACAAGGCAGACCGCGACATTGCTGAGGCTTTAGTACTAGGTTGAGACTTTTTTTCTCTGACTGGCTGTGGTCTGCATTCAGCCCTTCTGCCAGCCTAAAAAGACTTCTGTCCTCTGAGCCCTGGTGACCTGGCCTCAGCACCTTTGCTGCAAAAAGCATCCGAAGTATTGATTGGGAACATGATGAGGACACTTTCCTGCCTGTCTGTTCATGCACATGACACGTACACACACACACATTGACATGCAAGATTTCCATTTCTGGTCTTAACCTAAGCGTTTACAATTCCTCTCGTGCTCCTTGTGCTTTCTTCTTAAAGAAGGCAAATAAAAGTGTGAATAATCAATTTCCTAACTGGAATTAAAAATGGCTCCAGTTAAAATAAGGGAAAGCGTGAACCAGCATGTAAAGTAGGATAGAGAGGTTATCTGAGCTCCGATTAATATCCTGCTCATGTAGGAGAACAATTAACGTGTGCATGAGAACGATTAAACAGAAAGTAAATTACATGAAATGCACCTATTCAACAAAGCAGGGCACCTCGTGAACAGGGCTGGTGTGATGATCGTTTTTGTGGCTCCGTTGAAACAGGGCAAGGACCGCTAGAAAGGATGTGATTTCTCAATTTGTTCAGAGCTACCAGGCCAAAATATGGTGGTAAAGATCCAGTCTCATCCTGGGATTTTATCAGAGGTTTTGCTGTTTAGGCTGAATAAAGGAAGAATTGGGAATGGGTTTAGCAAGCTCTTTAAAGGGAGGCTGTAAGTCCTCTTGCTTCATATGAGCTTATGTGGAGCATGATGTGGCTACTAGACCAGGAGCTGGGAATGGGGTTTTGTGGCTTGTGTGACTCACTGATGGATGTTTCCTGGGGCAAATCTTTCCCTTTGATTCCTCTCCTGGGTAGGGCAATGAGGATAATGGCTCCTTGTCAGCTTGGGGTGCTCTTTGGAATATTCCTGTGAAAACTACTAGACAAATGGGAAACGTTGTGGCAGCTATGGCCAGCCAGCTTGTCTTGGGAACCCGAGGGATGCAGGAGGCTGGGTGTCCCCAAACCCAGTGCAGAGCTGTTGCTGCAGTGGGGAGCAAGCCCTAGGCTGGTAAGACAGGTCATGAGAACTGTGGGCTATAAATTGGCCAGTTTGAGGAAGGGTAAGTCCAACGGCAGAAAACAGTGAGACAGGAGGTGTTTGGCTGCTTGTCCATGTGGAAGATTTCCAAAATCTCTCTAGTGAGACTAGATAATGGATTTTGAAGGTGATCTCAAATATAAGAACAACTCTGCTCATTAAAGTCTCCATAGCCAGTATAGCAAATCACAGCAGACACCTTCCAGGAGTTTTGACAACAGACATCAACCATCAACAAGGATAAAATAAGGACAAGTCAAAGGCTAGTATTGATTCTATGAGCCTTTGAATTAAATCCTTGTTGGCCCACTCAGGCCAGTTTCAAAATGCCTTTTCTTTGTGGCTGTAAGGCTCAATGATATATATCCATTAAAAAAAAAAAGGGGGGGGGGGAAGAAAAAATAGATTGACTGTTGCTGTAATCAATAAACAGAGAAAGGGCAATAGAAGCAAAGGGGTAATGGGAGAAGTGTGTGTTTAAGGGGAGTCACTCCACTGGTATTTGTCATGAAAGAGGGTTATAAATGAAGAATAAAGAAGAGATCATATTTACTAAAGAAATGTTACGAAGCAATAATAAACAAGAGCATAATTCTTAAGCCTGAAAGTTCTCCTAATGAGTGCTTTGTGTGCATTAAAAATATTATCCCAGTGCTGTCAGATAGTTTTAAGGTAAAAACTTACTTTGGCATGGTTTAAAGAAAAGTCATGATTTTATAAAATCTCCCAAGTCTTCCCCCCCCCTTTTTTTTTTAATTTTTTTTTTTTCTTATTTGGAATTAAAGTGTTCCTCCACAGGTCTGGAAAACTTTCACAATAGTACAGCTCAGATCTATCAGAATAAGAACTTGCAACTAGCTGAAATCAGCCAACCTAGTCTTACCATCCCAGCAAAACAAGGTGCAGAAAGTAACTCGAATGCAGCACTGCAGACAGGGTGAATTCAGATGCAAAACTTGTAATTTCACGGCCTGATTGTCTGCAACTTTCTTGTCATTTATGGCTCATTAGAGTGTGACTCAGAGAGTGCCTTGTCCAGGTGATGTCTACATCCATGGGTTTAACATAAGCTGCGTGTTCCTAGTCTCTGGAAGTGAAATGTGCCCTTTTCTTCTTCCCAGGAATTGCTATATCTCCTTTTCTTTGCTGCATTTGAGGTCTGTATGTAGGCTTTGCTCATATTCTGTCATGGGGGGTTTCTATATGGTTGGCCTCACATGGAAGGGTTTTATAATAATGTTATATGGGATCAAATGGCAATGAGGAAGACTGTGGACCATCAAACCCACAGGCTTTATGTAGTGACCTCTGTAATAAAACCCAACTATTTCCCTTCTGAGAATCCCAGGGGAAAAGGAGGAAGAAATGAAGAAAGGGAAAAAAAAAAAAAAAAAAAAAAAGAAACCAGAAAAAGCTCTTTCAAAATTCATGAATTAGGAAAGTGAGGTTTTGTTGACATTTGTGTTTGAAGAGCAAGCATGCAGGCAGGATGAGTTACTCTGTAAGCAAACACTGCTTTAGGCTGTATTCCACTCTTCCTGCTCAAATCAAGTGATATAATTAGATCCTGGAAACTTCAAAGCGTGGGGTGCAATAGCGCAGGTATGGGAGGTGAGATTCCTATTTACCAGGTGGGCAGCATTAGGCTTTGGGAGGAAATCTCGGATGGCAGTGGAAGAATAGCGTCTTGGGGTAGCACTTCGCTTTGTGGGTAGAAGGGGGTAATGTAAGGTCTGTACGACCTGCTGCAGAATCAGAGAGCAGAAAGGAGTTGATTTCACCCTTTGCTGTTCTGATATGAAGAATGAAAGGGCAGGGGACGCTAAGCAGAGTCCATTGAATTAGATTAAGGAAGATTAGCTCTTACGCTGTTGCCAGACTGGGAGATCAGTTGACCAGTTTTTACTAATTTTCCCTCTTGGGGTTCAGCATTATCTGAGATTGATCAAAACTCTTGGAGCATTGTGTCTGGAAGGCAACAGCCTCCTGGGCCCCAGATCTAACCAATGTAATTCTGAGTCTTGATGAGCTGCATCTTGCTCAACGCCCCTTTGGTTACAAAGCCTGTGTTCACTTGACACGGCTTGAAAGGTACTCATTCAAAAAGACTTTCTTCCTTCCAGACGTATGTTGAAACCAGAGCAAAGTCTGAATGAGTTGTTTCAGCAGGTTGATGGGTGGTGCTGTGGGCTTGGTATAGCCTATTGTGTCTATCGATCTAGGAAATGGAAAAAGGGATTTTAAGGTTGTCTTTGTCCGATAAGATTTTTATTATTTTCTTTTTTAATCAGAGGAATAGAAAAGAGTTATCTTTAATCATTTTGCTTAGCTGTTGACACATGAAAATTCTTCCAGAGTATAACAGCATGAATTTAAAGGGAGTGAGTTTTTCCAGTAAACAAGTCCTTAGGGAGGCAATGTTTCCACTGTTTTAATATAAAAGGATGAGCCCCTGAGTAATGCTTTGGGCTGCAATTTAGGAGATCAGGGTGCAATTCCCAGCTCTGATGCAAAATATCCATAGCTTTTGATATGTCCCAAAGGTCCTATCTGTTGCTGACCAGGACGATCTACAGAAGCACAAAGTGGGTGTAAACTAGCTCAAACCAGAGGGTTTCTCTTTGGCAATCATTACTGTGGCTCTACAAGGAGTAGGATGAGTGCATTGGACTTTCACTGTTGAGACAGTTGTCCCCTGTCTGTGACATGAGATTGTTCTTCCCTTTTCGCACCTTTGCCCACTTGGTATCTTCAAAACACTAAGACACATTTATGGCAGCTACAGTTGCTTATTAAGGTGGTGGTTCTGCTTTTGGGAATTACTGAAGAGTGTTGAAGGCTGTTGTTTTCCATGCCATCTGGATTCCCCTTCTTGCAGTTGCATGGAGCAACACACCGATGGGTATTGTGGGTTTTACCAGGACAGGAAGGAGGCTCAGGAGAAAGCAACTGGAGGTAGGGAGCTTTCAAGTTGGCCTTGCTACTGAGGGAGGTACCAGGGAAAATGTGCCTTGTGTCTCAAGTGCAGACCTGCTCCCTCTACAAGCCTCCATACCTTACTGCAAAGCAACACTGAAAGCAGGAAAGCAAGACTTTCTGAGTCCTCTGCCAAAGACCCTGGCACTTAACTTTTCTGCCCCAACTTCCCTACCTTCACATGCAGGACAGGGTCTTGCTGGCTTTCTAAAGGAGGTTGAGGTTCCCTCAGGTTGTCAGATGCTTTGTGGTCAGAGTAGATGGGGCACAGCTGGGTGCTCAGGATTTCTCACCTTCCTTTGCAGCCTAAACCAACCTGCTTGGGTATTTTCTTTGTGCCAATATTCATCAACCCATTTGGAACGATTGTACAGTCACACACACACCCCACCTCCCCCAACACACAGTCTAGGTGCTAGGTGGGCTCCTTTTCCATGTAGCAATCTGTCCTGGTCTGCAAGCAGTGAAGGGAGCTATTTTGACATTGACTGGGATGACCGGTCAATACGGATCCAGGAAGTCCTGCCAGTTAATCCTGGTCATCTCTGACTGTGAGATCCTATATTTGGAAGCCTGCAGCCACGGACAGAAATTGCTAAATCGATGCTCAGCAGGGCACCACAGATCCATTATGTCTTGTTTAGCTGCCCCCCTATGTTGTCCCTTCTGCAGCAGCAACCTGACTACGCCTTCTGGAAATGCATGGAGAAATAGCACATGAAGCACAGGAAATGTTGCAAGTAAAATAAGAAGTTGGCTGAACTAAGCTTTACAACCAGAATAAAGAATTTGCTTCGGTGCTGCAGCAGCTCTGGAAATGCCTCTTGATGAGCTGCTCTTAGGAACATGCAATTTAATGGTGTACCTCTTTAATTAAAAAAAAAAAAGAAAAATGAAAAAAAAAAGCGCCCCAATGCTCTTGAGTGGAGCTGTTGCAGAGAATGTTTCTTTATACTGAAATACATCCCATTTCAGGAATATTTCTTTCTTAAGGATCTGATGACTGATGCTGTGTGACAGAGGATCACCCTCGGAACTATAAGTGAAGTCCACTTACGGAATTGTATGTGACAACAAAAATGAATTCATCAGGACCAGTGATCCTAATGAATGTGATATCCCTATCCTAATCAAAACCTTAAGAAATTCTGCAGGGAATAGGACTGGAGTAGTGTACAAGAACAGATACCCTTACAAAATAAAAAGTAATTTAAAAAAACCTAACCAAAACACACAAATCAATCATTTGCAAAATCTTGAAACATTTTAAAAATTTTAATTTCTTTGTTCCTTCCAACAAAGAAAAGTGAGTGCTGATTATATTCCCCCCCTCATGCCCATCCCTTCACAGCTGCATGCATGTCTCTTTGATTTGGGCTGGCTGGCTGGATCATTAATTGCTTATAGTAAGGTCTTTTCAGATGTTGAAAAAGGAGGCAAAAAAATTTTAAAAAGGCAGCATTTTCTATTGCTGTTCATATTCCCCCATCCAGGGCTTGACAATCCACCCCATTTGTTCCAGAGGGCCCAGACCACCTGAGTCTAAGTTTAGATCATATCCTGCTACATTAAACTCCACACATAATACGTTGGCCACATGGGAAAATTTAAGGAAAATGAGATTTTATTAAAACCAGGAGACCGCCTGACTGCAGAGGGATATAATAACAGTGTTATGAGGTTCTTATCTCACATGAAAGTTTCATATTTCCCTGGTTCCCTTTCCTTTACGCTACTGTGGCTTCCCCCTCCCCCAATTCCATATGGGTGTCTAGTTATTTAATGCAACAGCTAAAAAAGCAACATAATTAATAACAAAATCATTCAAAATATTTTATTACTTAATGAAGGCCCTATAGACTTTTTAAGTTAGCACAATGGCATCAGAGATTCCCATTAGCATCCCAAGCACCTGATAGGTCATGCATCTACTTTCCAAGGGGGAAGAAGATGCCATGTGGGAGAGCAAAGGGGCTTTCTGCATCAAGAATAACATCTGATCTTGTGTCTTGTGCCTGAATTCCTTCTGCTTCCACATTTTCATACCTTTGAAGATGTTGCCCGGTAAGACTTTTCAGGTTTTGAAGGAGCCAGTGGGCACCTGGGCTTCATGGTCAACCAGGCACGCTGTGCCCCTCAGCTGGTTTGCTCTGAAAGCACAACAGGTATCTTGCTGGAAGGCTGAGCAAGCCTCATGGTACAGGTCTGCTGGAGCTGAAGGGGACATCCTCTTCATGGTGAGCGCTTTAGAGTTCCCTCTTTTGTAACTCCATACAGTCAGGCATTCACCTTCACAAGTAGTGTCCTGTTCTGCCCTGGACAAACTGCCTGTACGCATCTTGAGGTACTTCTTGCAGGAGTTTGTTGGGAGCTCAAGGGACCTCTGACAGTCTTGGCTTTTCTCAAAAAGTTGCACTCTTTGGACTCCAGCAGGCTTTCTTTAGCTGATAGTGTGGTGGAATGTACCAGAAAGGAGGGCAAACCCAGTCGGGCACTGACCCTGTTGAAAGTGGCAGATGGAAGTGGAAAGCTTCCATAATTAATTTTCCTGCCAGCATGATACAAACTTCCCTGGTGCACTTCCTTCCTGAAGCCTGAGGGGGTTTCTGTCTTTTATGGGTTTTTTTTCCCCCTACTTTTATCTTCTTCACTTCTATAATTACAGAATTCACCAAAATTCACTGAAAACCATGTACTTGATCACCCCAGTCTTTGGAGACCCTCCTCACCCTTCCCCAGAGAGCATCCCTCCAGCAGTTTCCATAGGTGCTCTGATCCACGCATCATTCTGCCTCAAGTTTGTTGCTTTAATTATACTCCCGAGATCCATGTGTTATCAAGGAGCTGTGCAAAGGCTCTCTAGAGATGGAGACAGGGAAACCCCTGGCATTCCCAGACAGTATTCCAGATAGGTGAAGGCTGCAAGAGAAGTTGCTAATAAATATTGTTCTTTATTTCCTCTGATGAGGAAGGTTTTTGTAACATTATTGGGCTACATCTGTGCTTCTTAAACCGTTCCCAGGGCTTTGTCACGAACAGATTAGATATTAGATTTGGCATTATGAAGAAATTGTATGAAAACTAAGTGCTTTTGATGAGCTTTATGTTCAAAGGCAGGGAATGTGCATTGGCTATACACTTTGCACAGTTATTACTTTTTATCAGTCCAAGTCACTTATCGCTTAAATGATTTCTTTTATCCTTTCTGGGTTACACCAGTACTGGCATTTTGCATGGCCTGTGGAGATAATATCTCAGGGACAGAAATGTAAGTGTTACAGCTTCGGTAGTCTCACCTTGAAGTTTGGGAGACTTTTTCTGGGTAGCCCATCTGGAGAGTCACGGGTTGCCTTCTCTGGGGATTGCCTGTTTACAGAGTAAGCAAGATATTTAATTATGTTTTTTGCACCCTGGTGGTTTGCTGGGAATTGTAATCAAAGAGGGGGCTTAGTGAAAAGCTTAATACAGCCTGTGCAACTGATTTGTGTCTGAGGGAAAGATGAGAATTGAAAGGAGCAGCAATGGTCAGAAAAACAAACATGCATCTGAAACTAATGAGACAGTTGCCTCTTCATATGCTTGAGCTCATGTAGAGACCTCAGTGCTCCCTTGCAAGGTCCATAAGGCATTATTTGGTTGTAAGGTCATTTCCTTTTCCTTTCTAAAAAAACTTTCTAACAGACAGACATGAAAAGGTGGAGAGACTATATTACCATGCTTTTAAGGGATCTGTGCTATTCTGAGCACACCTCCCATGCCACGGTCTTGTATCAGCCTCCAAGGCTGTTATCCCCTGGCTCTTCTATCCATAAGAAAATAAGTGGATGGTGACGAACTCCTGTGTGAACTCTCATGTTAGAGATGGATGCTGTGTTCTCGTGTGATTTTTATGTGCATGCCTTTCCCTGTGAAGCTTGGCTGGGTCTTCTTCAAAATGTGACCACCTGAGGCCGGGTCGGAAGAACCCGGGTTGCTCAGAGATGTCCAGAGATGAGACAGCAGACCAAATCTGTGCACATCAGCAGCAGCTGCGTGGAGGAAGGGAGACATCTACTCTCGGTGCCTGCTTTGGGTGGGATGAGAAAGCAGAGAATCAAATTGCAGCAAATATGTACACCAAGTGTTGGGAAAAACACCTGGGGTGGCTGCAGCATGTGGGTGATGAGCTGCAGAAAGGCTCACAGAAAAGCAGGTGAAGAATTTCTCATGATTTGGCCTGGTTTGTCCTAAGCAATGGTTTGGCTGGTTTTGGCCACCAGCACACTGAACAGCTGCGAGTGTCAGAGGGCTTTTTGCAAGGCAAGGCTCCCTGATGTGTCCTCTCTTTGTTCCACGTGTTTTGGAGCATAAATATGTAACAACTAAAATGCTAATGAATTCCTTCCACTGACGTCCCTCCCTCCACATACGCACATACAAACAATTCACAACCCACACGCAGACATATTGCCCAGGCGTTATGTGAACCCAGCACCATCTGGGAGGGAAAAATCACTGCATTGTAATCCAACTTTTAATTGCTCTAGTCCTCCCATTTCCAAGCCTGGCAAGTACATGGGACCCAGTGACACAGAGTATTGCCATGCACAAGCTGTGGGTCTGCTGTGAGCACTGTGGGGTAGGTTTTGGGTAGGATAATCCATGTGCTGGATCACAAGCAGAAGTAAAAAGCCAGGGACATCCCTTCATCTTTTATGTGGAACTGGTGGCTGCTATTTCAGACCTTGGATCACAAACATGTCAGAAGCTTGTGGTTCTGCTGCTGTGCAATGATGGATCATGAAGGGGTTTTGTCACTGGAGGGTAGGTGCCTGGGTAGATGGTATGAAGGGTTGTGAATAGTCTTCTGCACTGGGCCACTCTGTTCACTCTGTAGCCTGCAAATGCAGCAATCACTGAAGGAAAGTGTGCATTTTTGGGGAAATACAGACTCTTGTTCTGCTATCATGGTGTTTAGCTTTGCATTTATGGTTGCTCATCTTCTGGAAACAGGAAACCCAAACTCAGGAAGGCATTAGCCCACAGAGCACGTTCACACAGCCCCCTACATAGGTAGGTACCTGGCTGCATAAGAAGGTCCTCCCCTTTGGATTTTAGCATTTAATTTGTAATTCCAAGTTTAGACAAGAGATGGCACACTTATGGACCATGTATCACTAGAATTAGGCTTGCTGGGCGGCTGGGAGACACAAGCTAGCTACTACGTATCTTGGGAGGGGAGCTCTGGATGCAGGAAAGAAGAGAGATGGCAGCAGCCATGGAAGGATGGGGTTGGGGTGAAAGATCATCCTCATCCTCCTGTGTGTCTCATCAGTGACCCTTGTCCCAGCACAGCCTTGCTACCAGGGTAGGGAGCCCTTAACAAATGGCAGACAAATTGCAATGAGTTAATGTGTTTGATTTTGAGAAGCTAATCTCACATGGACACCTACTGTGCCACCCATCACCGGGCACTACAGGGAGCAGAGAGAGGGCTTTTGAAAGTGGAAGTCTTCCCTGTTTCTTTTTGTTTAGGTTTAGGGTTAAACACTTTTAAAATTCCCACTGTTACGCAGCATGCACATTGGTTTCTGAAGGTTTAATGAAGGAGAGTGGGTGTCATGGTCCCTACTTTGCAAATATAGACATACGTGGAGAAAGGTGCTGTGACTTGTCCAATGTGTGGTAGCAGAGCTGGGAATGCAAGTGGACTCCTGCACCGATACTTCTTCCATACACACCAGGCACTCTGTGCTTGAAGCTTTATATTCTGCAGAAATTGCTTTGGTCTCCCACAGCAGATGCTGGTATCTTGCCAATAAATGCCCCTTCAGGGCTGCTTAGAGGCAGAGTATCCCTGTACCCTCTAAAGCAGATAAAGTTTGCACTGGTCGGCACAACAGCCTGGCTGCAATATGTTGGGGGAAGGGAGAAAAGTCAGCCCAGTAATTTCATGTTATTGGAAATATTGCTTTTGCAATCCTGCATTTGGTTTTCATTTGGTGGCTGTGCTCAGTTCATTTCTGCTGGCGCTTCACTTCTGATCCAATTGAGTTATCGATGCAGGCGAGAAGGAAGAAAACAAGATTGGTGTCAATTTTTTTTGTGTGGCTTGGTTTTTTTTTTTCCTACCTCTCTCTTGCTTCTTTACTTTCAAAGATCAAAAGAGGACAAAATAAAACTTTATATATAATGAAACACAGGCAGAGGGAAAAATGGCAGCACACAAAATTGTTTTCAGTCTTCCTTTAAGGGCGCTGTTGGTATCTTTGATTTAGACACCACAGCTTTAATCAGGGTGTTGGAGACGATGCAAAAGTTATTCATCTAACCAAGTTTCCCTCTCACTCTCTTTGTCTCTGTTTTTCCATCTCTCTTTTTTTTTATTAATTTCCGTCTCTCTTTTTTTTATTAATGTGGGTTTAAAAAATATTCTCAAAAATCAGTGCTGGCTCAGTTTTGTTTTCCCAGCTAATAACCCAAAGCAGGATCAGCTATTTTGCAGCTGACAGGTCTGTCTCTAAACTAGTTTGTCTTTCTTGCTGAATGCATCCATCATGCATGGGGGGGGAGAAAAAAAAAATATTTTCCATGGGGTCATCACTTTCTACAGTAGCAGTAACCTGATCTCATCCATGCCATGCCAAGCCCACTCCCAGCATGGCATAACCAGGACACCACTGCAGTATCATGCACTTTTTGGGGTTGCTTTCATGCTTGGCTGCTGCATCCAGAGCAGCGTGGGGGCTCAGTGGGGCAGTCTGTTTGCAGGATATTTTCTAAGACGTCTCCACTGAGCAACCAGTCTTGCTTATGCCTCTGAGTGACAACTGGAGCAACCTTGGGCAGTAGGCTGAGTGTGCTCTCCCTGAGCACCTTGTGCTATTGCTCTGCACCTTTCCCAGCAATTGCACCTTGTTCTGAAGAGGCTAAAACGTGCTGCTGTTGAGCAGCTGATGTGCATAAACTGTACCATGAACTATGGTCCCTGGAGCAGTGTGCTGGCTGGAGCTGGGGATGCACATGGAGAACAGCATGTGCTGAGCAATCTTTGTCCTGAATATCCTCCAAACTTCCAGCAGATAGCGGTGTAGGGACTTCCCGAGGTGAAGGCTATATCCTGAATAGTGTTTAACAGCCCTTAATGGACCCATCCTCCTTCAAGTCATCTGATTTTTTAATTTTTTTTTCACTTCATTCATATTTTTTGGCCTCTCTGATATCCTGTGCTGATGAGTTCTCTAATTTAATTATACACTGCATGAAAAAGTACTTCCCTTCTTTTGTCTTCAACCTGCTGCCTGCTAATGCCATTGCCCGATCCCTTGCTTCTGCATGCTAGTAAGGGAACAGCTGTTTGTTCTCCCCCTTCTCCGATCTGTGATTTCATAGACACCTCATCGGTTGTCTCTTTTCCAGGCTAAAAGCTACCAGCCTGCTTATTATCTCCTTTTCTGAAGCTGTTTTGTACTTCTCCTTATTGTATGCCCCTCTTCTGCATAAATATAGGATACGTACCTGTTTGTGTTAGACCTTCCTTCATGCTGAGTGTAGCATATCAATTATGCATGGTAACAACCTGGAGCTATCTGACGTGTGTTTTCTGTGTTTTCTCCTATAAGGGATAGACATTATTGAGACAGATATGAGTAGAAGGAAGTGGAGAAAATTAGCAAAAAGGATTTTGAGGTATTGTAACAAATATCAAGGCAGTAGGTGTCCATTAGAGGGGAGAACATCCTTCCTTGTGGGGTGGTAGGAGTCTGGTCGCAGTCTTTAACCAGAGTTTGTCAGATCTCTGTGGTGCTTGCTGTGCAGGTTGATGCCAAGCAAACCTGGAGGAAAATTGATTTCTTCTTCACTCATAGGACTGACTTTTTTCCTTAGTTCATTTCTTAGGTAACCTCCCCCCACCCCCCCCACCCCCACCCCCCGTAATCTCTGCCTCTTGCTTTCCTAAAAGCAAGTCTGGACAGGACAAGAGAAAACCATTTTTGGAAAATCAATGAGAGATTTCATGACTGAGAGGGAACCCTTATAATTTGGTAGCAGACATGCATCATGAGGGGAAACCAGGACATGATGTCTTTAACTGCAGGCCCCCAAAGGGAATATGTTTGTTAAACACTATAATTACCCTTCACTGCTGAACTCTATAGCAATTGAATCCACGGTGATGAACATTATCATTTCTGAAATGATGCTTTCATTTAGATAAGGCATGCAATTATACATCTTGATTAGGTCACTGTTCCCAGGAGCTTTGGGTTATTTGTCATGAGTTGCCCCTTCTCGTAAATTACTTGGTGAGGCTGTGGATAGAGACATATTCCTGCCTTCTCCTCCCTTACCCCTTTCTCCTCCACCACAGACTCTTTTGCTCCTCTTGTTCTTCCCTCATTGCACACTTTTGTACAGGCAAGATTAATAAAATTCAGTAACCAGGGAGGGAAAAATATCAGGTATATGCTGGAGGTATTGCCATGAGAAGTCAGGCCTGGGAGGTCTGCTCATCCCTTGGTTTCTTTGCTGGACCTGCTGGCATTCATAGTGATGGCATTAAGCCTGGGATTCCCATCCCCATATTTTAGACCTCTAAAAGCTGTTATCTTTTGCACAGCAGTAACTTCGGCTTCCTCTGTGATCAATGGTGCTTCCCGAGGGTGATGTACAACACCTCATCTTAAACAGTGACCCGAAGACGTGGTTTCCAGCTAGGCCCATAAGCTGTTGGCTCTCCAGTGCTCTAATAACTAAATTGGCAACAGACCTCATGTAGGACTCCCTTTGCTCCTCACTCCTCCTGGGGGACAGTTTTACTGAACTACTGTTGAAATACTCCCTGTTTCCATAAGGCAAGTGCAAGTGAGGTCTGCTCCTGTTGCTTAACTGGGTACTATGTGAAGTGTTGATCGAGGCAAGAAGAGTGGATGTGAAAACTCCTGGGGAAGAGAAGTGATGGGAAAAGGATCAAAGTGACAGGAGGAAGATGATATTCTGGACTGTTTCTGAAGCGATTCTGAGGAGTATCTCCATGCTGGAAACTGAAGCTGTCTTTTGCTTTTGTAGGCAGTTCTAGTAAATCCAAGTTTAGGAGGAGAGGACTGAGGTAGCATAGTCAGGATGCAGCAAATCTGCCTCTATTATATCATTTAGTAGAATAGGGATCTTATCAGATAATCATAGACTCATAGAATAATTTAGACTGGAAAAGATCTTTAAGATCATGGAGTCTAACCATTAATCCAGCACTGACAAGTCCAGCACTCAACCATGTCCCTAAGTGCCACATCTATGCATCTTTTAAATCCCTCCAGGGATGGTGACTCCACCGCCTCCCTGGGCAGCCTGTTCCGAGGCTCGACCACCCTTTCCGGGAAGACATTTTCCCTCACAGCCCATCTGACCCTGCCCTGGCGCCACCTGAGGCCGTTTCCTCTCGCCCTGTCACTTGCTCCCTGGGAGCAGAGACCGACCCCCCCTGCTGCAGCCTCCTCTCAGGCAGCTGTAGGGAGCCACCAGGTGCCCCTGAGCCCCCCCTCTGCAGGCTGACCCCCCCAGCTCCCCCCGCCGCCCCCCCCCAGCCCCTGCCCCAGCCCCTGCCCCAGCCCCTGCCCGGCTCTGGACACGCTCCAGCCCCTCTGCGTCCCCCCTGCCCTGAGGGGCCCGACCCTGAGCCCAGGCCCCGAGGGGCGGCCGCACCGGTGCCCAGCACAGGGGGACGGGCACTGCCCCGGCCCTGCCGGCCACAGCGCTTCTGACAGCGGCCAGGGCGCTGCTGGCCCCCTTGGCCACCTGGGCACGCTGGGGGCTCCTGCCCAGCGGCTGTGCCCAGCCCCCCCGGCCCTTCCCCCCGGGCAGTTCCCAGCCCCCTGCCCCCAGCCCCGCTGCCCCTCACACACTTGGCCTCGGCCCCTCGGCCCGGCCTGCCCAGCCCCCTCAGAGCCCCCTGCCCCCGGCACATCGGCGCCCCCCGGCCGGGTGTCACCCGCAGGCGGGCTGAGGGCGCGCTCCATCCCCTCACCCAGATCATTGATAAAGACGTTAAGATATTAAACAGAACTCTTATCCCAGAGATTTTAATTTTGAGCATTTCTGTTACCCAAATGTAGGCAGTCGAGAGTGCATTGGTCAAGTAGACATAGGAATGGGAAGTGTGACAAATTCACCAGGCTTAGAAAATACCAAGCAGGGCCTGAGCAGTTCTGGAGGCAAGACACTGCCAAGGATAATCCTGCATGGTATGGGGAGAGATGGGGCTGCGTTAGTGATGATAGCATTTTAAAAAGCTCTCATTTGTCTTAATTGTTTCCATCTGCCACCTTCAAAAGAGGCCTCAGGGCCAAAATGGAAGTCTTATGAATGACCCATCACAGATGACCCAAAGGCTCTTTTCTAACTCTTTCTCCTCTGCATCTACAGCTCCTCAAGGAATACAGTACGTCATAGGCAGATCAATGTAACCTCGACTCTTCCTCCCTTGCCAGTCTCCGACCCTTTCTCTTCCTCTGTGCATCACAGCAGCTCATAATCACTTGTCTGGGGCATCAGAAAGGTGTTTTTCACTTGGTGCAATTGGGCAACCTGCTCTACCATCTCAATGCATAGAAGCAAAAGCAGGGAGAGGAGAGGTGTTGATACGTCAAATGGGACAGTGTTTCCCATCTGCAAATATTTATATGCAACAGTTATCCTTTTTTGAGATTAAAAGAGCTACCCACATGTGAAAAGCAAACTGTCTTATCTCTCTTTTTAAACAATATGTTTAGAAAGTTTGACCGAGCATGAAAGTTCATCTTTCAATATTGCTACTTGTAATCCAATAAGAAATATTTACTGTGTTATAATTGGTATCATTAAGCTTAGGTGCCATTATTAATATTACTAATTAAACTCCTATAAACCTAGTTTACAGTTACATAAACACATCATCTCCTGACTTGTCTGCCTACATGTTTTGGCATCGGGGGGTGGATAAAAGCAAATTCAAATGCAAATGATATGAACATACTTTAATCAGAGGATCAGAGAAATCAGACACGGAGAAGGCTTATTAGGTCTGTTCTGTTCTCTAGAGGCGGGGGGAAGATTGTCTCCCTGTAGAGTCTCCCAGGAGCTTTGGCCAGTCTAACTCTAAATGCCTCAAGCAATGGGACTTCTACGTCCCGGGAGAGACCTGCCCACAGACTAACAGAAATGTGTCTTGATATTCAGCCTGTATTTTCTTGCTAAGGCAGAAGTCAGCTGCTGTAAAATAGTGTTGAGAAAGGTCTTGAGATCATATCCAAGGGCAGAGGAGGAGAGAAACACATTTTTAAGGCACCTCTAAAGCTGTCTGTTAATGCAGCAGGGCTGGAAAATAATCTCCCTCCTCTTGGTTTAGCTTTCTGGCAGGACTGGACCAGTCCTGGCACAGCTGGCAATGACTAGCTGTACACAGCAGCAGAGCACTGGAGGAAGTTTAGTGCAGCTAAGCATCCAAAAGTTCAAATATTTGACCTAGTTTCTCTACAGCTGGAAAATCCATCTTCTGTCTAGAATTTCCCTGACTTCGGCTACTTCAGAAATATCATGAGGACAGCACTTTCCCTGATCCGTCGGTATTTGGGTCCCATCTGGAGCCAGAAAGTGCAGAATCATGTGGAACGTTTAGAATAGGAATGCCCTGAGGAATCAGCTCCTGCTTGCTTCAAGTTTTGTGCTCCCTCTTCTATTCCATTCACCTGTTTCTCATTGGGTTGTATGGGTGTGGGACCGTACAGGGCTGAGACCAGAGGCAGCGCAGCCCCTTCATGATGATGTGTTTCCAAAAGGGCCTGTGTCAAAGTGCACTTATTGCAGAAACTGCTCCAAAGCATTTCAGGTCCATCCATTGACTTGTCTGTGGCTCTTCTGCAGAGCTGCACTTGTCACCAAAAACTCCTAAATCCCCCAGGCAGGCTTTTCTCAGTCCAAACTGAAGGAAAAAGAGATTCCTACAACCGCAGAGAGATAACTTCCCAAAGCAAGGTCACGGTTTCCATTATATCTATATTACAAAGTTGGCTTTGTTGGTTGCAGGCAAGGTAAATGAATATGGGAGGTTAGCTCAGAGAGGCCAGTAGGTCTCAGTTCACAGTTGTCACTCTCAGCCAACAAAGCCATCTTTACTCGCAGCTTTGTTTTTCTTTTCCCTGGTTATGTACTTCCTTGGAAGCTGCTGCACAATGAAGTCATGTGGGCTTTTCTGGTGGGTATGGTTAAAGCCAGGCATGAAGGCTGAGATCTCAGTATAATCAAAGTTTTTTTGTCCAGTTCCAGCTACTCTCGTGTAGCTTTTGATGGCCACTGAGTCATCCCTGCATGGCAGATAGGTTCCACACACTTCAAATTGGGCTGAGTGAGTGTCAGAGAGTCAGGACTGTGTGGATACACCATGCCCACTGAGGTCACTTCCAAGGATGTGTCAGCAGAGCAACAGCAAAAGGTTGTGGCTGCTTGGAAGACACAGAACATTGTTGGGGTATGTTGCCACCCTGAATCCATCAACACCATTTGGCCTGTCTGAGTTTCTTAGATGCATCTTGAAGTAATCCCCAAAACTATCAGGAAAGGAATAAAGTTTGTTTTATTGGACGAAAAATATCACCATCTTGGGCAGCTGCATATTTGTGCTAATGGGATGCAGCTGCAGAGCTGGGACATATCAGATCTCACCACACACACACACACACCATGCATGGACACATGCACCTGCATGTGGAAAGGGCCATACCAAAATCTCAGCTAAAACCTACTTTTCAAACATATTTATCCCCACCTGAGAGCCTCCTTTGAAATGTCTTTGAAGAGTAGCACCAAACTTCCTTTTCTTAATATTTCACTGATGATGACCATGTGTATCCTGATAACTACAGGACTGGGCAAGTTCAGAAGGGAAGGTTTGATAGCATCCCCCGAAACTTAAAAAGCTGTGGGCTGGGAGAGAAAAGATCTTGAACTTATCTAGGAGCTCCATGACCTTGGAAGAATGGACCTTGAAGCATCTTCTCAGGAAAATCATGAGCTTGGCTCAACTTAAACAAATTTCTACTTGCAAGAGTTAGATTATGAGACCTCTATCCCTGACACATCCAAACATGAAGCCATTGGTGTAAGAAAAGGGTTGTATTTGTATGATAAAGTTTTCTCAAGATATTACAACAAGTTCATACCGTCAAGTACCAATATATAAAGCAGTCATTTGCGTGGTGGAAGGTTTCTCTGTGTCCCTGGTGCTTCAGAAATGCTCAGATGCCTTTTGGTAGAGCCTTGTTGCTGGAACCCAGACGTGGCCCACTAGGTGCCAAATAAGAGACATCTCTTAAGGTGGAGGATGAATGATTGCTCAGTCTCTGCCTTTATTAAACCTGAGGTGCAGTGTGTACCACTCAATATTTAAGTGGGTTTTATTTTATCCTTCTCAAGCTTCAGTATCTCACGCAGGGTAGGCAGTATTGGAGAAACACACACAAAAAAAGAAAAAATAACCAGTTCCCGTGATAGCCTCCCATTCAGTGGAGAGTGACTTGGGGACCGATGAGCATAAACCCCACCATGTTCCACAGCATCTCATGAGATGAGTGCAGGATCTGTCTGCACACGTCTCAGGGCTGGTCTCAGTTTCTCAGCTGGGGGAAGGAGGGATTGCACATGGCCGTGCCAGAGAAAGTCCCTGACCTCCAAGCTCCTGACAGCCTCCCGTGTCTAATCAGGGGACACGTGAAAAAAACCCAGGTCATAGGAGTGCCTCCTGACTCACATTTCCAGCATGGGAGGACCAGCGGGGTTATGTTTTCATTATTGCCTGTGGCTCTGATGCTCGCAGCTCTTTGGAGGTTATGTCAAGGTCTCGGCTTTGAGATTTTGTTATTGTAACCTTTCACGGGCAAATACTTCATATGAAGTCTAGCAGGCAGACTGTGTCCAAGAAAATGCCATTTTTGCCCAAGCTGCAAGTGAACCAAAGCTCTGGCCACGGCAGCGAGGCTTTGACTAACAAGCGGCGGTGAGTATGTTATGTTTTGGCAGCCAGCTTGCTTATCAGATTGATAGAGGAGGCTGTAAGCAATTGCATCTGGATTTGAATGGGTTACCCAGCCTGCTCGGCTGCTTGGGATTCACGCCAAGGGAAAGCACAGGAGTTGTGAGGAGAATACCCAATTTCCCTCTGTGAGGACTGATTTTAGTTTAATGCAGCCTCCTCGCCCTTAAATCCAATTAAAGGCCTATATTATGTCAGTGGAAATTTATGCCAATCCTAATATAGTCTAATAAGCCTTAAAATAGCACTTTGCTAGTGAAAAGCCCTGTGGTTTAATTTGATTCTGAGCCTAATAACAGGCTTAATATGAGGGAATTGGCCCCTTTTTATTTTCTAACAGGGCTCCACATGCTTGCTCTCTTTTTAGGAACGAAAAGGTTTTCTCCAAAGCATGGACAGGAGACGGCTCACCTCAGCAGGCTGCCTCTTTTCAAGGCGCTTCGTTTGTTGGCCGTGGGAAGTCTCTCTAAAGACATCCCAGGTTGGAATCTGTAATGCAAAGCAGTGAACACCAGCCTGCAAAGGGTCTGGTTGCTCTTTCAGGTTTTCTGTGCCTGACCTTCCTTAGTCACTGTGGACAAAAGTATCACCTGGACCATTACTCAGTCCCAGTACAGGATATGACCTGCTCCTACAGTTGCAAACACAAGCCAGCCTTTTGCAGATGCCTTCTGCTGACAGTTTCAGAGATGCAGCCCTTCCTATCTATCCACACACCTAAAACCTGATTTCCCTGCTGTCATTCCCTGTGTCTCAGTTACTCCACCATCTTCCTCATGCTCCCTGAAAGCCACAGCCTCCTGTTGCTCACACATGGCTGCCCCACGGCTGTCACCTCTCTCTGTCTGTGGCTCTAGCTTTGTGCTTCCCCTGGCCCCATCCTCTTTCAGGGTTTTTATCGCTATACCTCACTGTGCCTTCACTCTGTTCCAGTGTTGTAATGTCAGTGAGCAGCCCATGGTGCCCTCTTCCATTGCTTGCTTAGAAAATTTTTATTCTTTTCCAGAAATTTAGGATGTTTCAAAAAATGTCTCTCAAACAACTGCATTATTATCCCACAAACTGTTCTCTGAACTTCCTTTACTGGGTTAACTATGTAAATCCCTAAGTCCTTTTTGCTTGCTAGACGACAGTCTCCTTCTCCTTTAGCATTAACACTTCAGAGAATTATAGAACCCACAGAATATCTCAAATTGGAAAGGACAATAAGGATTATTGATTCCAACTCCCTGCTCCTTGCAGGGCTACCTGAAACTAAACTATATGACTTAGAGCATCATCTAGATGCGTCTTGAGCTCTGACAGGTTTGGTGAGACTTCCTTGCATGGTGGTGTCAGGATATGAGGAGTGCAATGGTTAGGCAATGGCCAGCCTGGGGATGCTTTGAAGAGCCCCTTCAAAGGTTGGGGTAGGGACCTGATCTTCTCCAAGGCATGAGTTCTGCGGGCAGCACACAGCCATGTGGGAAGGATGTTCTGCTGCCTGTGCCCATGAGCAAGGCTTGTGGTGGGTAGCAGCTGGGGTCTTCAGGACCAGCTGAGTAAGGGCATCCCCTCAAAGCCCAGGAGAAGCACAGGCTCAGCCTGTAGTCACAGAAGCATTTTTCCAAGATGCTAAATGCTTGGACATGCTTCTTGCTGCTAAACTATTTGTTCAACCCATCTGCTATGAGGTAGTGCCCTGATCTGAAGGGGGGCTGCCAGCTTCAGCCGCATACACTGCTCTCCTTCACTCACTGTCCTGAGCTGCTGCTCAGCGTTGTTGCACACTGTTAAACAGCTGCTGCTCTGCAGTCCAGAGATGACTGAATTTCGGTGGTGGGTGGAGTGATTTTGATATAGCATTTACTAAAATGCGTTGAGATAAAAGCCTCAGCAGAAACATAAAAGGCCCTTTGTACTTGCAAGTTGTTACCATTATTTTTTGATTAACAACAATAGTAAACAGAGGTCCTCAAAGCTGCCTTCAGAAAAAGAAAAAAAAAAAGAAAAAAAAAGACTGATTTGACCTTAAAATCAGAAAGACCACATTTTTTTGAAGTACCTAATAGATTTAGGTCTCTAAGTCCTTTTGAGTCACGGAGTCTGACACCCCAGCTGGCAAAGCTCCGCTCTCTTGCCTGAACTGAAGGCAATAAACCCTCCCCACTGGGTCCGATTCATCCTTGGGTTACTCTCTTGGCATCAAGTGGATTTATGCTGGCAGGAAATTTGGCCCAGAGCCCTGATGAGCTATGCTGCAGCTCTGGTCCCAGGCGGCAGTCTGTGTCTCCAGGACTTCTTATTCGTGCTGCTCTTTTGTTGGGGGGGGGGCGGGCAGGGAAGGCGACTTCGTGCTGCCACTTCTTTATCCCCTTTGCTCCCCCGCTCAGCCCAGTCCCCTGTTTACCTAGGGGCAGGCTGGTCGCTTAAGGGAGCTTTGTTAATGCCGTAATCCTCACGTGTGCTCAGCTTCACAAAGCTGCCACTTTTTCGCCCCGGCCGCGCTCGCAGATCCGTAATGTCCCGTGTCCAATCGATTGCTGTGCTCTCTCCGGCTGCCGGCTTTGAGCAGTTTCTCCAGCAAGGGCCAGATTGCTCTGGCAAGCTCATCCATCCTTCAGGGACGGGGGCAGAAGGCGAAGGGGTGGGGGATGGATGCCTGAGACTGGGCATTTGGAGCTGGGGGGGGAGGGCCTGGCAGCAAGGAGAGAAAAGGCTGGGGTACTGCAAGAGTGATTGTGAGCTCGTGAATGGCACGCAGTTGGCATCTTCTTCACCCCAAAGCCAAATGCTCTTCCCTGCTGACAGTAATGCCAAGCTAGGTCTGAGGGAACACACGGTATATAATTGCACTGCTGTTCATGACCCTTGAATGCCCAACCAACCCTTTCTTACTCATCCATCCCCCCACATTCATTCTGACACCCCAAACTCTTTTGCATCCTCAGAGGCCAAGTACATGGAAAGATGAAATTAATCTGTACTTCCCCTCTCTGTCCCCAATTTTTCTGTTTCAATTTTCATGCTAATCCTTCCCATAGCTCAGGACAGGCAGGTTTCCAAATTTTCCTGGGCCTAAAAGTGTCTTTAAATCCAGGGACGCAAGGAGATGGGGAAGTAGAAGTTCTTTGATCCAAAGGACTGGCTCTGCATTAGGATGTGTCGTATTTATTTCTAATGCTGGAAGCACCTAAATACTAGATATAAAATTTTGATTTTTTATTATATATTTTTTTATGCACAGTGAAGCTGTTCAGGGTTCTTTTCGAGGTTTTTATAGCTCCTTCTGTGCTCTGCACATTTAAGCCCAGGGTGACTCAGTCATGTGGTTTTCTAGAGGACAAGAATACTAGCCCCCATAAATTGCTTTGCAATCTTCCTGAAAGGATTTTAGTTTCTTAAATGGCTCTGCTTTATAGAGGCAAGATAGAGGTATGGGAGAAGCAAGGGGGAAATGCTTTATTTCCAAAGTGGTGCACTGAGACCCTCACCTGTTAGGAAAGTGCACTCTTGTCCTCATGTTGCTAAAGCTTTGTGTAGCACCACAAGTCATGTATATGTGTGTATATTTGTGCACTACACTGCTGTCTTCCAGGTATGGGCTTCAGTGGAAAAGTCTTTGAGGAAAGGTGGTATGTACCCGGGCATGGTTTGGGGTCCTTCCCTTCCACTTTACCATGTCTTTCCTCAGTTCTGATGCTGGGTATCTCCTCCATTCCTCATTTACTTGTCTCCCCACAAGGCTCGTGAATGCAACCCAGCAGCAAAAGGCTGACCTGCCTGTGAAACACACTGCAGTGTGAGCACTGGGATCACCCCATTAAACAGAGCATCGTCTGCTATAGCCAAAACTTTAGCTGATCTAAATCAGAAAAAAACACATTCAAGTCAGTGCTGATTTATACTAGCAAAGGGGCATGGTCCTCTGATTTGGGGAGACTAATCTCATGAGGAAACATCTCATTTTCTGCTTGTGGATTACAATGCTTTCCAGAAATGGGTGTTTGAGTTGAAGCCACCCTGGTTGGTCGCACTCTGAGCCTTGTCTCAAGTGGTGTATGGCAGCACCAACTTTCCCTCAAAATACCTCTGCTCAAACGGCACTCATTGCATACCAATGATTTCATTTAAAGCCAGTCCCTCCCGTAGAGGGTTTTGAAATGGAAAATATTTCCCCTCTGTTGTTTGCTCTCCTGTGGAGCCAGGGCAACCCTTCCTAGGTGGAGGGAAGCTTGTCAGGAAGGCTTCCCAGACAGAGCCCATGGCCAATGGACACCTGAGGGGTTACTCATTGGCTTCTGGAAATTGCCTTTAAAGCCAAACACTGCCTAATTGTATCCTCCTCCTGGGGCATTTTGTAGCAGGCACTGGCTGATAAAGCAGAGTCGGGGCTAAGGCTGAGACTTGGGAGGGATATGATCACCTTAAGCAGCCTGGAACATTGCCTGGACCACCTGGTTTTGTGCATTTTTGCCATTTGGGGCTGTAAATATGTAATCATGATCTAAATGTAGAAATACTTGTGCATTTAGGGGGGCTTTGGATCTAATTGGGATTTGGATTTAATTAGGCAAATTGTAACTTCATATGAATGGTGTGCCCCTTTAACCCTGGCAAGATTCTAAGGGTAATGCCCTGTCTGATAAAAATGGGTTTGCCCATGGTGTTTATATTTAACCAACACATGGCATTTATAAAACGAGGGAAATCAGCTACTTAGCAACTAGTATTTGCTGATAGAGTTGTCTCACAGGTCAAAGATGATTTCTTTTAAAGAAGAGATGCTTTTGTCATGATCAGAGAGGAAAGAATTTCTTTTATTTGGTTGTTTGTTGTTTCTGGGTTTTTTTCTTGGTGACTTAGAGACAATTTTCTGGTAATAAGAGGGAAGATACACGAAGCAATGGGAGCCTTTGCAAACTTTTCATGGAAGCAGCACTGGAAGCCAGTGGCTATCTGGTGTCATCTGCTGTGAAACCCCTCAGGTTCTAAAATCATGGATCAGGCATCAAAATTCAGCAGATCTAAAAATTATTAATATAAACTTTTTTGTTCATCTTATGGTTTCTTGGTGTTTGTGCCTGTTTTCCAGCCTCTCTGAGTTGTCTTGGCTTCTCCTTGTATTCTGAAACCTCTGAGCCAGTGTTTTCTATGTTGGTAGCATATATAAAATGGGTGGTTATGCCAAGCTGGCCCTCCTAATTTTGAAGTATGTGAGGTTACATTTACAGGTTTTCCCCTCACTCAAGGACTCAGAACTTCCTTTTACACAAATAAGCAAACAGTGGGATTCCAGGATCATTACTTGAATCCAGAAGCTAGAAATTTCTGAATAAACTCAAAGCTACTGTGAAAATCTCCCTGAAAGCAGGAGCATGGACTGGCAACAGCGCACGCCACCTTGGACAAAACCAAACGTGCTTGAAGGCTCCAGGTTGGTCCTTGCTCTAGTGATGGTTTAGCTACCATAGAGACAACCAGGTCTCACTTCATCCTCCAGCACTTGCACTATTCACTGGCGACCCCTCTGGATTAAAATTTGAGGGTTTTGGATCATTCTCTTTATTTTTATCAATGGTGCAGCACACCATCTAATCCTAGTTGTACCTCTCAAGAAGGAAAAAATAAGACAAAAAAGCCAACCTCCCTCCCCCACGTTTGTTGTGTAGGCCAATTATCCGAAGTGGTGACAAGTAGAAAAATGAATTAACCATAGCTTTGTAATGTCAGTGTTATTAATCTTGTATAAGCTTTGCCCAGCTCAGCTCTGGATCAGCAAAGGAGTGCTTTTATTCCTCCCTCCTCAATTAGATGCTTTTTTTTTTTCTTTTCTTTTTCTTTCCTTCATTCCTTCTTTTGACATAGGTCTTTTGCTCCACTACACCGTCATTACAAACTCTTTTCCTTCTGCTCTAAACCAGGAGGGTTTTCCAGATCAGATGAGGGGTCGGTGAGAGGATGCCCTGCAGGAGCTGAAGAAGGGGGTTTCCCAGCAATGAGCTTCCCCATCCTTACCCTCTACCCCTGTGATAATGAAACACTCTGTTGCATTTATTTTGTCTGATCTGTAACTCACACAAAAAATAGGTGCTGAGACTGGAAGTGGCCCCTGTTCCTTCCCCCGCTCCCCCCCACCCCACCTTTTCCCATACATAGATTTCTGAGTCTATAGCCTCTTTCACCTGCTGCACTAGAGACTTTCAAAGGAAAAAATGGCACTTGCTGGCAGGAGGCAGCAAAGCAGGGGACATTAAACTAGGAACCAGTCTGAAAGCAACGCACTGGCAGGAAGCCCACAAACACTTCAGATTTGAAGACACCAAGTCACAGAGCAAAGAGGCAAAAAATGCATCTTGTAAAGCAATAGTGAATCTGCACCTGCTCAAAACTACTGTAGCTGGTATGCTGTGACACTTCAAAGCTGCCAGGGAATCAGATACTGGAATAAGATACCTCTCTCAGGGTGTAAAACTAACCAAATCTTGCACTGAGGTGGCTGGAGCTCCGACTGATGTGGGGAGGAAGCCTAAAGGATAATATGTATGTATCTCAATGACAGATGATGGGAAAAGAAATCAATTACCTTGTGGTGTATTTGTCCCTGTATGAGTGTTGCTGACTTCTCTGGCTGGATTTTGAGATCGTCTTCACTGTGAGTTTCTCCTTCCAACGACCATAGCTTATGGAGATATGAGGTCCTACAAATGCATTAGTAAATAAACCAGGCTCTTAGTTCCAGAGGTGGTAGTTGGATTTGGTGGCTCAGCTGGGCTAGTTTTCTCTGTTGTAAATACAGTTATTTTACCTCTCTGAAGGTATCTTGGTGGTGTAGGCTAGCCCAGCTCAGGCAGCATGTCAGGAGTTTTCCTGGAGAAGTGGGGAGCTGTACCAGTGTGGCATGCAGACTGTCAGCCGGCAGTAAATCTGTTTCAAGCTCTTTTGTTGTTCCAAGCAGTTACTGAATAACTTATCTGAATTACTTCCAGTCAATATGTCTTATATGAAAAGCTCACAAAAGCTTATTATGTTCAAAATTCAGAAGTTACAGATTCTCACATGCTAAACATCCATTAGCAGCTGGATAAAGGCAACTCTCAGGATCAAATTTCTATAGGGGTAGTTTTTTGCAGACATGCAGGTGAAGTTTGCTTTGTGTGAATCACCTCTGATACATCCTTAAAATAAGTGAAAATAAATTCTTGTTAATAAGCTCTGGTAGTTGATGCCAGACATAAGATAGGCATGACTGCAGACAAAGCTGAACGTTATCAGCATTGTTAAATAACATTGAAAAGGAAGAAAAAAAAAATAATTGTAGGTGATTTTTAGCTCCATACATTTAGGGTTAAGTTTGGAGAGATCTAATCTTCGAATGGTGAGAAGAATACCTCTACCCTCCCTGTCTTGACACGATCTCAGTGCACTCCTTGCCATGAGACTGCTGAGTGGGCATTGCAGTGGATTTTTGTTTTAAATGCAATGCTATCGTTAATATGCCAGGTGAAATGTTGCAGCAGCACTTTCAAAGGTGGCTAGCACAGGGCTGCCACTACACAGTTAGTTATACTGGGGTACTGGGGAAGGCTGCATAGGTGACCTCTCTGAGCCTACTTACAACATGACCCGTTCGAAAGCGGCATTGAACAGCTGCCCACAAACATTTTCTTACTTTAGAAGGAACAAGAAACTGTACAGCCAGATCCCATGAAGGTGAAATTACCCACCTTTGCCCAGCTGCTAGAAATGCTTTAAAAATAACCAGTTAAGTCAATGCAGCAATTACTCTGTGGTCACAACCTCCAGAAAGTAATTCAGACCTGAATTGCTCTGTGAAGGTGCCTGTCTTTTTTTCTGTTGACTAGATGGGAAGCCTAAGATGACTTAATTCCCAACTCAGCACCCCAGTAACTGTCTAAAGCTTAGTGGGATGAAAGCAAACCAATAACAACACTGCTTTTTCCCCCAAGTTAAAAATGTGACCTCATTTTCTAGGTTAGGTTCATTTCTTGTTAGAGGGATGGTCAAACCTCACAAAGAGAAAAAGGTGGAGTGCAGAAGAGTGTAGAAAACTAAGCATTCATAATTTATACAGTCTTTCAGGGTTTCATATCAGAACCAGCTTGTGTTTGAACCAAAGGTCTGTGTTGGTTTTGATATTAACTGTGATGTGATATAAACCAGAGCCCCAGAATCTCCAGTCCTTCAGTTTTGAGGAGCTTTAAACCATGAACTAGACTACTTCTCTAGCCACTGCAGAGTTGATGTCCTGCACAAAAATCCATCACCCAAACTGACACCAGTCTGCTGGTGTCTGTGATTTGAAATTCCCAGATTTTGTCCCTGCTATTATTTTCTTGTGAGTACCCAGCCCTTGAGATGACTTCAGGCATATCCACATTTGAAGATGTGATTGTTGCTGTGAAAAGTTGCATTTAGCTACAGTGACGGGGGACAACAGCAGAGACCTCTGTGAGGGCTGGTGGCTAGCAGGCACGTGCAGGGACTTCACAGGGTCTGTGCCATGGAAGTCCCCACCGGCTGGTTGACCTATCGCTTTGACCTGCTTCGGCTAGATGAAGGTTGCATCTTTGCTGTCTTTTACAGCAACCTCCGGTCTCACTCTGTTCATTTGCTATAAACTGGAAGCCACAGAGCGGTGGTGGTTTCATTTTCATCACATGGGCATCCATGCCACTGCAAGCCCAAAGCACGGATGGTGGTGGCAGACACCAAGTGCTCAGTGGTGGCTGGGAGGGGATTTCACTCTTCCCTTTGAGGAGGCTGGTGTGATATCCTAAATCAAATGGTGAGCCTCTACATGTTTTTATATGCTCGGTGTTAATTCATCTGGGGTGACAAGCTTAACTGAAGTCACATTAACCCTTTGACCAGATAACATAGATAACATCTGGGTAGGATGCACCTGCGCTACTGCCGGCCATAGCCTCACATGTTATCGATTCACCTGCATTGGCAGAGAGATGGCAGCGGGAAGAGGCAGCAAAAGAACCATCAGGGAAAGAAATAAGTGGTGATTAGGGCCAGTAACATTTGGTATTGTCTGGGCTCTTTGCCAGTGGGGATTTACCCAGGACTGATCTTACCTCTGCATTCAGCAGCTCAAGCGATTCAGTCAGCAGTGTCCAAAATCTCAGCATCACCCCATGGACACATTTTTATCCTACATCTTCCTAGTATCTGATCCTTTCATCCTCCTTGGTGCTGGCAGAAGTGGGTGTGCAGGCTGCCATGCGGGCAGCAATTTCATGTCCAGGGGAATAAAAGGGATCTCTGAATACAGGATGCTCCCTGGCGCTTGTAGCCTTGACTCCCCACTGTTTTGAGCCGGACAGTACCATACCTTGCAGGCAAAGGATCAAAAAACATTGTTGCCCTTGTCAACGAGCTGTCACCAGGGTCCTGGGTGCAGCTGGGCATATGGGCAGGATGCTATTTATTTACTCGTTGCCGAGGGTTCATTATCTCCAGACCCCATTCAGATGGTAGTTTCCAGGTCCCGGGGGAAGCCAGTTCAGAACAGCAGATGACACGATGCCCTGGGCAGGAGGTGGATGGCAGCATCCCTGACTGCACATCGCATGCAACAGAGAGGGAGAGTGAAGGGACAGGGGCCGGGTGTGCATGTGGATGCAGAAGTTGAAAGCATCAGCAGTGGTAGGGGTGGTAGGACAAGGAAAGCAAATTATTCCAGTTTTCACAGCGAATATGCCGGTGAGGGTTGGAGATCCTTGCCCAAAGTAAAGATCTGTGTTTATCATTGTCAGGATGATTTATTGCCCTGCCGGGCTTTTTTGGGAGAGGCAGGCTGTCTCATCCCTGCTTTTCAGTTACCACCACCTTCAGAGACCAGGGCTGCTCGAGCCCCGTGGGGTCGGCCAGGCTCTGGTGCTTATTAAATAACAGCTCCCCCATTTCATCTGCTGCATGCACATGCCTCTCATATCCATAAAAATACCCTCTCCCGAGCCTTGCCTGTTTGCATCCTCAGGCTGGAGCAGGACCAAGTATTTGGGACCTGCTCTTGTTCAATAGAAAGGGATCTCACATCCATTATTTAGATCTTCCCTGCTCTGGGCATGTGGGAGTTTGTTTAACACATGTTATTTACTTGGTGCATGTTTAAATACACCTGTTCTTCTTGACCCAGCCATATCTTTGATGGTGTTTCTGTGGTTGTAGTAGACTCAGTATGAAGATGTAGCTTTGTTTGCATACTTACTTTCCATGTGTTCACTGCTCATTTAGGCACCCTGGGAACATCTGTGAGAATTTCAGATGCTGAATAGACTTTCAATTGCGCTCATGTGTCACCCCAGAATTAGGTGCATTTCTTCAGTGAATTAAGTGATTTTCTACAATTTCTAATTTATAGCAATCTTTGTATTCTCAGATATGTGCTTGGTTCTCCCCTCACTTAACACTGCTATAAATTGGATGTGAACTTTTTATGCAAGAAGAATTGTCCTGTATCCACTGAACTTTCCTGTCTACCTGTCTCCATAGAAGTGCTCCAACAGGAGGAAACCAGTCTGATTACCCAGTTTAAAATTACAATGGACTCATCCAAATTATAAACCTGGCATACTGGTGTGTACTGGTTGATTTCTAGCATTGTTTGTGTGTTGGCTACAGATCCACTGGAGGCATTTGGGATGAAAGTTACTTTAAAAAAATGAAATCTGTTCTATGTTAAGTTTTGTGTGTAAACAGGTGCAAAATTATTGGCTTTCTAGAAATAAACTCAGACAGACAGCAGTTTTGAATGTATTGTATATTAGGGCAGCATGGTGCAAAGGAAATGTAAGACCAGAACCTCAAGGAGTTAAATGAACACTTTGGAGCTTAAGAACCTCCTGGTGCTTCATGGGAAAATGGGAAAATATTCTATTTAGAGACCGTACTGCTCACACATCAGATGTTTTCTCCAGTTCTCTCTCTCTCTAATTTTTTTTTTTTTTAAATTATCATCGAGGGCAATTTGCATGAAAGGGATCTTTGTATCTGAAGTGCCCATCTGCTACGCAGCTTACCTCCCCCCTGACGACATAGCCATCTGCTTTTGACATCACAACCATCTTCACTGCAACGCCATGTGGGGCTGTGGGCGAAGGAGCCAGTGACACTTTATTAACACCTTGCCTTGATGTTGTCCTGCTATTTGAAAGGATTCCCAGGCACTTTCCCGCTGTGAGCGATTAGCTCACATGCTCTAGACAGGGATGAGCTGGCTCAGGACGGCAATGTGGCCACGTCTGAGGTGGTGCGTGGGAGGTGGTGGTGACACTACGTGGCACAAAGCAGATGACCAGAGCTGTAAGTGGTTCTGAAGAGGGACTGTGATTTCTGATTTGCCTTTTTATGACACCTCATGTGAAGGAGGAGCTCCGTTGTCTCTGCCGCCTGGGAATTGAATAATAATAATTATGAGGCTGATGATAACACTTACAAAGCAGTGTTTAATTAGCTTCTCTTGCATCTGCTCAAGACGCTTCTAATTACGTAGCAATGTCCTGGTGTCATTCATTCTCCAAACTAAACATGATTTGTCCTTCATATCTCATCCCACCCCAAGCACTTAGTGATGCTCATAACAAAACTTAGGAAGGACAATGTCCACCAGAGACCTTGCTCATTGCATCTGACTGATTACCTGGTCAGGGCTTAGATACTACATGTTTACAACAGATCCAAAAGAGTGTTTCCAGCAGCCCAGATGGTGATGGCTTGGTGAAAATAGTGCCACTTTCTGAAATGCCAGCCCTCCTCCTGCCATGTGTCAGCCGGTGGGTAACAGCACGAGCTGTCACAATTGCTGCACACGTGAATTTGCTGTCATGAGTGAAGAGAGATGCCTTCAGGTTAGGACTATGATACATCTGGGTTTCTGGGCATATATTTCCATTTTCCTACCTGGAAACATTGTCCAGGTGGTATTTGAGGTCTGAGGTTTTCATATGGTTTCTTCTTTTTTCTCCATATAAATCTGCTGTGGGTTTCTCTCCTTTGGGAATGAGAAAAACCACTGCAGGGCATCATTGCTCTGGCTGCCATATCCCCAGAAACCCTGGGCACCTCCCAGGCACGTGTACAGATCAGCTGTGCAGCAATGCACTGTAAATCCAACTCATTGGAGAAGGGCTGTGCTCTGCACAACCCCCTGTAGAGCTGGTCGCGAGATCCCGCTTCATTTCACGGAGTGTGGAAGTGCTGCTGCAAGCTCTTTTGCCATGTTATTTTAGTCACCAAAAAATGCAGGATGATCCTAACTAAAAAACTTGTATCAAATTCAGGACAACTTTTTTTCAATGAAAGCAATGTGCAAGCAAGACATGGGTAGGAATATGGAAAATATTTTGGTTTTAGGGTTTTGACATGAAACTTCTGAATTATTTCTCTTGAAACAAAGCTTTCCATCAAAATTCACTGAAATAAAGCAACCAACTGTAATATTATTGAATAATATCAGCATGGTAGTGAAATTGGATGAGATGATAAAAGACCAATGCAAAGGGGAGAAAAAAAAAGATGTTTTTTTTCATATCAAGCAAATTGTTTTGTTTTACATGATCCATTTCCCCTCATTTCAATAAGAAAAATGCAGGAAACAAGTGGCGTGGATTAACCCCAACCAAAATTAAGAGCAACAAGCAACGTTTTGCTTGGCTTGCAACCAGGATGTTTGAGCCTGGGAACGACCATGGCATTCACGTACATACATGTGCACAGACGCACTCCTCACCACACTTGAGCAAGGGGAGTGGGGGAAATGTTAAATAATAGAGTTAAGTGCTTCTGAGCAGGTTCCCAGCCTTTCCAGTTTCTCCTACTTTGCATGGGAAATACCGATGCAGGACTCTAAATTCCTCTTGAGTTAAAACCTATTATGCCCCCACCCCCCACCCTGCCATAGCAGGGGAATTAAAAGAAGCAGCAGGGCAAATTGTTCCCCAAAGTTTTCCTTGCCAGTCAGCAGGTTCATTAATCTCATTGCAGAGCTGCTGCTGCACCAGGTGCACAGATTATTATAATATTGCCTACCATCCCTGGCAGGAGAGACGGCAGAGGGAGGCTCGCGTTGGATGATAACACTCATATAATCCACTTACTGGAGGTAGTTTTTCAGTTTAGTTTGAATACAGTTTCTCCCTCTGATCATGTCTCCGTCAGTGCAGGCACCGCTCTGAGTGACTGGAAACTCTTAATCCTCTGCAAGCATCTGTCAAATTGTTTTCCCATCTGGGACCCCTCTTCTTGCAAGCCAGGAAGGCTGCATTGAATTCAGTGGGAGATGAAAGCAAGCAGCACCTTGTGGGATCAAGTGTGTGTTTACGAACTGGATAGGAGGTACACGGGTGCTTTGAAGGGTGTGGTGCTCGCTCCCCTTCTTGGTCTGGGGGGGGGCGGTGTGTGAGTGTGTGGGGGCAGGAAGCAAATCTTTCTTCCAAAATCTGTCTTAGAGGGCATCATGGTGATAGAACAAATCCATGAGCAGTCAAATGCTGAAGCATCTCCCCCCTTTGCCCTCTTTGGGCAAGCAGGACCCTGGCAGTGACACGGCAAACCAACTCAGTGGGCATGCCAATGCTGGTGGGAGCTGGCAGGCTGCCGGGGGCTGTGCATGAGGCTGGAGTGCTGGTGCCATGTGGGAGCTGGGCAGACTGGGAGCAGCTGTTGGAAAGTCAGAGGGGGTGGGTTTGTTTGCAAAGTGGGGCATGGGGGGTGGGAGGCTGGGACACCACATGGGGAAGCAGACAGTCTCCCATCCCCCCCGCCCCTGCCAGGGTGATGTTGCGTGGGGCTTTTCTTCTTAGCCCTAGGAGTTTTTTTCTCTGCCCCATGAAATAGGCAAATGTTGGAGTTATTCAAGTCTATTGAAAGCAGCACACAAAAGCTTCTCCAGGCTACAGACAAGCAATGCAGCTTCACTTGGTGCAGGACACTACCCAACACACTGGCGGGTTTGGGGGCATTTCTAGCTTTATGCTGGGATTTTCCTCTACTCACCCTTGATACTGCTCCCTTTCCATGCAAGGGTAGCCCTAGCATAATTTCTTTAGCTGGTCATATTAAACTGACTCTGGTTTATAGCTCTCTTAAACAACTGGTTATTGAAGGCTTTTGGTTAGCCTTAATGCCTTGATCTATTACTGGGCTCGTAATCGTTTAAAGCAGAAAATGTCTTGGTTATCCCTTTCTTCTTCTTGGGAAGTCCAAAGAAGTGAAGCTTCCCAGATTGTGGATGTCACAAAACATCATACATTTGTTTTTCCCTCTTCTAGCAATTTAACACATTTTGCTTTTGCAGAGGTTCAAAAGTTCATTCAGCAACAGTTGGTTCTCTGAGCTCATTGCAAAGGCCTGTGAGTAAAGTAAAAAAACCACCATTATATGGCTGCAGGACATAACAGTAACAAGCCGTATTTAATGCCCTTAATATTACTAAAAGTTTGCAGGGATGCAAACACAAAACTCCAGCATATACATGTTTTCTGTTTCTTTACCATATGTCAATATATTCTGTGAGTAGTTAGAAGTAAAGCCTGACCTTTATGTCAGCTGCTTTCTGGATTTCTTTTAATTTGACCCAGCAGCTGGGATCAAAGCACTAGTATATTCAGACAGGCTAAAAATTTCAAAAATCCTGTTCGTCCTTCAACACACTTTATTATGCAGTTGGAAGAGCGCTTTGGAGTACGGCTGGGTGAAGGGCTGGATTAGCAGATGTTGCCCACATCACATTGACAGCCCCGCATTTATGATCAGTGCCACTTTCAGATCCGAAAGCCAAGTGTTGCGCACTGCTCTCTTAAATGCTTGCAGACATTTTAAACAGTGGCCTGACATATGGAAACCAAAATTGTGTGGAATGCACTCAAACAGCAAAGTCACTGAGCAGACACCACTGCTGAGGACAGACACGGTCTGATGGATTGTGTAGGTGGTTCACAAGTCAGCTGGAGGCTGCAGAGAAAGGAGGGTCCCCTCCTGACAGAAGAGGTGGGCAATGTCATGGGACCACTTCTGCTGCTGTGCGAGATTAACTCATTGCAAAACCTTGGCTGTTTTGTAGCCAGTCTGATGGTGAACTAAGGTTTCTCTTCAAAAGGTGCTTCAAAGAAATTTTTTATGCATTTGGGTTCACCTTGTTCTGGGATAAGTCAGGAGCGGGCAGCAGTGCACTGCCTGGCAGGGGAGCTGGGCTGAACTGGGTGTTCCTGGGGAGAGATTCTGCCCTCTGGTTTGGTGTCGGGAGAGCACCTGGCATGGTGGGGGTCAGGCTCTTCCTGGGGCTCCTAAGGGCAAGTATAGTGCCCCTAAAGCATAATAATTATGATGGATCTGATGAACAGTCCTTGGTTCATTGGCGTTGCCAAGAGCAGCGTTTGACCTGGTTACTGGTGTGCCCATGCATTGTATCTATGGATTGTTGCACACAGCAGTCCCTAGGTACAGCCTTCCAACATCTCTTGTCCCAGTGCCAGTGGAGTTTTCCCCATAGGTCCCCTCTGTAGCTGCAGAGGAGGACTCCTGAGCATCCCAGCCAGGCTGCTGACACAGGGGCCAAGCTGCTCGCTCGACATGGAGTTCATGCTGTGTATCACCAGACCTGTCAGCAGCCTGCAGAGGCATTTTGCGCATAATGAAGGGAGGTGGCAGACTGTCAAAGTTTCATCTGTGCTTTACTGACTCCTCAGCCAGCTTCCAGAGAGGGTCTGCAGCATCTTCTGGGCTGTCGGCCACACAAGAGAGCTGGAAGTCTGGAGTATGTTTCTTGGCATTGCCTCTGGCTGCTGTGTCTCCTCCATCTCTGTTGCTGGAGCCAGGATGCTGTGTGCTGCTGCAGGCACTTTGCAGGTTATGTCTATGATAGAATGCTAAATACCATCTCTGGCCCTAGAGTGACCACGTTGTTTAATCTCCAGTACATTTGCCAATGTGGTTTCAGCCTGAACCAATTAGTCATGTCTCAAGATTAAAGCCTAGACCTGCTTCAAAGGTTAACACCCACCAAGAACCATCCTCAGTAAGCAGTTGAAGCAGTCACCCTAGTTTGGTAACGAGAGTATATAAGCATAAAACCAAGGTATGCCATGTCATTTGGTGACAGCAGAAGTGTCTGTGGCTCGTTTTATATGCTCATTCAGAAGTAACAGAGGAGCCAGGGTTTGCAGTTTGACTTGTTGCCCGACAGTGTAGTAGTGCTCCTGTGCTTCTCTGCCTCCATGCAGCACAGATCCCACCGAGTGTCTGCCCTCAAACAAGAAAACCAGCAACACCCCTCAAAGAGATTTATGAGGCAGGAGGGCTGACAACAGAGTGCTCAGTCCCGCAAGGCACAAGCAGGGCCCCAGCCCTTATTTCTTTCACCCTGGAGGGTCCCTTTAACGGTGATCAATGCTGTGCGTCATTGAACTTCAAAGACCATCAGAGCAGACTTCTCCAGTCTGGGGTGATGCGGCGCGCGAGACGCATGTCTGGGGCCACATGGCGAGGAGGGACCGGAGCTTGCGTGACAGATGCACGCACAGATGCACAGTCACAGGACAGACGTGCCCCTCGGCAAGGGGCAATGCAGCAGGAGAGGAGATGCAGGCCACGACTGTTGCTTTTCTCCCCCCACCCCTGCCTATAGGTTCATATATTTTGCAGGAATTTTTACTGTGGCTACAGTTTAGTGGACCTGAGCGAGGGATGGCCAATGCCTACTGTTGGCTGGAGTGTTTTCAGTGTGTTCCCAATTTCTGGTTGGGTTTTGCCTAACAGGGACTCAGATCAGGTGTGATCTGATGTGCAGCACATGGGGACAACTGGGGGATGCTGGTGTAGGTATATCTTCAGACCCCCAGCTTCAGTCCTCAGGATGGCATGGAAACAAAAGAATCAAGACAGTGTGAAATAAATGTCATTAATTTCCTCTTAAATGGAGATTTCTTTTGCTGCCTGAGCCCTCTCACAGCACTTTCTCTGCAGAGAGGCACATGTGCACATGCTTATGTGCCCACACACACTGCTCCCTCCTGGGGTGTACTCTGACCTGCTAATACCACCTTGGAGGTGTTAAACTGCATCTGCACTAGGTGCTAAAAGGTGTTTCATCATGTTAACTGCACAGAATAAAAGAAAACATCCAAACAAAAAGCACTTATTTCTTCTGTCTTGCCAAGGTCTGTGCACTCTGTATGGCCTGGGCCATCTCCGTTGCTGCTCTTGGTTTTCAAGTCTTGTCATTCTGGAAAACATTGGACCAGTTTAATGATGTTCACTATAAGCTTACATGGAATATGTAGTTCTAACATTTATAATTCCTCAAATGTAGCTGCATTTGGGTTTAATTGTCATTTTTGGTCAATGCTGTCTCATTTGGGAACTTATCAGTGCATTCACATTTGGTCACTTGGTCTGGCTCCTGTTGATTAGACCTGTACATCAGCCATCACCTTGGCTCACCCCATCTGACCCCTGTGTCCAGGGGTGAAAGGGGTCCTAGCAGTGAAAAAACTTTATTACTGTACAAGTGTTTTACTCTCAGGGTGTTTGAACACTGGAACAGATTGACCAGAGTATTTGTGGATTCTCCATGCTTTGAGATATTCAAACCTGACTGGACAGTGTCCTGAGCAACCTGCTGTGGGCAAGGGCTTGGTCTAGATGATTCTAGAGGTGCCTCCAGCCTCAGCCACTCTGATTCTGTGGTATGTGGAGATCTCTGCCCAGATAACATGGAGGCTCTGTATGGTGAATTCCAGGGGATGAATACACACTGACCTGCTTTATTTGTGTTGCGAACACCGAACACCGTCAGATCACGTATCTAGATCAGATGAGGATGGCTTGAAAAGAAAGCAAGTGTGAAAGATTCTTTTGCACTGGTACACACCGACAAGGAGAAGGTTGCAATTAAGATGTACCGCTCTAGCATCAGGGGGAGGTGAAGGGAAAGGCATAGTCCCTTAAAGAAGTAGCTGGTTTCACATTGTACCACCAAGGCGATCTACTGCACAGCTAACCATGGCAGAGGGGAAACCACTTTGAGTGCAAAGACCTGGAGACTTCTGTATGAACTCAAGCACCTTTGGATATATTTTGGGCTGTTTCTCTTCATGTCTCCACTTGTGGACAGGTGGGAGTAGACATTTTCTCTGCTTTACCTGTGTGGGTAGTTCTGCCTTGGGTTTCACTGGGCAAGGTGGGTAACACTTATGTGCTGTGGTGAACAGGAGTGGCTGGAGAGAGATAAAACTTGAGATGTTTATATACCTGCATATCTGTAATTCAAACTGGATGTGATTACACTTGCTAGTGTTTGTAGGGAGTTTATGAAAACACATTATATGTGTGCATATATGTGTGGAGTGCACACTATGTCTAACTTTTCATACTAGAGGTTAGAAGAAGCAGGATGTTAAGTGCAGTTGTGTGTGTGTGTGTGTAGTATAAGATATTGCCATTCTTAAAGTGTCAGTGTGTATGGACACGAGGTGTGAATCTGCACCCTTGAGTTTGCAGAGGGCTGCATTCAGTCTTGTGCATTTGTAAGCAGGAGTCTGTATGTGTGTATAGGCACAAGTTCTCCTGTGCTCCAGCCTGTGGCTGCGCACAGCAGTGGGCCTCTCAGTCCAGGCTAGGAATAAGCTTTATTCTCCCTGTGCAGTCCCTTGTGTATTTTCCTTATTTTGCCATTTAACTGAAAATGCCAGTGGAGCCATGAGGACCTGACAGGAACGCTAATGCCGTGTGTCCTGCAGCCACGCTGCTTTTCCATTGCATATTATCCAGCATTGCAATGTTGTGACTCCTGTGAGCTCTTATCAGAGTATAAAAGTAGAGGGTGAGAAGCAGCTTTTCTTGCCATGTTCTTCATGGTTGGCTCCCAGGTGTGGTAAGCCAGTCACCACAGCCACAAGCAGGTATTCACCACCTTCCCTGGCTGCAGATCCATTCACTGCCTTTCTGGCTTGTCCTTGGACTGCATGACCTGCTGCCTTCGCTCCTTGACCGGAGACCAGGCTGCCAGGGGCAAATCCCTGTGGCTCTCCTAGGCAGAGCTGCTTACAAACCTGAATAGCTCCAGAAGCAGCTCCCGCTGCTATACCCCAACCTGCAAACACCCAGGGAGGCAAATAACTATCATTCACAACAAAATAAATCCATTAGCATTCTCCTTTGTATTGCTAATGAAGTTAATTAAGCTGCATGCAAAGAAACAGGGGAAGGCATGGAGAGCAGAAGATGATTTCCCCAGAACATGATTTTCCTGGTTTCCTTCATTAGCCAGGGCCTTGGATCCTTGAAGGGGCTAACAGGGGAGAGCAGAGCTCAGCCAGGGTCCTCTGGCATGTACTACAGCTGCAACAGGCTTTTAGGGGAGAGTGGGCACAGGGCTGTTCCTCCTTTCTAGAAGGAGTTTTGTCCAGTATCAGCAGGGCTGAGTTCTTTACTGTCACTGGTCTCCTCCTGCCCTGACTCTGCTGGCAGGAAATTCTTAGCCATCCTTCCACTGGGACATCTGGGACAGCACCTTTACACCACCACTGGCTCTGCACCTGGAAGCTCAGGAAGAATGTGATGTCCTGTCTGGGTTCTGTTCTGACCACCACTCTCCAGTCCCACTCAGGGATTCCCCAAGCCTGGGATGGTGTTGGAGCCCTGTGAGGGAAGACTGGAGTCTCTAAGCCCAGTTTTACTGGAATCTCAACCACCCGATACCATGAACCAATCTTCCCTTCACCACTCCCTCCAATGCCTCCCTAGTGCCCCAGGATGCCATAGGATCCTGTATCCCAAGGAGGTCATTTGGGCTATGCTATGGTCTGAGGTTTAGAGTGTATCCAGAGACAGGAATCTTTGCAGACTGGCAATGTTATGAGCCAAAAGCCCAGCACGTTTGTCCATCCACACCCCTGCAAGGACTGTTGCACCCTTGGAACAGGGTCATTGCGCTTCTTTCAAGTGTGATGGCTAAACCACCCTTTGGCTGGCCTCCAGGGTTGCTCTGCCTGAAGGATAGTAGTGATCTTCTGCCTCTTTGCAACTGCACAGGAAAAGGGAGATGTGGCTTGCTGACTGCAATGCAATCTCTCCTCCCCTCCAACAAAACAAAAACCCCAAACCACCAGCTAAACATCCAAGAAATAAGTAAATCTCCCATCGTGACGGTGGCTGAGGGTATGACTTGCCTGCTGTGCCTCTCTCTCTCCGTGCAGGTGAAGGATGCTCAGAGATACCCACTTGAGAGGTGCTTCCCTTCCCAAAGGGTCCTCAAAAGCTCCCCCAGTAGTTGTGGGAGGAAGAGGAGGATGCAATTACTTTCAAGGCAAGATGTGCCAGTAGATCTTAAGTTAGCAGAGGTGTCTGGTGCCTGAGAGCAATGTCTATGAATGAACCAAATCAGTAAAGCTGCTGTCACACACTAAAAATGAGCCGACTGCACTTTATTAATCCGCATCTCGCCCAGACTTGAGGATTTCTGTCCCAAATATGCAGGGCTGGGAAAGTGAAGCTGCTACACAAAGCGGCTGCTGCGGTCTCACCTCATTGTAGATTCCTGGGGAGTGCGGGATTGGGAGGGGGAGCAGGTGCATGCTTTGGAGGAGGTGGGACCAGCCATTATCAGCCAGAACATTAATTGTCGAATTAACATCACACTGTGTAACACAAGTAAATAGGAATCGGCAGTTTGGGTTTCTTGTAGAAACCTCCTGTTTCAAGGGCTTTGTGTCTGCTCTGATCTCTTTTCCACTTCACGTTGCAGAGCCTGACAGGAGTGGCTGGTGCTGTTTAAAATAGCATGGATGTTTTTTCCCTCTCTTGCACTGTTCCTGCCATGCCAAGCAGGAAGCAATGTGAGATGAACATGCAGAGCTGGCCCTGACATAGTTTCTGCAAAAGTGCTTATATTTACACAATGCATTATCCTGGCCATAGGCTGGGTGGGGGTGGCTCTCCATCCTTTTGGCAATTCCTGTGTGTTTTCTGCCGGTCAAAGTTATCAGAAGCTGTTAAAAACCTGCTATACATTCAACAGACAGAGGTAGTTGCATTTCAGGAGTGAAGTGACACTCAGAGCTGAACCACCCTTTCCTCCAGGTGTCTTCATCTATGAAGTGCTGCAGGTCCTTTGGGCTGATTGTGAGGTATTTATAGTTGAGGAGATGGATGACTTAGTCCTAACTGTATGAATGGTATCACAGTGATGGCAGCCTTAAACACAGACAGCTAGAGGTCACATTTGATTTCATAAAGACTGGATTTCAGCTGAAACAGCTGGGAGAGACATTCCTCCCTCCTTGAGAAATGACAAGTGCAAAAACATCCTTCCTGACTTGTGTTCCTGAGGCAGCCAAGAGCAGTGCCTCTTCGTCTGGAACAGGGTAGGGTGCCAGTGGCTCTGTAATCCTTGGCAAAGGGAAGCAACTTGTTAGTGGTGGCAGCACAGCCCAGCTGGCAGGGTTGAGAGGCCACAGCAAGCAGAGTATCCCCAGTATTTGTCTTCCCATCCCCTTCCAGCAAATGCATTAGGATGTATCTCATTCTGCGCTGATTACTCTCCTGTGCTATTAATTTGTGGCCATATAAATTCCTGCTGCTATTATATAGTTAGGTGATGCAGAACAAAGCTGCTTATTAACACATGGAGGAGTGCTGGATGCTCGTGGGGCAGCTCCTGTCACCACATCTGGGAAGGGACCCAGCTCCCATCACTGCCAGCTGTGCAAGGGCTTGGCCAGTCCCTCCAGAAAGAAGCCCCAAGGCTCAGGCATCCCCTGTGCTTGAGGGTGGTGGGATGAGCTATGGAGGTTGGCACTTTGCCCTCCAGCATCCCAGAATGAAAATTATGTGGGTCGAGTCACTTGCCCTAAAGGAATGTGTTGGCATCTTCTCCATTGCCAACCCTCCTTGTAACCTGCCAAACAACACAGCATCTGTATAGCTGGAAAAAGTTGGGGAAGACCTGCTTATGTGTCCTTACCATGGCGGTCAGGGGCAGGAATAAAACAGGAAAAGGGACAGGAGGGTGGGAAGTGGAAAGAGAAACCCAGAGCTGAAAGAGCAGAAAGCCCTGCTGAACAAGGGCAAAGCACACAGGTGTGAGGGGAACAGAGCACAGCAGGTGAGAGCCAAGGTATAATGTCCACCTCTGGGACAGGCTTGGAGCTGTAGAGGTTTGCTGCCTTAGTTCTGTTACTGCAGAGGCAACACCGCTGAGCAGGCGCATCATCAGCTTGTTGCTCCCCAGATGTGCAGCTATCAGAACCAGCTGACAGATCAGTGGCCAGCCCATGGCCAAGAAGAAGCCAAGACTGGAGCTGGGAGGGACCAGTTCCTGGTGGGACATGAGGCCAGGAGCCACACGGCTTGCAGTTACTTTGGTCCTCTGGCTTTGTTCTATGTTTGAAGACATTGGGATCCAATAAGCAAAACCCAAAGGAGGTGAGGCTGCTTCCGGGTGGAAGGAAGGGGTGGAGATGCTTTCAGCCAGGAGGGCAAAGGCAGGTGTGATGGTCTCTTGCTTATCACCTTGTGGTTCTTTTCACTGTCAGAGTCTTTCTCATTCTCACCACCTAACTCCTGCAGCCTCAGCCACATCACAGTCTCTCCCTGTCTGCAATTCTCCTGCCATAAGTGTGATGCTCAGCCAGGCTTGGCTTTTCAAGGCAGCGTGACAAAGCTGCCTTTCCAGACCGCTTCCAGGTGAGCTGCAGCAGGATTTCCCATAGCCTTGGCGTCTGTGAGCAAGCCTGAGATAAAAAGGGAGAGCTATAAGTCCTGATCTCAAGCCAGAGCCGAACAACGGTGGGGAAGGGATGTCAGACCAGCCATGCCGGCAGAGCAAAAGCAGTGCTGTCTGCTGCCTGGGCAGGGGCAGGAGGGAAGACATCGCCAGCAGCTCTTTACATCTTGCTGCCCTCGAGCTTGAGGGGCAGTGGCAGGCATGAAATTTCACTGCCACTCCTGTCAGCCTGATGGACTGAGTAGCCCCTTGCCCACTCCTGATGGTGTGGGGAGGCCAAGCAGAATGGAAACAAGTCGTGTCTGGGGGGAAGAAGCAGCTTTATGTCTGGGGCTCCTTCTGCAGCTGGTGCTGGGTATTTCTTACAAAGTTAAATCATTGGTGTTGGACACAGCCTCAGTTCTTTGGGTTACAAGGTTCAACAAATATGAGGGCTTGCATTTCACATGTGCCCTGTGGGTAAGGAACTTAGAGTGCCACTACTCCAGGTTCATCAGGTTCATCATTGCCTTTATAACAGTCACCACTGGTCTGTGAAGGCTGTACCTCTTTTTCTACATCATCAGCAAATCTGTCTGAATTCCCATTATGAGCACAACCAAAGTCTCTGAGATCTGGGAGACGCAAACAAAACCCACTCAGAATGAGACCAGATATGGTATGGTGGTCATATACTGCACGTTTATGTAAATCTTGCTGTCACCTGTAATAAAACTTGACTGTGAAGCATGAGGTTTTAATCATAGCGATGTGACTGACCTGGGGCTTACCATCTGTACAATTATCCAGCCCTCCAGCAGCAGAATTTGACCCGCTGGAGACAGGGAGAGATGTAGATATTGTAGTCAGGGTGCAATGAATCTATTAGTTCCAAACTACCATTCAGTTAGTCCTCCACATGTGGAAAAGTGTGTATTGTGTATCTTAATGGAGACCCAGGTGCTCCTGAGCTCTATGTATTAAACCAGAAATCCTGGTGTCTGAACGCAGGAGCCACTGTGTTCACAGACTCCAACCTGACCACTTAACAGTGGGCATCTGCATCCCACAAACCGATAACTTCAAAGGTACTGAGAGCTGCCAGCTTGAAGAAGTTGATGGCAAACAAAGGAGTGGCCCAGGAGATAAAGTCTCATGTTAACCTGGTAACCAGATGAGCAACAACATCCCAAGACAGGACCCAAGAAATGAACCCCAGGGTCTGGTAATTCTTTGGTGTGCACTTTGACTGCTAGTGCTGCTGGGTAACTAACTGGTGGTGCTGGCAAAGTACTTCCGGCCTAAATGTGTGGCTGATGTTTACATTCACTTCTTGTGGATCTGGTGTCCAGTCAAGCTCCCGGCACTCGATCACTCATTTGAAGTGCTGATTCTTCAGCCTGGTGGTTTTGTCACTTTGAGAAGCTGTTCCCAGCATAGAACTTTCTTAGACTGATGCTGCTCTGACTTTCCCTGTTAACCAGCAGGACAGTTCAGGCTGTGCTTAGAATAATTATGCACAAAGCACAGAGTCAAAACAAAGACAGAAGATCCTAAAACATGCATGGATATGCTCTATGGTTCCTATCTGTGTCCTTGAGACATTGCAGTATCTTCCAGAAAAAGAAGTATCAGGTGCCAAATGCTGGCTGCACTTCTCTCCTAGGTGCCATTTCTCATGAGATTTGAGCTACTGTCTAGCTGGTGAAAGAACTGGGGTTATTCAAGTTGATTTGCTGTGGGATGTTGGGCTGATGTTGGATCTGACTGTGCACTGGAGCCTCAAAACAGACCCTCATGGGGCAGGCAGCACCTACTTTTTTTCTGTAGGCAGACCATAGGGTCTCACACCTGTCCATTGGCATGAACACTGACCAAGAGGATGCGAGGTCCTTGGAGTCTGCCCAGGTGCACTGCAGGTCCCTCACGTCTCACAGCCCCACTGTGACTGCAGTGGCAGGGGGCTCTGCTTTTGAAGGTGAGCCACTGTCTCCTTGAAACACTGGCTCCAAGACCATTTGGAAGTGTGAAGTCAAGTGACAGCCGCAGATCTTTGGGTTGCTCTTACATCAGGTCTTTCTTCCTTTGCTTTCTTCCTATTCTTTTATTGTCTTTATTATACATGGGACCTTTCTGAGCAGGGAGGTACAGACATGAGACCGTTATATAGCAGCTGTCCCATGGCTGGTTCATGCCAAGGAAGACCAGCCATTTTCTCTGGTAATCCCTGGGGTCCCTATTAGTCACACAGTCTTTAGGAAATGCAGTTCTTCTAGTTGTAGCAGAAATCCTGAGGAAGGCTAATCTAGCTACAGGGTGCCTGCCAGTGGATAGACAGGAGACTGGTACAGATGTTTTGGAAAGACAATGATTCTGGAAGTATCACAAGGAAGAGCAAGACCTCTCCTCTTAGGTCTTACTCCTAGCAAGCTCCAAATAGAGTAGTCTTTCAGATTTAAAAATAATACCATTTGTTCTAAGAAACTTAGGAGCAGGCTGATAGTATGTGATATTAGGTAGCATCAGCAAGACTTTGTTTCTGCTGCATTCTGTACAGTCGAGCTGAAATACAGGGAATTTCTGATGGGACGTGTTATGCCAGAGTAAGCAGCTTTCTGTGCCTATCATCATGGCACCCAGGAACTACTGTGCACATCTCCTTGCAAAGATAGCTCATTCCCATTTGTTCTTATACTGCTGACCTTGGGCTAAATCTTTATTTAACCTCTTTTCTTGTGTGTTCAAGACCTGGTTCAGGGCAGGCCTTGGTAAGAGAGCTCCCCCAGAGCCTGGGCTACCAAGCCTGCCAAATGGTAGCATCTCCCTGGGGTGAGTTTAGTGCTCCTTTCAGCCCATCTTCTGCTCCTTCCCTGTTATTGCTCAAAGGAGGATATTAGAAAGAGGCATGGACTTTAGCCCAAACATTTTACAGGCCATCTTGACATCAGGCAGTGACAAAGGAATGAGCAAAACTGTTCCTCTGGAGAATGCCCCAGAGGGAAGGGATTTGGCTCTCCATCATGCTCCCATGATCCAAGCCAGCGGCAGGGGTCGGTGATTGCTGGGAGCCGCAAGCTAAGAGAGACTGATGTAATTAGTGGCACCATGTTGTGTTCGAAGCACTGCAGCCTAAGCCTAAATTTTCAGCACTGTGGCAGCCAGGGCTGTCCCCCGCTGGCACTGCTTCACTGGGTGGGTCCATCTTCCCCCTCTGCTGATGGAGCCAGTACAAGACATGGAGCAGCTGAGCCAGAAGCTCCTTCCAGTAATGTTCTTCCTTGGGGCTGTAGGAGTTTAACACTCAGGCTTCACCTTTCTCCAAGCTCAGGCTGTAACTACACCGAGCAAGCAGCCAGTCAAAATGCTTTTTAGTCTGCTTATACATATAAGCACACGTATCTCAGTAATTGGTGTCTTGTCACTGGCCAAGGCTCTTTGGATGCTGAAAGCCTCCCAGACTGGCTGGCTCGCTGGAATGCTACACAGGTTTAAGCCATGTATCAGCCAGGTGATCTGTATGGGAAAACACCATGCACTAGGAAGTATCTGTACCAAAGAGACACCCATATCGGTTCAGCTTACTCCCCTAACCCCTTGGTGGCACACTCTTGGGTCTTTGTAGGGTGGCTTGGATCCTGCAGCAGGAATCATCTTCTGGGATCAGGGAGGGGACAGTCACTGTGCTCCAGCCCCTGTGCTGGGGTACCGGGGAGAGGAACAGTTCCTCCCTGCTCTCAGGGTTTCCAGCAGCCTGTTGTTCTGCTCTGATGTCAGGAAGGCGGCTTTGCCAGGGAATCACAAAGGCAGCCACAAGTGCAACTTAAAATAGCTCTTCATGCAAGGCAGAGGGAGGGGGGAGTGATGGGGAAAGGACTCCGCCTGCCACATTGACAACTTTCCAAGGGAGGCTGAACTCTTGCCTGTCAGTACTCTGCCTCTTCCCCAGCAAAAAAATCCCAGAAGGAAAGAGGGATCTGGTGCCCCTTGGATGCTGCAAGCTTTCCTGTCTATGAGAGATTTCCAGTTGGCTGAGAGAAGGGAACAAAATCAAAGTGGCATCCTGGGGGAGGAAAGGAGGCCAACACCCCCCTACCTCCTCCACCCCCTGGCTGGTGGCTGGGTTCATGCTGGAGCCAAGTCCCACTTCCCACATTCCCCCTCCTCCTGCAGCACCCTGTGGCATCACCTGAGGTGGCAAAGGCACTGGCTCCGTGGTGCCTGGCTGGCCCAGCCAAGTTCCTGCAGATGCCAAGGTTGGAGGCAACTGGGACATATGAGGTGGCTGTTCAAGCAGGGAATGTGGCCGCCACATGGATAGCTCTGTGGCCATGCAGTTGGGAGGCTTTGTGCTTCCACATGCTAGGAATTATCTGGAAGCAGTATACGCTGCGCCTATGCTGGCTTTCTTGGGAGAGCCTGGGCAAAGGAGTGAACTCATGATAGTTATGCAAGTCACAGCCCACCCCAAACAAGTTGGAGGTAGGGTCTGAAACCCTGCTCTGCCCCAGGGGATGCCCCTAGTCACCTGTAAATCAGAGTGGGTCACAGCTGGTTTCCTAGCAGGATGTAGCACTTCTCCAAGGAACTCTGTGGGGCAAGTTTCTAACCCAACAGGTTGCACCAGAGCTTTCCCATTCCATCGTGTCTACTGAGGTGCTTCAAACCCAGTCCATTTTTACCTCCCATGGCAAACATCAGTGGTGATGAGATGCTCTGGGCTGAGGCTGAGTTGGCTGGCTGGACTCCTTTTTCAGTCAGCAAATGGTTCATCCCTTTCTAAAGTAGGTGCGTAGAGTTGATGGGACAAAATACCTCAAGAGCTGCCTTTCTCCATCGCACTGTATGGGAGCCTGGAGAAGGTACTGAGTTAACACTGATTTTGAGATGTGTGAAGTTAAATGCTACCACATCTCCCTTGTGTCTGAGTTGACGAAACATCCTTTGGAGGGCTGCCAGCCTGGGGCCTCTCCTAATGCGCACAGCTGCCGTAGCAGGAGCATTTTATGGATCATACATGTACCACTAACTGCATGCCTTTTCAGAGGCAGCCAGCAGATAAATGGCCTTGCCAGCTCCCTGGCTCTGATTGCCTTCTGCTCTCTGCAGGCTGGTAAATCCAGAACTGATATTCTACCCCACCTCCAACCCTTTTCTTTTGCCAAGTTGCAACCTGTGTCTTGTAGGTGTGCTGATCCTTGTCTTACACTCATAAATATTCAGTGCCTGCTGCAGGAGCCTTTGGGTTGAAGCATGTCACATAGCAAGAATCCTGACTGCTGTGCACAGAGCGTTACAGAAGCTTCCTTGACCCATCTCCCAGGGGATAGTGCTCCAATACTGCACACTTGTGTCCTTAAAACTGAACGCTTCAGCCAGACAAACCTTTGATAGCTCAGGACTGAAGTGGTTTGTGTTGGTGGCTGGCTGCATAGGGCGTGCAGGTTTTGGGAAAAAAAACCTTCTGGTACAGAGACACGATGAAGCACCTTATCTTTATCTGCTCTGAGATACAGCGTCTACTCTCTACATGACTCCATCAATGCATGTTCCCCTTCTCTACCTGACCACTGTCCCAGGACCAAAGATGCCCTCAGCCTGCACCATCTCGTTCATCTTTCTTGAGCTCCCAGCAATGCCAAACTTGCCTCGGCTCCACCAACCTGTTCCAGCCTTGCTGCTGGATGCTCCTCTTTGGCAAAGTAGTTGAGCACATGACTGAACATTACTCATTGCAATGGGACACGTGTGCATGCTTAACTCAAACATGCTGTTCCAGTCTTTTGCCTGTTTGGGGCCCTAATTTGAGATTCCACACGCATCTGTTATTACCCCACAACTCTAAGCTCATGCTATGCTGCAGCCAACTTTCTGCTTTGGATTAAATTTACTAGGGGTTAGATAAGATCACTACTTTCCTCCATCCCATACCCAACCTGGGACCTGGGCATATAGAGCAGCATAATTCTTAGGCTGCCTTGTCCCACCTATTTAGCCTCCCTGACTTCTAGCATAGGGGCTATTTTGCCTGAATTATCCTCACTCAAATTTCCTGTCAAGTTTCCCATAAAATAGTGCACTCTAGGGAAAGAGCTTTTATAATACATGTCTATGTATGTGTGTGCTCAGATCTCACCCTAGGAGGGTGGCAGGTATTACTGCAAATGCCTCTTGGCTCTTGTTCCATCTCTGGGTAACTACAGTCCTTTGCAATTTATCATGAATTAAGTATCCCTGCCCCCGTGCTCTCCTTCACCCTCCACTTGCCTTTCAGAGGAATGCACTGGTCTTGTGCCTCCGGGCTGCAATTTAACTGCAACTCATGCCGCATCTGCAGATAGATCCTTGGCACTGTGAAATACAGCATTGTTTTTTCTTCTCCAAATGGCCCTGGGTAGAGCAGCTGTGGTGTAACTCACTGCCTCTGTGCAAGGTGCATGTCCTGTGGCTCTGTGCTGGAGCAATGGATGGGGCTGACCCCTGGACATCTGGCTGTACGGGGCTGGCATGATACAGAAGAGTGCAGAGCTGCTGCTGCTGCTGCAAAGGCAAGTCATTGATATGAGATAGCTTGTGTCTTGAGTTTCATGGGGAGTAATGGGTTCAGCATTCAGGAAGTGTTTTGCTCCTGACACTGCCACAGTCTGCCATGGCTCAGTCTGGGCAAAAGGTTACTAAATGCTTAAGCCTTTCTTGCAAAGTGCCATGTGGCCTCAACTACTGGCAGGATCAGACTGCATCCACATTCATGCTGTTAATGTTCAAGGTTACTAATATAATCTCCATTCCTCAGTCAGGAGTGCCAAGGACCAGGGAACACTGGTCCTAATGTCCTCTCGTGCCCTCATTGCTCTTAGCCTCTCCTGTGCCAGAAGCATGTGGAACTGCAGTGCTATTGCCAACCCGCCAAAGCAAGCCATTTTCCACTGCCTTAATTACAAATCCCCTTGCAGACAGGAACTTGGGAATGGCCATAGTGGTTAAACGTAAGGTTCCTTATCTATGCTTGTGTCCTGTCTCTAGGAGTTGCCATCAGCAGATGCGGATAGTGTGTATAAACCAAGCAATCACAGAGACATCCTCACTAGCATCACCTGTCCAGCTACAGGGATTTTTGTCTTCCTGAGCCACTGAAACCAGCTGAAACTCCAGCATGTCCTGGATGTATTTATTTGCACTGATTGGAATAATTTATTCTGTATGTGATGCCTTTGTTTTCTAGAAAGGGGGTGCATGTCAGCTGAGTCTCATGATGTACTTAAATACATGGATTTTGTACATACCCTGGTGCGTGGCTCATTCATGTGAACATGTTCCCCTTTGGGTGCTGATGTAGAGAAACTGCACGGGGACGGGCATTGCTAGAAGGAAACATCCACGAGGAGGAAAGTAACTGTCAAAGACAACTAGTGCAAATGGTGCAGGAATGGTGTATTGCAGGCCTGATAAGTTCAGGGTGGTTGCAGGCAGGTACAAGGTTGGCCATTCAGCATGACTTGCATCACAGGAAGAAAAGCTTATTTGTTGCTTATTTTGGACAAACCTATCATGCTTGTTACATGCCAGCTATTCCTCATACCCATCTAGAGGTAGACCAGCTAGGCCTTACACCCAGGCATCGACCACCAAAACCCATTTACCCTGTGCTACTCCTTGGTTCTTTCATCCACAAAAGATGCTGAGATTCCTTCATGAGGGCAAAAAAGCTGCTGCCAGAATGCAAGACTTTCCTCCCTTCTCCCAACTGAGGGAAAAGGGCCTGTGCAGGAAGGTGCTTTGAGGATCAGGGCACACCTCTCTTCTTGCTCTGGTGTCTTTCTTGGTTGTCATTAAAGTGTTCGGTGATCACAAGGAGTAGCTTGTGTCCTCCAAGTCCTTGCAGTGCTTGTGACCAGTGCCCAGAGAGGTAAGACATGCTCTGACATGGACTTCCTGCAGAGCAAGGTGACCTCCGTGGCATGTTTTGGAGTATGATCTTCACTTGTTTGAAGTCTCGGAGCTCAGGCCTGCTTCCTCCAGGGTGGGAGTTCAGGGTAAACTGGTCTTGTTTCTGATTTTCTGATTAATCAAGAAGATAGACTGAGAAAGTCTACTTGTTTCTGACATGTATCATCTGTACCTGTAGTATTTAAAATGGCTAATGTTCATTACCCCTGCCATGCCCCCTCAGCTCACCTGGGAGAGAGATTTACTCTGGTTGGTTTATCATCCGTAAATCTCCTTGGTTGACTCCATTTTGCATTTTAACAAGAAACAAGCACTTTATAATAACTGCAGAGATTAAACTCTGATGGACTCTCAAACCATTAACCTGAAGGAATTGTAACAATAAATTAAACATATTAATGAAGCTGTACTACAAGCTCTGAATTTGTTAGGTAAATTGTACAGTTATTAACAATGAACCTGTCTTAACAGAATCCATCACCAGGGAGGTCTGGGAGGTGGAGGGTAGGGGTGGATACCAGCAGTCCTTCTCCATCCTTGTGTCAGGATGAAGGTATGTCAAGGTTCTTGTATGGCTGACCTGGGTAGTCATCCTTAGATCAAGCACCTGAACTGAAATTTCCCCCAGGCAGATTCACCTTGCCTTCAGCTTGACCCAGGAGGACTTTTGTGTGGCTGCTGTGTGTTGTCTGGGGAGCAGGAGATGCTGAACTGTTTGTAGGGTGTTGTTGCACAGCTCCTCTAAAAGAAGCATGTGGTGGAAGGGCAGACATCTCAAAAAGGCTGTTTTTGCAGGTAGTTTTAATTTTTTGCATAGGTTGTGCTGTTGTGGTGGTAGTGTTTGTGATGGAGTCTAGGAACTGGTCTCCATTGCATGACGTCCTCCACTTGATCCACATGCCCTGCCATGTACAAAGCTCCTTTGGTGTGCTGGTGCTATTTCATCATGCCAGGTAGGCTGCAGATGGGAAAGGCTGAAGCAGAAACTTGTGACACCGAGCCCAAACCCGTGACAACATGATACTACATTATCCCTCTAAAACCTTGCTACATTTTTCCCCCAGATACACAGGAAAGCACAACCATCGTGCCCCACGGTGTCCAAGGAAAGAAGTGGACAGTGTGTGCTTTGTTTTGCTGTGTCATTAAGAACAACAGGGTGCACGGCTGGAGAAGCAGGATGTGGCACTGTGTACAAGGATGTGCAGCACATGGGTAAATGCACTCATGGGAGCTGTGCCTCCCTGGCAGTGCAGGTGGCTGCTAATTTGAACAGTATCCACTATTTGAATGAAGCCAGCAGGGGTGCGGAACAGGGATTTGTCATTTCTAGGAGGTGGCTTTGAGTCCCTGCCAGCTCGGTGGGGTTGGGAGCAGCTCCTCTCATCCAAAGCAGCAGCTGCAGAGCCAGTCCCAGCCAGAACCTCCCCTGTGCATGGGGATGCTCACAACAAAAGGTGGAAAATAGGGTTGAGAGAGACCTGAGAGGTTGTCTAGGCAATCCCCCTGAAGGCAGGATAAAACTCTACCTGTATCCCCCTCGAGAGAAGATTTTTCAGCCTGTTCATCAAACTGCCAGGCTCCCCAAGCAAGCTGCCCTGTGGCTCCTTTACCCTTGTGGGGAGAAATTCTCTTCAACATCTAAAGCCAGCCTCCCTACCATTATTCACAGGCTTCCCACACCAGACATGGAGCAAGGTTTATTCTTTTCCTTTGTTCTCCACATTCGAAGATCACCTGCTTCCCCTCCATCTACTCTAAATAGCCCCAGTTCCTGCTGCCTTGCCATATAAGTTCAGGCTCCCCAGGTCCCTGATGAGTCTTGTACTCTTCAATTGGCCTCCTGAAGCGCCCCATTGATGGCCTCAGCAGTACCATCAGGGCAGCTGGACTGTGCCACCATGCTGACAAGCACATGTGCCTCTTGTCCCTCTGCAGCAGGGGGGCTGCATCTCCTGCAGCAGCCCAGCACTGTTGCCTTGAGCGCATGGTGTACCTACCCTTCTTGCCACGGTTCTGCAGTGCCACTGAGTCCATGCTCCCCTTGTCTGCCTCTGTGCACTGTTTTTGCCTGAGAGTATTTGCCCTCCCTGAGTTCAATCCAGTTTATTTTTCTGAACCATTTCTTAAATTCATCCAGATAATTTTGTGTTCCAAGCTCTGCTCTCCAGTGTGCTCGCAGCCTTTCCTGATTTAACAGGCTGCTTTGTTTACCCTGGTCATTCAGGGAAATATCAATTAATGCTAGCCAAAGGGCTTGCACATGTCTTGCCCCAGCTCCCTGTAGCTTGACGCACCCTACAAAAGCTCAGGCTGCCTTAGGTTGCTCTGGAGTAACTCTGGACCTAGTGCTTTGAAAACCAGGCATTGAATTCCCAGAGGCAGCAGATAGGTGATATCTCCTGGAGATTTCTCACGTACACATGCTTTCCCCTGCATTTAGTTATGGGAAGGACTCCTTCTCTCACCATCAGCATCCTATAGCATCCTGTGGCATCCAGGACTCCGTCCTGAGCAGAGTGAATCCCCCCTGACCAGGATCTGCCAGGCAGTGGACAAGCGTGGCAGAATGGTTTTGAGGCAAGCAAGTGGATCTGGGTCAGGGAATTCTCCTGTATGCTTGGTCCCGCAAAGCAATGGAGAGTTTTCCTCGGCAAGGTGCCAAACCCCCTTTGAAGTGTCAATCACATCATTTGGCATTGATTTTTCTTTTATGGTCTCCCTGCTGCTCCCCTCCCAAGAGGCAGGCTTTCCATTGACAGGCAGTCTTGTGTGGGAATTTTGAGGCTGTGCAATGCAAAGTGCTGGAGACACCTATGCTGGACCTGGGATCCTGCAGATGGGGCGATCCCTGCTCCCGATATCGGTGTGTTGCCGTACGCTGCTGCTGCACTGGCTGTTAACTGCGCATTGCACCAGCATAGGCTTGGGTGCATGGTCCTGGGGGCATTTCTTGGCAGGGGATGGAGTTTAGCAGATGATTTTGCCACAGGTGATGTGGGATGGACCAAGCAAAGCTTTCACGTGGCACAACAGTAGGATTGTGCCATGTCCTTTGAAGATTTTGGTTTCAGTATTTTTTCTTTTTGTTTCTTACGGTTTTGCTGGACTTCCCAGCAAATATTTCTATCACTGTCCTCTCTGAGATATATTTAAACTGCTCTCTTCACATCTTGTAGCAGATATTCTCTTTTACTTAAGTGGTAGATGTCTCTGCATTTAAATCATGATTTTATTTTTTTTTTGAGACTGACAGCTGGGAAGTGCTAGGTGGCTTCAGCTTTATAATTACCTCTGTCTGTCTTGTCTGTGTGTTCATGCACACACACACGTGCAGTTGTGTGCCAGGCTGAAGAGGAAGCAGTGAATGCAAGCAACAGCTGGATCCAGCATGTGACAAGCCAGGAGGAATTGTTTTTTCTTTAAACATCTTTTTATGTACATTTCAGTGCTGCTCTTCCCGGCTGCAGCATCATAAGAATGAATAACCCCAGAAATCCTTGGTCTCTCTGGGAAAAATGAAGGCTTGCTAAATATTGGCTCTGTCTGTATGAACTTGCCTTCTGCCTGGGGATCATGTATCACGGCAGAGTTACCCAGGGGTTGGGCTGATGGGACTTTCATGAGGAGGATGCCTTCAAGTTAAACTTTACAGCAGGAAAGCATAACAGCACTGGAAATAGCTGAGACTCAGAGCTGAACCAAAAATGTGTTTGTGGCAGCAATCCCCTGCTTGCTACTGTCCCTTGCACTGCTCCATCCCAGCTGTATTTCCTGATTTTGAACCAAAACTGTCCAAGGAGCCTTCTATCACAAAGACACTTCAATTTTTTATCTTCAGGCACATATCCAGCACAGAGATTCCTGCTGGCCAGAGAGATTTGACCCCTGTGGCTGTCTGGGCAGGCACAAGCTGTGGAGAAAAGCGATGAGATTTTAGTAATGAGTTTTTTTACCATCAGCCTGAGATTCCAGGAAAGAGCTGTGGTGGAGCAAGGTTTGGAGAGGCCTCAGCTCATAGTCTGTTTCTTTTTCCTTTTAATGTGTTTGCTCTCTAATGTGTGTTGACACAGTAAATACACATGTTTGTACAAACATCCCAGCAGAGGGCTGCTTTGAAAGCCCCTTGCTGGGGATGGGAAATATGCATGGCAGATGTTGGGAGGCGACCCACTGCCTGGTATGTGCCGCTTTTGCCAGTGATGTTGGAAATGGTCCCCATCAGGAGGAAGTTGATGGGACAGCATGAGGCAGAGGATGCTGTGCTTGGATTTTTTGGATTGCAGCAGAAAGGCATGGGAGCGCGGTGCTGGTCAGGTGTAGAAAGGTGTCCATTAGCCTTTGCTGTGTGTTGTGTTGGGGATCTGAATTGTTATTGAGTAAATGCTGATGGTGAGAAAAGCATTGACAAGCATTGGGAGAGAGGTCTCCAAGAGAAACCAGACAGAGCTCCCCTGAGGAGTGCAGAGACTTGTGAGAAATGGTGGACAGATCCAATGCTTTTAAAAAGGTGCTGCCAAAGCTCCCTTCTAACCAAGCACAGCACAGCACAGCACTTGGTGTTGAACAGGGCAGCAAGAAGCTTGGCCATAGCCAGGTTCTTCCAGGTTCCTCCATAGCTGATCAATGTGCAAAATTGCACCTAAAGCTATGCTTGCAGTTGCCTGTGGCATCTTATTTCCAACCATAATGTGCAAGAACCAGGGTCATGAGGGTCTGCAGATTGATTTAAGTATGTCAAAACTGACCCCGTTTGGATTTCAAAGCCCTGCGTGCTATGGATGAGACAGTATGGTTTCACAGACCAAATTCCAACACTGTGGGGCTGGCTACGTCCTTCATCATATATAAGTAGATGCCTCAATGCTGACCACAAGCTGTTCATGCTTGAAGCTTAATACAGACAAGGTGCAGGGGATTTTAGAGAGTACAGACTATAAGACAACTTCTCTGTTGAAAGGCATACACTCAATGTATGTTTGCCTGAGCAGTCTGTGAGCATTCTGACCACTCCCAGCTGTTTAACAGACTCTTTTTACTCTGATACACCATGAATTGGCCACTTTGCTGCACTGCAGCAGTGTGATATAACTGGGATTCCATGAATTCATGGGCAGCTCCAGCTTGGACGGGGCATGTGTGCATGTAACAAGGATGGTGGTTGCAAATCCTTTGTTTCCTACTGTCAGCTCTGCACTAATGGCAAGCTCTGCTATCTCGTAACTGCAAGCTGCCCAGTGGCAAGTTTTCGTACCCAAAAGAAGAGACAGCTCTCTATCTGTAGCCCTTCTAGCTCTGCAAGAGTTGCTTCATAACTATGTAATAGCATAGCACCCCAAGATAGACAGAGATCAAAGTACAGTTCTCCAGCCCTCTTCTTGTAATATGACATGTTGAGCAAAAAAACATTGCCCTCAAAATTAAGCCTTTTTGAAATAAGCCATCCACACACCTTTTCCCACATGGACAGCAAGGAAAGGGTGGACGACCTACCAGTGAGAGATGGCAGACGGTCACTTAGGCTAAAATTTGTCTCACCTAACGCTGGTCATCAGCATTGAATTGAAATGAGTTGCCTTTTATAGATAATTGAGAGAGACTGGCACCTCCAGAAAGCAATTCACTCCATCTGCCTGAGACACCTATTTAGGATGGCATGAATCGCCCCATGGTAAAACCTGTCTCTTTCCATTGACTAGAGGGGAAACCTGCCTGACTCATTAAGCGAGATGTCTAATTTTCAGGAAGGCCATGTTAAACAAGATGAATCCCACGTTTAGTGCATGCCTGGAAGGCACACAGGTAACTGGTGACAGCAAGATGTCTCTGGAGCCGTACACAGCAGGGCTGCTCAGTCCTCATCCATTTGTTTTCAGGTTGGTTTGCCCCTCCCCAGCCTTTGCATCTTTCTGTCTGAAATACTCTGCTTTGAGCTGAGTTACTAGAAAGTGGCACCTCGTTTTGTCATGGTCTGGGGAGTAGATGGGAACACTGTTGGGAAAAACATGGGCTTCTGCCCCGCTGCTCCATGCTCAGTGTGAGTCCTTCCCTGTCCTGTTCAGACTTGGCAAAGGAAGGAGATTTCACTGTTCCCATTGTACCGATGGGACACTCAAGGCACAACATGGGATGAGCGACAGCAAAGGGCACTGGCAGGACTGGCACGGGACTCGACCTCCTGTGCCTGCTGATGCTGCTCTTGGACACCAGGGATTATGGCTGGCTGTGCCCATGGTCCTGGACCTTTTCACTGCTCCTTCCCTCCCCCAGTGAAGCTGAAAAGGCAAAGGGCAGTTTTTAACTCAAGCGTGGGACATGGCAAAGCTCTTTGCTGCTGGCTATGAACACCCAACTAATGCACTAATGAGGCCATAAAGGCGGTGCTTGGGGTCTGAATTGGCTGTCCCAAATCCCCCTGAAGTCCCCTTGCTAATATTTCCTAGGAGTTGACATCAGACCTTCAGAAACACAAAAATCTGGAAATTTAGCCCGTCTTGTAACGCCTGTCACCTCTGGGATTTTTCCCCCATCCAGACCCTCAGCTACCCCTCAAAGCCCTCCTGTGCCAGGACATGCCACCAGCTCTTGGATCGTTTTGGATCATTTCTCCACTGGGGAAGAACTGACATCACCCGCCCTAAAATCCCCAAAGTCCTGTAACATGTACATGCGGCTTGAAACAAATCCTGGGCAGCAGCCGGTGGGACGATCCTTTGCTCATTGGAAACTGACGGAGGGACAGGGCAGGATGAGACCCACCCCAAAGTATTGCTTGATCGAAGGGACACCCCAGGGAGTCGGGATTCCTATAGGAAACCCACTCCATATAGCTGCTGACACCCTGTGGCTGTCGGCAAGAAATGCAGCGACTTTCACAGAAGGGTTGGGCAATTTCGGGTTTGAAAAATGAGCTTCCAGGAAAAAGAAAAAAGCAACTGTTCTTGAAAGAAACAACAAAAAAAGAAACAATTCCCCCAGACGCGTCCCAGCTGTGCTTTTGAGTGCTACCGCAGGGACAGAGATGGCAGCTGGTGGCTGGCAGCCTGCTTGTGGCTGTCTCCGCTCCGCTCCCAAGGCCAGGGGCCAAGGGCAAGAAGCTTTCACGAGCTCCTAGTTTGGGGAATGCGGGGTGGTGGTGGTGGTGAGGGGTGGTGGGGAGAAGGCAACTGCAGAGAAAGATATAGGACATGGCCACCTCCACATCCAAAAAGAACTTCTTTAACTCGTTCTCCTTCCTACTCCACGTCCCTCCTCTGAGTTTGTTTGCCACCAACTGCCACGGTGCTTCCACACAGAATAATATTTTCCCCTCTGTATTTTTTTTCCCAACTGCCAAAAGATCTGTGTACAAACACAAGTTTCTCCCTGTTATAAGCAACTGTCTAGTCCTCCTCCAAGAACAAGTGACAAAAGTAGAGAAAGAAGAAAAAAAATAAGAAAAAGGAGAGGCACAATCATGTGCTGCTCCTCAACACAAAGGGGCTGGGGGGAGTTGTTGGCCCAGGACAGAACTGACAGTGCAGTAAGTTTTAGCTTTAGGCTTTGAAGATGAGAGAAGAAGCAGCTGATTGTCATAAACGGAGCAAGCATGTCCCTTCAAACAACAAAGCCTGCAAAGACAGCCTGGAGTCCCCAAAATAAAGGCTTCATACTGCCTGGCTCTGTCACTCCCGGACAGAAATAGTAGTCCAGTGGGAACCATTACAGCCACGATGAGAAGCACCAGTCTTCTCCGATGAATGCAGCCAGGCCCAAAGGGTGCAGGCGGTGGGGGGAGGTTGGCTCCTGGCTCCTGAGGCAGCTGGTCAGGATCTGGTCTCCATCCATCCGGACTGGCATTGCCTGTGGAGGCAAGATCCACACCAGGGACATGGCTTTTCTCTCCTGGTATGGAAATGAAGCACCTGAGCCAAGGCAGGATTGCTCCCCATGGCCTGTTTTGTAGCCTGTCCTTTGTCTCACCCCGTTTTAAACATCCCAAAGAGGGCTGGAGGGCTCAGGCTGGGTTCAGGGCTGTGAATGATGCTGGTGTCCCAGGAGACACCAATACAGGGTTTTATGGTACATCCATCTCTGTGTGATGGAGCTGTGCCTCCTGCATCCCTTGTGGACATGTTCCCCCTCTTTGGGACAGCTGGTGGCCCACGTTCATCGCTGCAAACTGCTGTGAGAGCGCTAAAATCCAGCACTGGGGGTTGCACGGTGCAGGACCCAGCCAAAAAAAGGCAAGATGAGAGGTGACCCTGGGGCTGGTGTGGGGACAAGTGGGTGGCAGTGGGACAGTGGATGTCAGGGGGAGAGTGGGTGGCAGTGGGGACAATGGGTGGCGGTGGGACAGCTACTGCAGCTGCGCCATCTGCTGCACACGTAGGGAAGCTTCGGCCAAAAAGAAGCATTTTGGACTAGTACCGCCCCAAAATAACTGCCAGCCCATCCCCAACCCCTTCTCCTTCGCCCTCATTTTGTGCTGGATATGCAGACATAGCCGCTCACCTCCTCCACTTTGTTCGCCGTCTCCCATGGATCAAGAAAAATTGAGATGCAACTTGGTAAGGGTTGGTTAAGTAACTATTTAAAAACCTTCTTTTCTCCCCTTCTGTCTTGTGAGGGAGATCTGTAGAGAGAAAACAAAGCAAGGGAGCTCCAAGCATTTGTAAATCTGTTTTACTGAGGGCTCTGTGAAGCATCCTTGAGGGAGTATGAAGATCTTCAAACCTAAGGTTACTGTGTTTTTTTCCAGTTTCATGGAAATGATAGAATTTCACCACAACAAAACCCTGAGAACACGGAAAGCTTTCCCTCAAAAGGTGATCAGCCTTTGGGAAGGAGTGAGTGGGTTGTAATTCCAGGAAGGGGTCTGTTTCAAGAAAATCCTTAATATTGCAGACGTTTCAAACTGTTGTCTGGATGATCAGTGTGTACCTTGAAATGCACAGTACTTTGCATATTATTATCTCCCTGACTTGGAATTTCACCAAGTAACACCCCAAACTTTGGGAATATGAAACACCAGCACTAATCCACACTGGCAGGACTTAAAGGAAAAAGAGTTGCCCCTACTCTGGAGGTTTGAGGTATTTCTTTCCCTGCAGTCACCAGTCCACATTAGTTCCTCTGGAGTCCCTGCTGCTACTGGTGTGTAAATCTGGGGTACCCGTGTTGTTTTAGGCCAGCACAAAGCTGGAGATGAACACAGAAATAACTGGTTGCTCTTAGGAGTGATTCTGCTGAAGCCTGAGCCATTGCTTCAGTGGAAGGGGTGGGGGTTAAGCTCTTACATCCCCCATCACCCAATTCCTGTTCCACTACCTGTGCTGTGTGACTGTGGAGGGGTGCCTTGGCTAGGACCCTGCTTGGAGGCAACCTGTGCAAGGACAAAGCCCGGAGAGCCGTGTGAACCGAGGGGAAAGGCAGCAGGGATGAAAGGGGGAGTCATTATGCATCTCAATACCCTCCCTCCCAAGCAGGCTTGGCAGGTGTATCTGATCCCCCAGTCCTTTGTGTCCTGACTGGCACTTGCTGTATTGACGCTGAACTCCTGACCTTGCTTTGTCTTAAGCCACGACCTTATGTCAAAATGGCTTTGGGTAGAGTTTCACTGCCTGGGTTACCTCGAGGTCCCAGAAGAAAGTGATCCCTTGGCTCCTGTGAGTGACACGCTCTTGCTGCCTCTCCCCCGCCCATGGGGGATAGGTGACAGCTATGGAGACACAAGATGATGCCCAGGCTACTCTTCCACCATCTTTCCATCACCAAAGGTGCAGCTGAACTTGCTGCATGCTCTCTGCCTTGCTTGACATGTTCAAGATAGCAGGGAAAGAACCTATTTGGGCACCCCAGGGAGCTGAAACACAGCAGTGCCATAAACCTCTCTGGAAAGCAGTCCCATTTCCCAAATTCTGCTATCCAAGCGTGCAGCTGCAGCAGTAGTGTCTAGGTCTAGGATGTGGTTTCTACTCTGCTAGTGACTGCCCCAGGAAGGGTTGCGTGTTGTCCCCGTAAGTTTTCAGGCAGGCCCTGTTTATTGGTGTTCACTGGTGTGTGGCCAGGTATAAGCCACTGGTACAGAGGTAACGAGCTGTGTAGGCAAGTAGCCAGCCAGGGCCTTTAGAGGATGCAGGACTCCTGCAGCTCCTTACGGGACACTACTTTTAAAGCTCAGCCATGTCAGTCTCTTGTATTAGAAGAAAAGTAGCTGTCTTGCCTCAGGCAGGGCACTGCTCTAATACTTACAAAAGTAAATAAAGGGTCTGGGGGAAGGTATAGGGCACCAGGTGAGTTGCAGATGTGCAGGTTGGTCCTGTTGGAAGTACAGTGCCTCTCCTTAGCTCTGTTCTGACTTCCCTGCTGGGCTCTGGTTCTTGTGCATCGCTTGGCTCATCCAAAGCATCCCTAGAGATGGTCTGTCAGGGTCCTCTTTGTGCTTGGCTTTTCCAGGCTTTCTGAATTTCTCTACATGTCGTATTTCACCTGCGGTTCTGCTGGGGGAGAGGTTTTTGGGCTGGTTCAGTGCTACAGGGTCATGTTAAACTCATGAAAGCTGTCCTAACTCCTTTGATGGGACAACTTAAATCCCCCAAAAGCTTGATCTAGGATCTGATTCCCAGCTCAACAGGCAGACCCCAACCCGCATGGCTCAGGAAGCCTTTCTTCTCTCCCAGGAGTCCCCTGTCTCTGTCTAAGTGGAATGATATGTCAGCACTTGCCCACTAAAACCCTCTGGCTCTCTTAAGTCTCTCTTTATCGTACCTTGTGCTTTGCCCTCTGTGCCATACAGCTCCTCTAGGACTGTTGCCAGCAGACCTCCTAATCCTTTTTAAGTGCACCTGAAGGGCTCTGTTTCCTCCATGGGGTGGTCAACCTTGTCCCCATAGACCTGGGCTGATGCTCTGCAGATGCTGGGGTGTGCTTGGCTGGGAGGAAATCACTTTCTGCCATCCTTGACTGCTGCATTTCTACCTTTAGTCTCTTTGTACACGGAGACTTTACACTGATGGTCTTGGCTGGTGATTAACCAGCATTAAAAATGTGCCTACTATGCTGTTATTTTTAAATTCATTTGAATTACTTTTAGGTAATTCAATCAAGGGCTTTGAATACACATTTGACTAATTCTGATTGATGCTGAAGGAACCCCTGTGATTAAGGGTCTGGAGATGGTGCTATTCTTACAATATTGGAGGTAATAATTGGAATCATGGATTTGTTTAGGTTGGAAAAGACCTTTAAGGTCATCAGGTCCAACCATTAACCCAACACTGACAAGTCTACTACTAAACCATGTCCCCAAATGCCACATCTACATGTCTTTTAAATCCCTCCAGGGATGAGAACTCCACCACCTCCTCAGGCAGCCTGTTCCAATGCTTGACAACCCTTTCCATGAAGAAATTTCTCCTAATATCCAGTCTAAACTTCCCCTGGTGCAACTTAAGGTTGTTTCCTCTGTCACTTGTTACATGTGAGAAGAGACCGACGCCCACCTTGCTACAACCTCCTTTCAGGTAGTTGTAGGGAGCAAGAAGGTCTCCCCTGAGCCTCCTTTTCTCCAGGCTGACACCCCCCCTGCCCAGTTCCCTCGCTTTGCTTACACAATACTTTTCATTTGAAGATTTCCATTTCCAATAAATTTTTACTTTCCCCAACCCTCTCTGGAGGTGCCCTTAATAATGATCTAAAAGCCACGGGTCTGTGATCATACAAATGATGTTTTCCCCTGTGTCACTCTCTAGGCTGAAGGATGCACAGTGATGCTTGCTACTTTGGTAGTATTTTTTTGAGTCTATACTTTATATCTCAAGAACCTCCATTTAACCTTTCCTGCATCCGCAGAAGGTCTCCCATAAAAATAATCCAGTCCACAACTGTTTTCAGTGAAAAATGTGAAAAAGTGAAGCACTGGCAGGGTAGGTGACATCTCTGAAGTCATATAGCCACCTCATAACTCAGCTGAGGTTTGATTCTGATTGATATTCACTACTCCACTGCTCCATATCCAGTGATCTCTGATGTAATTCATTATGCTGGACTTGGGCCTATGTTTTCACCATGTTTTCACTACGGGGAAGCTCTCTGGGCTTGGGATCATTTTTTGCCTCTTGTTGCATGTCCCCTCTATACACTACTTCCCTCCATCCTCGTGCCCCAGAGCGGAGAGACCCTATGCCCCCCTGTCTTTACTTTCTTAGCTGACGTGGAGGAAGGGCCATGGCTGCTAATTCTGTCCTCCCATCATTCATGTTTGCTCATGTGGCACCCTCAGAAGTGGCTGCGTTACTGTGAGGGCACAGCAGTAGCTCTCACACGGGTCACTGGATGCTTTGGGGTTCCTAGGGGGACAGACTTGATGAAGCCAAGTGGCTGCATGGAGTGCACAGCTGAGGTTGTTGCTGATCCTTTCAGGAAGGACTGAGGAGATGGGGAGGGAAGAACTGAGCAGGGATGTGTTTGGTGCGGTCTTTTCTGCAGGAGTTTGGAGGGGCAGCTGTCTCTCCATACGGTGGTGGCTTGGAACATCTTTTAGCTCAGTGCTGGAGACTGCAGATTAATCCAGCCAAGTGATGTTGGAGAGGACCAACAAGGCACCTGGTGGCATTGGAATAAAAAAAGTATGAGAGATGGCTTTGGGTCACTAATGAGGGATGAGCTGATGGGAGATGAAAAGAAACCTTGGGAAGTTGAAGGCCTTGGTGGGACACAGCTGAGCAGAGGTGGCTGCTGAGCAATTTGGTCTTGATGGGAGTTGGCTGATGGAAGAGTTGGCACTTTCTGGGACGACTGCTACTCATTTGAGATTGGCTGGTGAGAAAGGTGGTCTGTGCTGAGGTTGGCCTGCAGAGAGACACATCCTCACATCCTTTAGTCAAATATTAGAGACAAAAGCAGAGGAAGTGTTGGTGGCTCAGCAAATGAGAGCAGCCTTCAGTGGAGGATCAGTCTGGGGGAGGTGAATGGGAGAGGTCTTGTCCACTGTTTCAGCACTGGGTCAGTTTTCTGGCTGCTTGCATGAAAGGGGAGAAAGGGGAATGTGGAGCTGTGTCCCCAGATGGTACTTCCCTTTCATCTGAGGCAATACTGGAAGATAAGCATTAACTCTTTTTCCTTATTTGTTTCTCTTTCTTTTCCTGTGGATAAACATAGATTATGAAGGTTAGAAAGGTTTCAAGGGATGTTTTTTATCTGATATTAAGTTCTTAATAGGTCATCTTGTCATTGAGAAACCCAGGAGCTTAAAGAGTCAGCAATTGAATTACAATAACCTTTGCAGAGCAGAAGCCTGTCAGTGGGGCTGGGGCCCAGAGATATGTGGGACCTCATTATCCCAACCTTAGCCCCAGGGATGTCAACTGACAAAAGTGACTGGACAGAGTCTGGGCTGGCTGATTTCCTTGGAGAGCTTCTCTTTCAGGTTCCCCTTCCCCCGGCCTTGGAGATGATGTGTCCCCACATTGCTGACAGGAATTGTTCCCAAAGCCACCACTTCAATCCACCCACCCAAGCCCACAGCTCTTAGCAAGGGTGTACGCAAAGAGCTCCAGCCCCCAGATTTCTCTGTTTTCAGTTATGCGCTCACAGTCCATCACTCTCTGCATCTCCCTATAGCCATTAAGCACCAGTATCTGACAAATATCGGTGCGAGAGCAGAGAATTGTACTCAACCAGTGATAGAATCTCTGGGATATTATTTTTGATTTGTTTGTTTTAGAGAAAGTGGTGAAAGTACCCAAATCCTCAGCAAAGCAGGAGCTTCAGTCTGCCTCTGATACGCTGTAAAGGGAAATTGCAAATGCGTCTGTATATCTCCAAGATTGAATGTGACAGGCTATGATTGAGCTTGTTGCCCTCACTGATGCCTGCAGCTGCACAGGGCACTGAGCCACCCGAGGTGTGTGTAAATGCCCATATTCAGATCGATTCCCTGTGTTGTCTGCTACAGGGTGCAGGTCCTTTTGTGGGGATGCCTGTGCTGTCCACACATGCTCCAGCCCCAGACACTGCTGTGTGTGAATATACACTCAGTGCATGCATGTGCTCATATATACATCACCCCATGGCCCGTTGCTCATGACCGAGGCCCCGTGGCATGGTAGTGAGCGCATCCTCAGTGCAGGTAGATGAGCCTTGGTGGGCAGGGTGTGTGCACATGTGCATGCATATGTTGCTGGGTCCCTCCAGATCACTGCCTGATTTGCCTGCTTGAATATTTCCACCCTCTGGCATGCTACTGTGTTGATGTGCACTCTGCTGCCCGTGCCCACCTGGGTGCTGCTGCATGCTCTCCTGCCCATGCATCCATGCGGTTGCCTGGGTCTCTGCATGCGTGCATGCCTCCTGTTGCCAAAGGGCAGCTGGCTTCCTTTCAAGTGACACAGTGTCGTGGAGTATCTGTGGGTGTCTCAAAGCTCACCCCGTCTGGCCGCAGTCAAAGGGCCCTTTGTGGTGCTGCTCCACACCCCCTGCCGCAGGGCTCCCAGCCCCCTGGGTCACCGCGTTCCCGGCACGGCAGGGTGAGTTCATCTCTGGGAGGAATCTGGTCCCTCAGCCCCATGAACAGATGCTTATAAAGGACTTGTGTTCATGATCCAGCCCATGCTGCAATCCGTCTGTCCTCATACCATCCCATATTACAATCTGCCTCAATTTCTCAGCAATCCTATGTAAGGGTTTGTACTCCAGGCCAACTACGCTGAGATCTTTGTCTCCAGTCAGTCCCATTCACGCACATGCCATGCTTCTGGGTCTTTCTGAACCAAAAGCATGCAGGACTTTGAGCCCTTCTGGTAGTGCTGCTTCTCTGAATTAGTTTTATGTATGATTTAATCCCCGCTTAAGTGTTGACCAGAATTAGGCAAGCTTTTTGGGTTGTGCATCTTACGAGCTGTCACCCATGCTCTTGTATGTAAAAGTTTAGGGGGCTTTGGGTTTTTTTTGGTTGGAGTTTGTTTTTTTTTTTTTGCATTGTCGTTCCCTTAATCCCAATCAGTACCCCCTCTGACCAAAGGCATCTATTTACATTCTCTTTGTGAAAATCCAGGACTGGTGACAGTAACAGGGTAAAACATTTAAAAGCTAGCTGTCCTGTTCCCAAAATGTTGGGCATGTAAATTAAATTCCACCAGCCTGAGAGAAGCAAAACTGCCCAGAGATCTGTGCTATGGCCAGTGGCTTTATATACATCTGAATTCCTGCACACTGAAAAATTGGAACAATGCCATGACTTACAGAAGACTCCTGTATCAGAAGACTTACAGAGCTAATAGGTCCAGAGGATTCTCTTTCACCTGATGCAACAGGGTGCTGTGAGGAGAAGGAGGTGACTTTACTGCTGTAGAGTGACCATTGGTGTGCTGCAGAGAGGCAGATGCAGTATCCAAAAACCCCATCGCAGTGCACATGAACAGACCAGCACTAGGATGACCTTCAATCCCGTCCACTGGGATCCTAAATATGAGTATCGAGCACCAGAACCCTCTCTGTGAGCGCTGCACTTTACCTCTGGGAATGTCAAATAGAGAATCCTTATTCTCCATGGAGGACCTGGAGTCGCTCTGTGGACCACCTGTGGTAGGATATATGTGTGAGAAAGCAACCCACGAATAAAGAGATGGGGCTTTATTGCCAATGGGACTGAAATCCTGCGGATCCTGGGAAGCCAACACAGAGGCTGTACGGGCTCCTCTGGGGAAGGAGCAGAGTCGTCCCATTCTCCTGCCCTCCTTTTGCTGTGGCAGATTGGTTAATGGTGACAGGTCTTTCCCTGATGTAGTTTCATTCTCCCGAAGTACTCATTCAGCAGGACAGCACTTATAAGAGACTGAAGCTGAAAGTTTGGATGTAAAATCTGATGGCTAGAGTGTTCAAATGGCCTCTTCATTTGGCCAAGCACATGCCTGATGCATCAGTTCTTAGAGGTGCCGTTGCTGTCAGCATGAAGTTTCCTGGGACACACCTGCTGGTCAATGTTTTGAGTGCCCTCCTTCATTTTCCACTGATAGAAGGCAAAGCAAAATTTTTCAGTCTCAGATGACTTTTATTTTAGGTTGTGAGGTTGGGGTAAGTGGGAAAGAAGTGTTCAGGCACTACAAGAGCACATGCACTCCAGATGTCTGGGACTAAGGCGGCCACTGTCAGCAGAGCCTGGGCAAGGGCCAGGAGCTGTGATGCCTTGTGAAGAGGAAGGAGGAGGAAGAGCAGGTCTGGGGCTGTGCTGCTCAGTGCAAGAGCCACAGCCTCAAACCTGCTATTCCTCCTCCTTCACGCATATATCCTACCACAGAGCGACTCCAGTTCTCCATGGAGAATAAGGATTCTCTATTTGACATTCCCAGAGGTAAAGTGCAGCGCTCACAGAGAGGGTTCTGATGCTCGATACTCATATTTAGGATCCCAGTGGATGGGATTGAAGGTCATCCTAGTGCTGGTCTGTTCATGTGCACTGCGATGGGGTTTTTGGATACTGCATCTGCCTCTCTGCAGCACACCAATGGTCACTCTACAGCAGTAAAGTCACCTCCTTCTCCTCACAGCACCCTGTTGCATCAGGTGAAAGAGAATCCTCTGGACCTATTAGTTCTGTAAGTCTTCTGATACAGGAGTCTTCTGTAAGTCCTTGGTGGCAACTGGACTGCAAAGGGCTCAGCCTCGTGCCATAGGTGAGTGCCAGCAGCCTGTGAATAGATTGCCTGGCAGAGCTTGTTGCTGAACACTGATCACTTAGCAGGCCATTACCTTGAAAAATGAGCTCTGCCGAGCTTGCCTTGTGTTGTTACAAACTAATGATTTGCATTGATTAGCACGTGGCTCATGAGTGTCTAATTTATCAATCAGGGAGCGCCAGGGGAGCATGTGTAAACCATGCTTTCAAAAATGATGTCATCTGTCAATTGGCTCATGAATGTGAAAGCTGCGTACACCTGACATGCTCTCCCTGGTGAGGGAGAGGAAGGACCCAGACAACTCCTTCTCTTTCCCTCTGTTTCCAGCTCTGTAGCTGTTTCACTTTGGGATGAGCCCTGCAGTCCAGCTATGTCCTGGCTGGCTGCACTTCAAACTGTCATTATTATTTTTATGGTGCTGGGAGCAACAGTCATGAACCCACTGTGTTAGGGGCTGTCCAAGCCCAGAATGAAAGGTGGGTCTTTCATTTATGTCTAACTAGATCATAGATCCGTTGCAGCCAGGAGTATGTCTTGCTATAAATGTTGGTGAGGAACCACAGTTGTATGGCACAGTAGTTACGTGCTGTGGGCTATGAAAGAACGGGGACCTCTGCCAGCTAGGAGTTTGTCTCCTGGCTTGAAGGACGCTGCCCCAAAGCAGAAGGCTCATTCCAGCGTATCCCAGGTTATGGCATGCTTGATCTGTTGTGAGACAGTAAACCACGATGAAACTGGCGCACCTAGTAGCCATGTCAAGGCCTGGTGACACACATCTCTCTGAAAAAGGAAACCAGATGGCCATCAACATCTTGTCCCATGTTTCTCCTGCACATCCTGAAGTAAGAGGAATCTCCCTCTGCCCCAGTGTGCTGTGGTCACCCTGCCAAGGGAGATCTCCAATCCAGCAGTCGGGCACATCTCTGTTCGACCTAATTTTGCAGCCTGGCTGGATTACACAAGAGGTCAGTGGGTGACTCCTCTGCAGGGATTAGTGCCTATACCTCCCTGCCCAGGGCAGCCACCCGTGCTCCCTGCCAGAGCCTGGCCGAGGGTGTGCGGTGGGAGGATTACAGTGCAGTGCCTGCAGATGATAGGGATTAGCCAGCGGTATTCTAGGGAAGCTGTTTTCTTAAAAACCTTGGGTTTGCTGCTTGGAAAAAAAAAGGGCCTGGGAACTGTGTAGCTGGAGAAGGGGAGAAGTACTGTTCTCCTTGGCTGTTGCAATGCTGTAGCAAATAAATCTTGCTTGCTTGCTAACCACAAGGTTTAGATCCGAACAAAAGAAATGTAAACCAGGACCTTGAAGGGATTGCAAGACCAAGCGCTTCACTGTCCCTTCTATTGTGTGTGATGGATGTGTGTACTCAGGTGTACATAAGCATTCCATGAAGCAAGCATGCTGTGCCTGTAGGTGCCTTCTGCAGGGGTATTTTTGTGTGTACAGCTTTGGGTCTGTGGGTTTAATTGGGTGAGGGATCACACAGATGCTGAGGAGCTTGGGACAGACGTTTAGAGGTGAGCCTTGCCAGGGTAAAAGGTGGAGGGCACTTGCAACTTTAGGATGTGGGTCTACCTTGGAAATAAAAGGCTGGGGTCGACTCTTTTGTCTGGATCAGCTAGCATCACCTCTGGTGAGAGTGGCTGCCATCATGACATGTTGGGGTCTGAACAGCACTGAAAGCATGAGTGTTGAGAAGACTAAACACCTGGTTTTCCAGGATCCTGCTCTCCATGTGGCTGAAGGTGCTCTAAGATCTGTATTTGCATGGGCTGGCATAGTCCATGCAAGTGGCACCTTAAAACATCTGTACAAGAGAAGAGAGGGCTGCTGGCTGCTGACTATTAGGCGCAAGGAAGAGATACTTCACCCTTTCCTTTTTCAATTAGTGATTTTAAAGGCCTTTTGGATCAGTAGATAGACAGGGCTATTGAAAAGCCATGTTTTATTAGAAATTGATCTCCTGTTAATAGGCTTTAGGCAAATTAGAACAGATTATCCGATTGGAAAACACATGCCAAAACAGAAGGAAATGGGAGGAACATGGAGCATCACCATTCCTATCCACATCTTTGCTGAGATCAATAGAGCTACATCATGTAACCCAAATCAATGGAAAAGCAGAAATAGATAATCATCATAATGGCCTGACATTAGATCATACGCTGTCTGCCGTGTCTTTGCCCCCTCGCCAAGCAAAGAACAGCAGCCAACAGTCCCATTGTCCACAGGGGAACATTAGGTTCATAAAACAGGGAAGAACTCATATTGGAAAAGCAATGAAGTATTAGGGGGCCCCTGTACAGTCATAAGGCTGTTTTCAGAGCAGCCTGGATTAATGTGTGTGGCTCCCAGGCTGCTTGGATCTCCTAGAAATGATGTTTGTAGATCCTTAATCCAATCATGAGGAGACAGTGATTCCAGTGAGAAGCCCTGGGAGGAGGAGAGGCAAGGAGGGTGAAGGAGAGATGCCTTAGGGTATGGGAAGAACAGAGCTTGTCCTGCCAGTTATGGCTTTGCCCACCCAAAAATATTTCTCCTTTCAGAGGCAGTGCCACAGCCATGTTCGTACCCTTGCACCCAGGCACAGGCAGCAGGGTCTGATTCTGTGGCCTGCAGGGCTTTGCCTTTAAAATTGACTCTTGCAATCTTCCTGGCAGCCATTTAATCACCTCCTCCGGGAACTGGGGCAATTTCATGGCTAAAACAAACCACCAGCATGACTTGAGCGGGAGCTGCTGGATCGCCAGCTGGAAGCATTGGGCCAGCAATGATGAATTCCCTTTAACTTTGTCAGCCTGAGGGCTGCTGACGCTGCACAAAAACAGAGTGGTGGAGAGGAATGGGTTGGCTGAGTGAACCATGGTTCACCAAACATCTCTTCTGCTTAGTTATTAATTTAATTATTTGTAATGACTGCCATTCAGCCAGCGCCTGCTCCTGCTGCCCACCTAGCTGGCTGTCATGATCATGCTCGCCACCACAGGAGATCTGGATGACTTTCAGGTGCTTTATACAGAGATATTGATGGAGGGAGGTCTTGTTTTGACTCTGAAGGGCTAGGAATGATGCTCTGGGCAGGAGATGATGGTTTTAGAAGAGCAGGAAACAGCTGAGCTTGATCAACACAGTGGAAATGATTTGTTCTTTCTCTGCCAGTGACCAGTCCAAGCTGCTAGGACAACAAAATAGAAGTGAGGTGGTAGCAGGAGTCCTGGTTCAGGGGTCTGTTTCTGAAGTGAGTCTGAAGACAGTTTTGAAGACAAACAGTTGTCTGTGCATTGCTGTGATTCAAACAGCAGAGCAGTCTATGAACGGATTTTTCTTGGATAAAAAAATATAGGATGACGTTAACATGCTCCAAACACTGATTCAGTCTACAGGATCAGGCTTCAATGGGTCTGAAGTAAAGCTCCCGAAGTACATGTAATATGGATGCTGGATTTCAGCAGAAGTGTCCCTTTACAGATAACTTTTATTACGCTACACTGTTTGCTAAAGTAGACATATAGTTTGGTAGAGCTTTTCCCCACTCTGCTCCTGGCGTGTTAAGTCGCTTCACCTCTTTCTCACCTAGCCACCACATCTGCACTATGAAGCTTTCCAAGAGACAGTCCCCATCCAGCTTAGTGGAGGAATAACATGGTAACAGAGGTATGTGGTCCTCTCAGACCATGGGACAGGATCGACCTTCCATTCTGGAAGGCAGGTGTTTCTATTGTTCTGGTGAGCTTAAGGATATTTTCTTTTTGATGTGATCATGGTTTATCTTCCAATAATGGGACTAAAGCTTGCTTGCACCAATTCCTTCTTTGTCCTCCAACCCCAGTGCTTTTCCTTTGATCCTGTTGAGTCCATACCCGTGATTTGGAGGGGTTTATTGTATCCTGCTCTTCAATAATATTATCTCAACTTCTAAACCCCATCTTCCTCTTAGAAGTGTGATTGAGGCATCTGCTAGCAGCTTGCCTGGGAGACTGTGCTCAAGCATCACCCTCCTGTGAACCCCACAGCAGCTGGGGAGACCCAGATAATGCTGAAAAGCACCAGTCAAGTGATGGAAGCTATCTTTTACCTTCTTTCGTATACCAGACCCATGGGCTTCTTGCCAGGATGCCTGTAGGCCTAGCCATGGCCAGGGTGGGAGCTCCAGGAAGGCCAGAGCCTGCGTCTTTAAAGATTAATAGTGTTGTTTGCTCATTAAGGAGATCGTTTTGAAGTCAGCTCTAGCCAGAACATTCGAGTACAAGCATCTGTTTGCTACTGGGAGAGGATATTTATTGTCTGATACTTCAATGGATGTAAATAAACAGCCAGCCCTAGATAATGTTCAGACAAACAAACAAACAGCTGCCAGAAAAGGTCCCCTGGTAGTTGACCTTCGGGAAGCATCATACTGATGTTTTAATAGCAGCCGGCTTTGCAGAACCAAGCCCAGTGAGTGCAGCCTTCCAGGAAGCAGGATTAACATGCAGCAGCCTGACAGCGTTTGTCCCTGGGAGCTCTGCACGTGTGCGTTGGCCTAAAGGAGGGCAGGGGAACCTGGGGTGCTAAGCAGAGCATCTTGTGGTCCAAGGACCATGTGCCCATCCAGGGCAAATGTGTAGGCAGTGGGAGCAGGTATTTGTAAGGGCTCTTTCTGAAGTCTGTGCAGGCTTATCCTGCTCGCTCCTGAGCCCTGGATGTGGAGATAAAGAAAAGGCTTTGCCCATTGCCTGGGTGCCGGGCTGCAGGGTGATTCTGCCTGAAAATGTGGTGAGGGAGCAACTGGCACTAAATCTGGCTCCCTGAGCTCACCTGCACATCAGTTCTGTGCTCACCCGTCTGCAACGAGGGGCTGCCCAAAGCCCCCCCAGCTTAAACCCTGAGCTGGGAAGAAGAGACCTCCTCAGGTGAGCAGGGGGGAGTAAACAGCTCGGTGGGGTGTGACCTGGCTGCCAAGGTGCTTTGCTGCACGTAGGCACGTTCCAGGGCAGAACCTGGGTGGATGAGCGGTTGGGTATAACCAGCACTGGTGTATGCAATGGGGGATCTCACCTGGGGTCCGGGCCTTCATGTGCCAGGTATTCCTGTGGTGGAAGTGATCAAAGTGTGTTTGTGGAGGAGTGTGCACAGGTCTGGTAACAGTGGTTGTAGTGGACTGAGCATTTGGAGACTTGTGTATGGTCCTGGAACCTTCTCCAATCGCCCTCCCCTTTGCCTTGCAGAGGTCCTCATGGTTCACAGGCAGTTTCAAGGAGAAATCTCAACTGGACTGCCAGTCAGGCTCTAATCCCATGGACTAATAAGAACATCTTGAATATAAGAATACCTGTACTTCAGCCAGAAGAAATCTCTATCCCAGCACCCCAGCCTCATGTGGGGCTTGTGGCTGAGGCCAGCAAAGAAAAGCAGGAACAGAGCAAACTGCTGGTTCATGCTTCAAATTCCCTGCAATTGGCAACTTGGGAAGCTTTCTGAGCAGAGATCATATCTGTGTCCCTGATTTTAGTGGTGATCACTTTCAGGCTTTGTTGAGAATCTTCTCATTTCCCCTTCACAGCTCTTCTTTTCGATTTTTTTGCTAACCCAAATGCCCTGGCTCTAGTGAATGCCTTGGAGCCAGGAATAAATCCCTTTCTAAGAGAAACTGCTGTTGTGTTGTTTGATGCTCAGGACTGCAAAGAATGTGCAGGGAAGGTGGAGATCCTCTGGGCTCCATGCCTGGGGTCAAACATAAGAAAGCCAGAATTTAAGACAGGTAAAGGGATGGCTTGAGTTAAAGGCCAGACTTCTGGCTGCAAGCTATGATAATCACCTCTTTGCTGGCAGAGGGCTTGCACGGTCTGTGCAGCATGGGTTAATGTCTGCCAGACTTTCTGGCCTTCTTCTGAATTTTATTATTCCTTAGCACCTAGCTTTAACTAGAGAGGGTTTCCTGCACTTACAGTTGTTAGGCTGTGTGTTTATGAGTGCACGTGTGTGTGTTTGCACATGTACCATGGAATAAACTCTGTTCCTCTCTTCCTCCCTCCCTCTCTGCAAAAATAATGACTTTGCACACAATTAGGCTAGCAACGGCTGTTAAATCACTTGAGAGTATCTCTTTTCTCCTGGTGTGAAACATCTGCAATCTTCTACCTGCACCAAATGCATAGGGGAGATCCCTGGGGGCTGTGCCTCCTGTCTGCATCATTTGTTAACTCCAGCCAGCTATTTCTCCAGCCTGCCTCTTCTGTCTTGGAGCTCTTTCTCCTCTAATGGGGCCTGGCAAAGGCTGAGGACAGTGACTGAGCCCTGGGGTGATAATTGGCTGCTTACATATCTAGCAGCCTACAGATCTGACCCTGAAGATGCTGAAAAATCAAGGTCAAAGCAGCAAAGACATAAGGTTTGTTTAGCATAGTGATCAGCAGAGAGAGCGAGGATCTTCTTGCAGCCCTCTGACAGGGATGAGCAGCCACAGGGGACTGGGGGCAGAGGCAGAGCTGAAACAGCAGGCAAAGCTCAGCCACCGCTTCCCGGGAATGAGAACTCAGTGCAGGAAAGTCTCCATGGGAAATAGGAAAGGCTCCTGCTGTGGGGGCATTTGAGCTGCCCTGGGGAGACCTCCAGTGAGGAGACACCTGTGCTTCTCAGCCTGCAGCCCTTTCTGCCTTCTTCCTTTCTCTTGACTGTCCTAAGGGCAATGACTCATGCTGAGCCTGTTGGCCTCTTTGCCCTTGACCTCACGGGTGAATCACATCTGTGCCCACTTTCAAGGAGACAGACTCTGAGGAGCTGAATTCACCCATTAGGGACCATGGACACAAGCGAGCCCGTTCCTCCTGGGCAGTCAGAGCCAGCGGGACATGGGTGTTCGGTATTGGGCTTCAGGCCCTGACTTCTTTATATGCTGATGTTGCAACATGTGTTGCTGTCATAGCCAGATCCATCGAGATGACAAGCTAACTGTAAATCTTCGGGTGTCATTTGACTAGACCAAAAGCCAATGCCTGCACATACACCCGCTTGTGCAGAGTGGTGGATAGCATGTAGGATCTGAGCATCCCTAAGCACCCTCCAGACCCTTTGCTGTCACAGGGAGCCCCTCTAACTCCTCTCGGCCTCATTTCCCCTCTTTCCTGGGGGTATAAGATACCCTTATGCAGGCTTTCCAGACCCTTTGCCATCCCCTCTCTTCCTTTCTCTTTATCTTTCTATTATAGAAGATGATTCAGGCTCAGTTTCTTTGCTGGAAGGTTGATACAGGAGGAACAAGCTGGTGGACTGTGCCAGGAAACAGTGGGAATGGGTCTGGACACCATACAATCTTGCTGGGTTGTTATTTCCTTTGGGTGGGAAGGGTGCTTTTGTTCCACTATCAAACTGCATAAGTACAAACTAGCAACTGGGAGCCTTTGGTCTGCTATTGGTCAGGGAGGTGTGGAGATCATGACGTGGAGCACGAAGCGGATCTACTACAATGTTGTTTTTTCTAGGGAAGGGTACTGTGATGCTTGTGTTGCTGCAGGATAGAAGATTTTCTGAAAGTGAAGGGCAACATGTTAAAAACATACCAGGATAGATAAGGAATGTGGATGCATCTCTGAAACATGGCCATGGGGGTTGCTGAAGTATAGAGCCTCACAGCATCCAGAAGGACTCAGTAGGCCTGTGGACAGCTAGATTATCCTGAAGTGTAATTATAGTATTGAAAGGGTTTACAAATCTTTTTAGCTGCTTTTGAGCCTAATCTCTAGAAAGTGGGTTTAGACAGGTAAAGAAAACTCTGGTGTTTTGTGCATTTTCTTCTGTATCACTGGGTCACTATGAAGGATAGACTGGCACTGTGTATCTAGTACCTTCTCATAATCCCAGTTATTGATGTTCCTAAGTAACACCCTGTTCTGGGATGTGTCTGGAATCATAAGGTGCCATAGTTGTTCAGGACTGATTTCAATATCTGATACGTGTAATCAAGAAGAGAAATAGTCTGTGTTGTATTGTACACTCTGCAATAATATATTGCCCCATGGAATATTAGCAATAAGAACAATAATATTGTCTGACTAGCATTTGGCTGACTGCAGACTCGTGTGGTGTTTTGTTTTTTGTTTTTTTTTTTTATCTTTTGCTCATCATCACCGCAAATTCTGACCTCTGTGCCATCATTTCCAGCTTGATAGAGTTGGCCAGGCAATGACAGTAACACAGTGACAGTGCCAGATAAAAGCGAGCAGGCTCTGGATTATTCTTCTACAGTGCTCTTGTGTTGGTGGGACCAGCAGAAGCTGTTAAATCCATTTTATCATTGAAGTCAGGAGGCAGGGTGAAAGTTCACTTTGCGATGACAGTGGTGGTTGTCCAAAAGACCTGGACCAGAATACATTTCTTCAATGATTATCCTACAGTCTCTATGGGAGGAGGAAAAATACTCATGTTCTCTCCCTACTTTTTTGTTTGCCCTGCAGATCCGTGTGGATGGCACTACCAAGAACACACTGGAGTATGAGATTGTGCAGGTGGTGGATACTGGCCCCATATTACGGGATATGGCCTTCTCAGTGGATCATGAGCACCTCTACATCATGTCTGAGAAGCAGGTAAGAAACTCTGTCAGTCCATGGTGCTCTAAAAGCTTTTACCTTGATCATGCTATGGACGTCACAATTGCACATGAAGTTCTGATAGTGAACACAGTTACTACAAAGATGTGCTCTGTTGTTGTTCTCATAACTTTCTGTGCTTAGAAACCATTGCATTTATAGACTGATGCAATATTTGAGGGGCAGGGTCAGAGAACTAAGGGGGCAGAAACCACCCCCAGCATCGCTTAATGCAGTACGCGTCCTACCAGCTACATGACGAGGAGTTGCTACTGCACCTGCTGCATACCACATTGCTCTCCACCCCCATTCAAACTGTGGGTACATCTGCCATAGACATGGGTAAGTGTAATGCTGAACCATTAAAGCCTCTTTGAGACATAGTGATCAAGAGTATAGGATGCTGCCTGCCAGGGTGCAGGCCAAGTTTAGCGTGATCTTCCTGTTGTGATATTAGTATTATTACTGAAAATACTAACAGCCAGATTCCAGGGAAGGACCAGTCTGGGTGTTCAACGTGGAAGTCTGGCTGAATTCAGCAAAGTGTTTGGCCTGAAGAAGTTTGCTGCTTGGGGTGGGAAGAGGAGGAACTTCTTTTGCCTGAAGAAATCCATTGTATATAATTAGTCTTGTGGACATGCAGGGTTACTTGAATGATTGTACCTGGTTGATTCATGCACGCTAATGAGGAGCTTTAGGTCTGTAGAAAAAAAAGGGAGCAATAAGGCATTGTGGTAGGGTGATGGCAGGTGCCCTACAGTGTTCAATGATTCCTTGAGCAAGTATTACCCACCTGACCTTGGATCATGTAACTGGCACCAAACATAAAACACCCACTTGATATACTTCTTATTGCCTTCCTGCCTGGAGAATGCCTACATGTTCCAGTAGCACTTCCAGAGCAGTGTGATTTCCTCCCAGTATTGCCCAGTGCCCTAACACCAAGATCCACCCTAGATGTTGTATGTGGTGTGCTGTGACCCTTTGACAGTGCTCAACAGTCAGTAGTCTTGAGGATGGAGATGTGACACCTCCTCTCAGCCACCCTCGTGGTAGTTTTACCACCCACAAATTCCTGCCTTAAAAATGCAACAGTGAAAATTTGTTTCCTCTTCACCTGCCATGATCTTATAGACCCTCCTCATATCCTCTTCAGGTGGCTGTTTTCCAAGTTATGGCTAACACTGAAATTATTATCCTTTACCTAAGCTAAAAGGAGTCTTCTCCTGGCCCACAAGGCATGAATACATGCAGGTTTTGGAGGGAGGTGTTTAGCAGGGCTGCTGTGGTCCAGGAGCTGCATTGTAGCAAGCTGGCTAATCCTTCTCCCCCTGCAAAGTATAGAGGTTATAGTTTCCAGTCTATGACTGTCATTTCTTCTGCTTGAACTATTTCATTTTAAAGGTTTTGTGCCTCGGTGATGTCTCTGACCTTCTCCTTAAGCTATGGATATTTATACCTAAAATTTGGAGTGGGGAAGGGAGCCACTCTGTGCATTTGTCTTTGTTAAAGAGGCTGCAAGGTGACAATAACTCAGGAGAAAGGGTGCGATGACAGAGCTGGGATTGCTTTCTCATCTGCTCTGTGCTAGGTAAGGATGGGATGTCACCTCCAGTACTGAAGTGAAGATAGTCCCAGTCACCTGTGGGTTGGAGTGGGAAGCTGGAGGCAGGTGATGCTTTCAGGCTCCTGTGAGACTTTGGTCAAGGCACCAGTCCTTTTTCTCATCCTTTTACTCTGTCGGTCCTTTTTCCTTTGAGTATGGGAATGGGGGTCCTTGCATGGTCAAACCCTTGAGCATGACAATATGCCAATAATCAATTCAGTGATTTCAGATTTGCTCAGTGTCCCTTTTGTGTGCAGGGCTATTTGGCAACAGGTCACCTCAGATACCACCATTGGCTTTGTACAACCCTGCATATTTACAGAGACAAGACATTTGACTGCCTTGGGCTGGGTGGTCTCGTAACACCCAGGAGCTGTCTTGATTCTGTCTAGGAAAGGGCAATGGGACAGCATTGTTCATTCACTCATTTCTTTAAAAAATTAAATCTGGAACAAGACAAGTAATTTGTTTTTCCTCCGGAAACTTGCAAGAATATTTTCTTGCTGGTCTGTTGACTACTTGCACTTCCATGACCATTAAAACATAAGCAGATTCCTTTTGTGGTTGGCTGTTCTGAAGCACAAGCTCAGGCAGGTTGGTTTTTTAGGAGCACAAGTTGTTGATGGAGCCCTACAGAGACGTCAGGAGCCCTGAGTCCCCTGTGATTTATTCAATCATCTCCTCCCACGTGTCTTTGAAGCTTAAGGGTGTCTGTATGAAAGAGGTTAGTGAAAAGGGCATGGACTGTTATTATTTAAAATCTGATCTGATTTTGTGAAACACTCATCACTACAGAAGCCTTTGCCCATCGCTGATGTTATCTGCCGCATAGCAAGCAAAGTGAATGACAGTGCTGCCATCATGGCAATACAGTCGCTATCTGTGCGCTCATGATATAATGTACTTCAAGTGCTCGCATGAATTAGCAGCTCAGGGGTTTGCCTTTGTTGAAGCAGGACTATGAGCAGCGTGGAAGAGTGCAGGCTGGCCTTGGGGACCGTATATCCCATCCACTGTGCAAGCCATGTCATACAGTTTTTTTCGTAAATGGATGAAGATCTGACTTATCAGAGGTTTTCACTGTCCCCAGAAAACCCCTGGTATCGTGAGGTCTGTGGAGATGAGGATCATAGCTTGACCTGACCTTTCCAAAGGCAAGCAGACACTAGGGCTGGTCCTATCCCTGGGGAAGGAGGAGGTTTCTCCTCCCTCCATCTGCTGGGCTCAACCCTGGCTGTGTCTCAGAGGTAAAAGTGGTTCTGTTGGGGGTGTTGCTGCTCCATTAAAAGCAGTTTTGCCAGGCTTGGCTCCATTGCTCACCAGTCCTCAACAGGAATGGAAGCCCCAAAGGTAAAGCTGATTTTTCCAGCTTGTCCCAGCCCTATCATGGCTCTGCCAGTCCCAGCAGTTATTGCTCATGCCATGCCCCAAACTGTTCTGTAATGAGGCATTTGGACTCAGCTCAGCAAGGCACCCTTTACCTTGACACACCTTCAAAGTGCTGTCACTACAAATCTGGCTACAAGAAGAGGCTTTCTTGTGCTGCCAAAAAACCAAAACAAAAAACCCTGATCTTTTTAAGGTCAACGTCTCCATGGGACCACTTTCCTCAGCACACTGGGGACTCCTTGGGGTTGCACACGGGGGTTTTCATCTGCAGCTGAACTCCTCGGGTTGCAAGGGGAATGGGGAACTCAGCTCAGCCCTGCAGGCTGTGGCTGAAACAAGTCCTCCCTTGCAGCAACTCCAAACGCCGAGAGATGACAGGCAGGACTTGCCGGTGCTATCAGACGTGCCATGCTCTCAGGAGCAAGATGCGACAGCTTTCACCATCAGAGGTGCTCCATTATATATAAATACATATTTTATAGTGAGATTGATTGAATGAGAGAGACAGAAAGATTTGTCACTGAAACCCAGAGACACGCTATACAAAGGCCCCATCATTTCACGAAGCTGTGGGCGTATGTGTGTTTCAAGTGCAAACATGTTTCAAGTCCCTGTTGACAGAGCAGGGAAGGGTTGGTGCGTGCATGGGATCTGTCACAATTTGTCAGGAGACCTGCCATTTAGCCCCAGCCTTCCCAAAGGGTCTGAGCGAGGTACAAGCCGGATGGTGTTTCCCACTGAACGGGGGTCTTGCGTGGCAAAGTCAGGGAAAGGGTTGCTCCAGGGTGTCACTTCCTCACTTACCTGCCTGAAAGGCACTTGTCCCTGTGTTGAGATGTTCCCTAGGTGTCACAGGGATATCGGTACATTGGAGGCTTGGGATGTTTTGTTTTCCTTCTTTTGTTTCTGGTGTGCAGACACCGAGGAGCCCTCTGCCTCACATGCTGATCTAAGGGGATAAGGACCAGATAAGGAGGAGCAGGGGAAGGAGCCCTGCAGTGTCTCCGCATTTCCTCTGCCCCTCATCACACATGCACATGCCTCTTCAGGCCCCTCTCTCTGAACCTCTTTCTCCTCTCAGTTAAGAAGCCTGAGCCTACCAGCTCACTGGAGCTCTCTGCAGGGACTGAATGCTTCTTTCACCCCTTTCTCACTCCCCCGCCTTGCTCTCAGATCCCATCCCTCTTTATGGCCCTGTCCTTTCATTTGCAAACTTGCACTTGCTTTTCTGTCACTCCTCCACTCCTGGCATCCCTGTTCCTTTGCTTTCTCCTCTTCCAGCTGTCCCCATGCTGCTGGCTGACCATGTCTCCTTGCTTCTTTGATGCTTAAGTGTTAGCATGCCCATGCAGCCCAGCTCTACATGCCAGGAGGTGCATGATGCTCATTTTCCTATTGTGGCTTTGGACTATCATTTGGAAGGTCACTTCCATCACCCCCTAAATAGATCTGTTTCAGCATGCAGGACTCCTGGCTCTCTCCCAGTGCTAGGTGGGTTTTGCATAGCTAACACAGCACCTGGAAGCAACTCCAAGACATGAGAATATCAGCTCTTACCTTTGATATAGAGGCATCAAAGGAAAGAGGTAGAGAAAATGAACTTAAAGGCTCAAAGCCCAGAAGGCAAACAGCAAGAGGACCCAACTTTGTATTATTAAAATCCCAAGGCTTTGAGCTGCCTCCCACTTTTGGTCTACTAATGGCTAAGGAAGACTCTGTTCTGCAGTCAGTGTATGAGTAACCCTACTTTTGACTCAAGGAAGGAGATTTGCTGTCCCTCTCTGTGCAGGCAGATTTTTTTTGTGCAGGTGAGTCAGCTCCATGCTCCAGCGGGAAATTGTGCTTCTTCCCTGTAAACTGGCAGAAAGTCACCCATGATCAGAGAATAAATCATGTCTGTGCAGTGCTATCATTCCCTAAAACCATTACCGTGTGTTGAAGGTGAGACTGGTAGGGTCATGCATAGCAGAAGCAGATAGGTATTTTGGGAGCTCTTTTAAACTTTGCCAATGAAATATCAAATAAATATGTACTTAACTAAAGCATGGCAGAAACAACATTTGGTAAGAATTAAGTAACAGTATTGCAAATCATGTTGACAGGGTCTTTTTGGCCTTTCTGTGTCTGTTTCTCATTAAAACAGGGAAGGCTTATACCCATTTGTCTCTTGAGATTTATTCTTCTTCCCTTTGCCGCTGAGTCACCATGTGCAACAGAATTATTGTGTGCAAATTAGCTGCAAAAGAAGAGGTGGTGACTGGCTAGTTTACTTCTGATTTCATGACCGCTGATTAAAATCTTGTCTGCTGCTTATGTTATCATCTCAATTAGTTAAAGCAATCATTAATAACTACTTAATTATAGCTTAATTTCTTCAAATGCGGTCTTTGCACAAGATTTCAATTAACATTAATGCTAGGTTTGGAGTGGCTGTTTCCAGGGGATTGTCAGTTTGAGGCTGTCCCCAGAAACACTGGCTCTAGATGACAAGTTTTAAAAATAACTCAGGAGTTTTTCCTTTTAATTTGCATTTGTTTGTTCGTTAGCCATCAGGTTGTGTGCAGACCATGTTTTTCATCATTGGTCTAGAAACAGAAAAGACAAAAATGATCTTGTTTGAAAATGGAAAGCTGAGATTGTCTAATAGGTGTGCCTTTTTGACCTGGGGATTTAAATGCAGCAGCAGAGACACCCATAAGCTGTAAATCTTGGCATTGCTGTTGCAGATTTCTATCATTTGATTCTTCTGTCTTGTACGCTTTTGGCGTATTGCCTGTCAACCTGTAGAAGGGGCTACTGTGTGTAGTGTGAAAGGTAACCACGCTGTGCACTTCCACTCATTGGAGATGGTCAGGTCTTCTGCAGGGCTCCACTGTTCAGCTCCTGAAAGCCAGGAAGGAACAGTATTGACAGCATAGTCTTTTCCTTGGAGTAGCTGGGTGCTCCTAAACCAGATTAACATCCTAGGTAAGCTCAGGGTCATCAGAGCTTCTATGAGTCCTAAGTGGAGCTGAAATGCACACTGTCTTTGCAAAGATGTGTCACATTAGGCTCTTTAAGTCCTCAGAAGAAGAGGACTCCAAAGTGCCCATTTTGTTGCCCAGCTGCCCTGCTCTTGGGCAGTCCTGCACAAAACAGATAGGGAAGAAGAGCTGGTGGAGTTCAGCCAGTCACTACCAAGCAATGAGTGTAATCCCAGTTGGCAGCAAAGGCAGCTTTTGTTCTTTTTGACTGTTCTTCCTTGTCCCTAAAATACCACTGATTACCCTCAGCAATATCAGGAGGCTGAATTCCGCTCTCCCTTGCATTTGCTTTCACCCAATTAAGGACCTGTTAAATAAGGTCAGATGCCTTCTGAGAAATAACTGCCTGGATGGAAAATCCTGCATGGATGGATGCTCAGCTGAGGCTGGAAAAGGCATTGTGTGAGTTGCCTATGTTTCTCAGCCAAGAATGATAAAAGCGATTTGGCCCACCAGCAAAACTGCAGCACATTGTGCTGCTGACTCTTTTGAAATAATTCTTTATCAGCAAAAGGCATATTATTGCAAAAAGTCATAATTTAGCTCAATTTTATCTCATTTGCTGCTAGCACATGGGTATCCTAGGAGTCAGCAGCTGCGGGATACTTAAAGGTGTAGGGAGTCCCTTAATCTCCTGCTGGGTTGGTTGTGTATTCCAGCAGGGATGTAAATAACTCCAGAAGCTGGGTTGGGAAGGTGAGGAACCAACTGAAGGTCTTGGAGGTGTCCCAGATGAGGCATTTATGGCAAGGGAAGAAATCTCACCAGGGGCCGTCTCCATCCCATGAGATGCATGGGCATCTGGAATTTCATCTCCCACTGTCTCTCAGCCTTGGGCTTTTCACACTTAGATTAAGCTTTTTTTATGCTTTGGAAATGCTTTTGTAAGCCAGTTTGATGCTGTATTCAAGTGCCCTGCTTCGCCCTAAAGCAAGTACTATGCTAAGCGTGCTGGAAAGGAGGAAAGGTTTGCAGCTGACAGACAGTCCAGGATTTGGTAGACCTAGACTCACACCCTGCCTTGCTCACAGCATCCTTGTACAGCTATGGGCAAACCACTGTAACTTCCTGTGTCCTGAAGCTACAGAAGATATTTCCCAGGATCAGGACCTCTTTTGGAGCTCTCCACAATTCCTGCCACTGCCCAGTGAAAACTCAGTTCTCGTCCTGACACCTGAGGCTGGTGTGCATGCCCTGATGGAAGCTCGAAAGCTTTGCTGAATCCCAAAGTTCAGAGGGACTTTTTCTGTGTTACCATCAGGCATTTAGTCTGAGTTCTGCTGCATGTATTGGAGAGGGAAATGCTTCTTGAGAGAATAATTGTTCTCTTTGCAGCCATCCTGTAAGTGACACCAAGTTATAGCTTTCTTGATCCCACCTAGAGGAATGTTGACAAGCCCAAGCTGTGTGGAGGGGACTAGCTGGGAGCAGTTTGGCAGTCTTTCACCTGAGGGAAGGTTTTAATACAAAATGCAGGTCGGTGTCCTTGTGCTTCATGCTTGGCCTTGCTTATCTGTGCCAGAATCCTGTCTTTTCCAGATCTGCCCCATCCCAGAGAAATGACTTCTCTGCAAGCACACTGCGTTATCCACTGGGATCCAGCGGGGGGTGGGGGTGGGGGGTGGGGGTGGGATGGAGTGTATCAGTGCAACTGCTCAAGTACTTTGAACACAAGTATCTTAGCCATGGACAGAGTCTAAACACTGCATGCTGGCAAGACATGAATTCATGTAACTGTCCTCTGGGTTGGAGCACTGCTGGTGAAATTTTGCTGCTAATGAGCAGAGGAGGCTGAGACACATCCTTGGTCATGCCATATGCCTGTGACTAAGTAGCACATCAGGGCTGAGCCTCCCAGTCACCCCTGGGCCAGCGTTGGGGGTGCACTTATATTTGTACAAATACATTAACACAGTTTAGTGCCTGATACAGTCTTTCTCATTAAAAGACCTATGTTCAGTCACAGTGACGGTATATTTGTGCCTGAACTCTGCAGTTATGCCCTCTTCTATGTATCCAGTGTTTGAGGGTAGAACTCCAGCTTTCACACTGCCATCTGTGCATCTGCATTTGGCTTGAACTTCAGCAATGCCTAATGTCAGCATTCATCTCTGAGCTTGCCAGAGTCATCCCCATGCCAGGATTCTTCCTCCACAGGCTGCTCAAAGAAGCAGCACAGGAGCTGGAGGATGCACAGAGGCTTTCAAAGGTGCTGTGTTCCTGCAGAGGGTGGTTTAATTTGTCTTTGGCACTCCTTGCTTTAAGTATCTGTGTGGTGGACACGGTGTTGTAGGGGGTTACCTGGAGTGATGACACAAGGAATGAGATGGATCATTCAGTCTAACCAGGTCTCCTTTCTCCTATTGCCTGTGTTTTTTAAGTGGGAAAATTGGTCCTTCTAATCCATGGGGCTCTGCTTTTGTAAAGTAAGAGCTACCCCCTGCCTTGCACAGAGGAGAGGAAAGAAAAAAAAAAAAAAAAAAAAAAAAGAGTAAGACTAGAGGGAAGAGTGAGCAAGGGAAGAGTGAGCAATGCCCATAAATGCAAAAAACATTTGTAGAGCCATTCCCGGGGTGAGAAGCTGCAGGGACTATCGATCCTTGGGAGCGGGTGACGGGTGGGAAGCCGTGCAGACGTGTCCCCTGGGCACAGCGCTGCCCGGCACACAATGTGCAGGTCATCTGGCACTATTGATCGTGGTGCCATTCCTCTGTGGTGTGGCCTCTCTGAGTCAAACACAGACTGCTCAGTGGAGCTACTGTGCTGTTTGGGGAAAACGAGGTGGACCTGTGGAGTTAAGTGCATCGCTTCCCTTCTTTTAAACAAAAATCCATTCCTGTCTCCCTGAATCCTGCCAGACTGGTAGGTTGTGGTTTCAGCTGGGAATAGGTCAGAGAATTAAGGGCAGCTCAAGGAATTTAGCTGGAAATCTGAAAATCTCCACCACCGCCATCATCCCCCTCCAACCCCTGACCCTGTAATAGACCCAGAAGAAGGGGAGAAGAAAAAGGAAACCTAAGAAGCTGGTGATTGCATGTGAAGCCTGGCAGATCTGTAATCCGGGACTCCATTAAACACCTGTCTCCTCCAGTCTCACTGACAGCCAGGTCTCCTCCTCTCACACAGATCTCACAATTGCAGGTCCCTTGAAAGCACCAGTTGTTAACCATCCCCCTGCTTTGGTATTCCACTCCAGCCCAGCCCGGGCACAGCACCGGTGCTCCCAGGGAGGGAGGGTTTGGGCAAGACAGAAACCCTGGCTCAGAGGTACAGGCACTTCCATACCTCTTGGGTTTAAGCTTTTAAATCTAACACATGCTTAAGTGTTTTCCCGGATCGGTGCCCGGTGACTGTCAGAGACTGTTCTCTTAATTACTGCATTTTAAATATGCTTCAAAAGTTGTTTCCATTGCAGGCTTATGTATCTTGTTACTTTCTCTGAAGCAAATATTTGCTCTCTTGGGGATTTTGTGTACGCTGTAAGTGCACAGTTATCATTTTCTAATGCCTTTTCTATTTTTCATGTGGTACCTCTGAACTCCTAAGCATGCTCCTTGTTAGTGGGGATCAATAGACTTTTTGTTGTCAGAATCACAGAGAACTTTTTAATGTGCTCCAGAATTTGCTGTGTCTTCTGCACTCATGGCTTTGAGTCTTTCTTGCTTTAGGCCCCTGTTAAATATCTTTCATCACTTTATATTGCTTAATATAGTCGTGATCATCATAGATGTGTGTAGTAGGATCAGGAAAATTAAATCCATTTCAGGACCTGTGCTTGAAAGGCTTACTGGTTTTTATGTTCTTCTCTGTTAAAAAAGAATTTTGAAGTTTTTTCCAGTTTTTTTCTGGATTTGTTTGTTTGTTTTTCCCAGCTTTTGTGATTTTCCATATCGTGATTGGAGGTGAGTGTACTCAGGTGCCCTGAAAATTATTTTCTTGTTTTGTTTCCTAACTGGGTGAGGAAGTAATGGGAATCCTTGAGACCTAATTTAGTCTGTCTTCCCACCCCCTTTTCTTTTTCTGTAGAAAGATATTTTGAACCAGCAAACTAAGCAGTTGGTCAGCACTCTATTTTATAGGTTATACCTGTATTTTTGTTTGTAGTGTAGGCTTGGGCTGGTTAGACACTTGTATAGATGGACAATGCAGCCCAGGAAGACACCCAGTGCTGTAATGATATTCCCTGGAGCTCGGGCACGCACCTGTGGCTATGTCTATATGATAAATGTAACAAAGGCAGTGGTTTTGGGAGGTTGGGAAGATTTGAAGGGACAGAAAAATCAATGCAGAAATTTAATTGGATAGATCAGTTGGTGTTTGCCTGCCCATTCTGTGGATGCTGTACACGGAAAGGACAATTTCACTACCAAATGCCCCATGTGTCATTGCCTGAATAAGAGTCAGACTTTTAGAAAAAAAGGTCCTTAAACGCTTAGTTCTGCTGTCTTGTCTCAATCTCTGCAGTTTTCGCATCACTGACTCCCTAGAAATCCTTTTCTTTACGAAATCACTTCTTTTCCACTAGTCCTGAAATCCTACATAAATGCCTGTTCTTGTGTCCCTTCTCTTTGGATCCATGGATGCCTTTGTGATGTATTTACGAACTTGTAAAGCCCTTTGGATTTCTTGGGGATGAAAGATGGTGTTTGTATGATATCCCTGCTCCCATGACATCATTTGGGAAGCTTTCTTTGGAAGGAACCTTCCAAGCACTTCTATAGTTCACGTGTCAGTAGTTTCTGCCCCAAAGAGCAAAGGTAACCCATGTGTTTCCTCCAAGCATCACATCAAGAATGTGTTTTGATGGAGCATCAATTCCAGGGCAATTCACACAATTAATGTTGGATTCACATAGCACTGGCACAAAGGAGACAGGAAGACGTTTGCATTAACCTAGTCTCCATCAGGGTGAAGTATCCTTTTTCCCCAGCAGCTATACTAATAAATGCAGTAAAACAGGGAACAGTCTCTGGCACTGAAACTAAATGCTGCAGTGTGGCCTGTCCCTACAGATCTCAGCTCTCTTACTCTCCCAGAAGAGGGTAGCTCCATCCACACTGAGCAGGCAATAAACTCAAGACATTCCCGCACATTGTCTGAGAGGCTGCAATTTGGGCAGCCAAACCCATGCAAAAGACCATGAAGAATTTAACCGTGTGGATTGTCAGGGCTCTGCAGCACCGCTCCAGCTGAAGGAGCATCCATGGGAGCCTGTTTTTCCTCCTCACTGCTGGTCATTCTGAAGCCTTTAACCCTGGGAAGAAAAGCCTGTGTAGTGTTATCTTTTATAGAGAGTTTTAAGGGCCAGCAGTTAGAGGGATCCTCTTTTGGCTTCCTCATGATATAGAATCATCTGCCAGCCGTTGGATGGAGAAGAGGTGTGTAACTCCCTGATTGCTATTTTTGCATTCCCTGTAATTGTTTCTGAAAACAGTGTTGACATTTAGGCAAGGCGCTTCAGGCAGCTGCTACTGCAAACTCTGAGCACTTTGAGCTTCCCCGTGTGCTCTGTCTAGGCTGAAGTGTTTCATGCTCTGCTGCAGCCGGCTGCAAGCAAAACCCTGGTAAGGGACAGCACATCTTTTACCCTCAGGATGCAGTGTCAGAATGAACCAAGAGAGATTTGAAAACCCTTTCGTCTCCAGAACAGATGGGGAGATGTTTTTCTTTTCCTTCTGAAGGGAGCTGTATGCTCTGTTGTTCAGGAACAGCCCTCCCAGGCTCTCCTTGGCTTGCAACCCTCTTACAGCCACTGCATCTATTGCTAGGCAAAGAGGGGTGAAGAAGCAAGTAGCAGAGCTCATGGCACACTTTTAAGCAACTGGCGAGTTAGGGCCTATCTGTCCTTACCCCTGAGCACCTTGCTTTCATAGTGACACATTTGAGGCCACTATGAAACCCCATTGAAACCAAAGGGCATTTAGTAACTGGGTCAGACCCAGAAATTAGTGCAAAGGAAGGCACCTCTTGCTCTCTTGCTTGATGCATAGAGGCAACCATTCTCCTTCCACAGTAAGACAGCAAGAAAGGGTTCTGGGTTCAAGCTTCTGTGCTATAATTGCCTCCAAAGTGGCCTTTTTCTTTGCCACTTCACTTCTGCCACACCCCTCTCCCCCCCCCCCCCCCCCAAAAAAAAAAGCATTATCTATCCTTGAGACTTTCACCTCGGGCCATTAACTGGCAGGTTGGTCATTACCAACCACTTGGCAGTGACTGATTGTGGGGGTCTCTTTTGCTACAGAAAATGTGGAACTGATTGTCTGAGTGACCCCATTTGACCTCAGGAATTCTGCGTTTAACCTGGCTTTAGACATAATAAACTTCAGTAATTAGCAGAGAAATTCAGCAGTGACATGTCTAATTGATTGGAAATGCCAGTCCCCAACGAAATGCGAAGCTGCGCTGAGAGGAGCCCCATGACAGGCGGTAGTGTGGGCTGCGAGGGGGTTGTTGGGATGCTGTCAGGAGGCAGGAAAAACCAGGGAAGGAATGTGAAGCGTGTTGTAGGTTTGCTTTTCTTTCCAGCTGAGAATGCTGCAGGTTTTCTTTTCTTTCCAGCTAATGGACTTGGTGAACATGCTATCCATCACTAATTACTCAACCCTATACTCAGCACTTTCCCAAGGTTGAGCTCGCATCTTTGGGGAAATCCAGCTAATCTCTGCACAGTCCATCTTAACCGTGTACTTGCAAAAAGAAAAACACCTTCTGTGATCCTCATCTGAAATTCCAGCATTTTGTGCCTCACCAAGGAGGCAAGTGTGGCCCCTGTTTGGGAGAATGTTGTCTTTTTCAGGTCCTGGGTTGATGATACCTTATCTCCCATGTCATTATGGGCTTGTGATAGCCTTTCCCAGGTCTTGCATTTGTGCTTCTATACTGATAACAGTTGAAAAAAGAAACCATTTAAAATTAATTTCTTGGTTTGATTTGTGCTTAAAGCTGGCCAATTTGCTGCCCTGGTTCATAGCAGGACCTCAGGACCACTTACATGCGTACCTTGGAGGATGGTATTCTGTGACATGGGACCAGGAATGGCCTGGGAGTGGAGGAGGTGTTACCTTCATCTGCTGTTCCTGCTTACCCCCCCCCCCTTTTTTTTCTTCCTTTTTTTTTCTGATGGCTTTCTTACTCCTGCAAGCAGTGAACTAGTAGCCACATGGACTTTAGGTTACATCTGTACCAGCGCTGGGGAGTGTGACCAGGCACTGGAGGTGGATGGTGTGATGGCGCTTGGCACATCCTCATCGTGGGGCTGGCAAGCTGTCTTCCAGATAGTCTTGGATATGGTTCAGGGATGACCATGGCCAGTAACCACTTCTGAGAGGCAGTTTGGTTGCAGCTGCTCCATTTGCAGGCTAAGAGAGTTTAATGATGTGTACATCTGCTATTCTATACTCACTGGCCTTAGGACTGGAGAGTAATGCACATTAAATTTTCCAGTGCAGAAAGACCTTTACAGAGTAATACAAACACAGTGTTAGGTGATTTGTGTAGGTAGGTTCAAAGTCTCCGTACTACTGCACAGGACAGGAGCTATTGCAAGCTGTCAGCTTGAGCATTTAGTGTTTTTAGCTTGTACTCCCAATTAAATGTTTAAAATATTGATTAAGAGCTGATGCCTATCTTCTAAAGAGGGGTAACAGAGGAGAAGAGTGGGTATGTGTTTGGGGAAAGCCCACACAGCCTGCTGGAGCAGGCTGGCTGTGTGCAGTGGGGTTGCTGAGCTAGCAGCCTCCTCTGGTTAAGGCTGTCCATGGATGCACTGGTGTCCTTGGATATACCTGTCTGTGCTTCAGGGATATCTGCTTGTTAGCCACCTTGAGCACATGCCTGACCACAAGGACCTCATGTTGACATGATGGAAGACATGCCTGTGTGGTAAGAGGTCTAGGAGGGGCTGGGAAAGTCAGCCATGATGTTTCATGACCTCTCAGCGGTGCTGCCCCAAGAGCAGTGACACCAGGGGAGGCTGTCCTGTGCTCGCCTCCATGTGCCCAACTCCTGGGCTAGTGAAACCACCAGGTAAACAGGGCAGGCACAGGCTCAAACACTGAACACCACCAGCAGCACCATGGCAATATTAGCACGGCTCCTGCCATGGGTTTACCCTGTGTCAGGCAGCACTCCTCTAGGCAGTGTTCCTCACACAGGGGAATGCCAGGGCAGGGCTAGTCCCTGGGGCAGTAGGGAGACATCAACAAACTTCAGGACATGGGGGAAGAAAAGAAAATGTAGGGATGTAGACACCTTGCCGTTTGCCAGCAAGGCTTTATAAAAGGTCCTTGGCCTGTTTTATTTGACAGTGTCATCACAGCCTTGGAGGGCACTGACCTGTTGCAGCTCTCATGGCATGAAGGCTCTCCGTTTGCTAATGCAGCGGGAATCGGCGTCTCCATGGGGGACCCCCAGGGTGCACAACCCGCTGATGTCTCTGGCTGCTCTTTAAGGTGCCAGGTGTTCACCCACCCCTGTGCGCCCAAGCTCCTTCAGGACTGGCTTGCTTGAGGTGTGTCACCTCCTTCCAGCAAAGGGAACTTCTTAAAACCAACCCAGGGCTTCAGGGATACTTTTACATCCTGGATCAATAAATTAAAATGGAAAAAGAAATACAGTGACAACACCATATGCACTGAAGCATCCTGCGGAGATTGCGGAGTCTCAAAACAAACATTAGATGTGTAAACAGTGTATCAGCATTCCTTCGTGAGGGTAGCTGCAGATCTATTTATTGCCTTCTGATCATTTATTTTCATTAATTTTCAAAGCTAAATGGATAAAAGTACTTGTAGGAAATATCATAGGCTCTCCTTGCTCCCACACAAGCTAAAACCCCCCCTCCCACCCCACCCCCCTTCAGTGCTCAAACAGCTTTGGGGTGTTATTCTTTCACCTAGAGGAACAGGAGTAATGGTTGCAGTGCAAAAAGATCTTTTAAATACCAAAATATTTGTATTTGATATATGTGTTTGAATTTTGTTGGCTTCCTCACACAACCATTTGGGAGGAGGAAGGAGAATTCTCATGTGATAAAGAACTGCAGTTTTGAATCATTGTTTCTTAAAGCAGAGGGACTATTTGTAGGTTTTGGCATCGACAGTTTTACCCCAGGGTCCTAGAAAAATAACAAGCTTCTTTACTGGGTGGATGAAATTTTCTTGCTTAGCTGGGTCAGGTCTCTGGAAATATCCTGTCCATTTCAATGGGACAATTTTATTATTTTTTTTACTTGCATTTGTTATTTTTTTCTGCCATCCTGCTTCTCCAAGATATTAACTTTTTTATTATTATTATTTCACCACATGAAAAGTCACTGTGAATTTACTGCTCCATTTGTAGAAAAAAAATATTTGTTCTGGATCTGTGATTTGCTTTTAGCTTGGGATGTTGCTCTTTCTTCTTTCAGCTGTGAGAATGGTCATGGATGACACAGACCTGATTTAGTTATTTGCTGGCTCCTTAGTGATTTAAAAGATTTTATAAAAGGCTATTGCATTTTCCTAACTAACTGCCCTCTCTTTTGGGTTGGACTGGGAGCAGGCTGGGGGGGAATGAGTTGCTCTTATGGCAGGAGCCCTCTTGCATCTTTACCCCATTATGCAACAGGTTTGCTGTGAGATGATGTAGATGACTGGAAGGTTGATGCATGAGTTCATCATATAAAGGACACACAGAAAATGGACTACTGAACATATGTGAATCTGCTGTAATGTTCATGCCAGGTCACAGGGCAAAAGAAAAGCCCACAAATACATTCCCTGGCACTCCTCCAAGTTACATCCCTCCTCCTCCAGCTTAAAAGAGGAGGCAGCATTGCGCTAACGTAAGAAAGCCACCACCTGCATGGGTTAGACAGATTTCTGCGAACCTCGAAGTAGAGAAGACAGGAGGCAGGGAATCAGGCTTATTTTTGTCTCACTGTAAACATTCACAAATGGTAAAGTGTATAGCTTACCTGTCGTATGATGAACCAACATGCGGCACCTTGTAAATATATATCCATGCTTATGTAGGACCTCAAAGGGTGTTACAAAACAGGAGCGTTGCTCTGTAACCCTGTATGCTCAAAATCTTCTGAAGTTACTGACATGTTTGGGTGCTCTAGTATACACCTTTATAGATTTTTTTATATATATATATATATGTATACACACACACAAAACCAGAAGAATCACCTTATCTGCCTGGGAAACGCACCTGGTATGGAAGGCAGCATGTGTTTGGCAGTGCAGAGTACCATTACACTAATGCATCTGCAAATGCAGTGGGAGGCTGGCAAGGGGTTATTTGGATAATGGAGTGGCTGGGCTAATAAAATTAGCCTCACATTCACAGCCTGAGTGGGGAGGAGGGGAACTGTCCCTTTCAGTCTTTCCAAGCATCTCCTGACATCTAATTCCCCAATGACAGACCACGAAGGGAAGCAGGAAAAGGGGAGTCTTAAAGCAGAGTGAAAATGCGCTTATTGCACTGACACGGTGCTGATGCTTTCTGTCCCAGTGACCAAGAGGGGGGAAACCAGATCACTGGGCTGCAATGCTTTCATATGGGTGAGACGTGTGAGCACAGAGTCCAGGAGTCCTGAACCACCGTCACGCTTCACAAACCACCCTTCACTCAGAAGGGGCAAGGTTGGGAATGCATTTGTCACTTGAGCTCCAGACAGCAAACGACACTGATTTAATTAACCCAGTGAGCCCTGCTGGCCTTGTCTGTGAGAGCTCAGGGCATCACGATGTGTGGATGAGTGGAGACAGGGTGTGGAGTGAGAGGGGAAGAGGGCAAAGACGTGGGGCCACTGGACCATCAGCAGCCATCTCAGAGCACTTTGCTTCTTCTCGAAGCCAAAGCCCTTTACAATTAGTCTTGATGTGATTTACATTTACTTTAAGGCATCTGCATAATGGGGTAGAAAGCACAGGAAATGCAGTCATGAGCTTCTGAAAGCTTTTGGGGACTGACAGTTCCCACAGAGCATGAAATCTCCCTGTTACTGCAGCTGGAAGTGAGTCTAGCTTTTACAGAGCGTGTGTTCGTGGGCTAAAATGCCAGAAATCTGTCTACCAATCTCTCTGACCTGTCAGCTGTGTTTATGAAGTGCCCATCATCATGGTGTCTGGACTTGCCCTTTCTTTTCCACCTTTGCTATGGATTTATTAGGACCTTGGACTTGTTCCTTAGACACCTCCCCCAGGCAGGAGGATTTTGAATGTTGCTTCGCTGTCAGTCGGGGGAGACCAGGGGCTGCTAAAAGCTGGACTGCCTCTGCTCACACGTGGCAGGCTTGGTGGGCAGATTTACTGTGAGAGAGATCAGCCCTACTTGTAGAAAGTCACCTTGGCCAAGGGCCTGTGAAATTTTAATGCTCTCCACCAAATATTGACTCTCCCAAGGCATCTGACTAAGCCTTTTGTGGAGAAGTCGATATTTGTCTGACATTTCAGTGGATAATGTTGCTTTTCTCTGAATTTCCATTGGACTCTGCTGGCCTCTCCCAAACTCATTGCACAGTACCAGAAGCAAGATAAAAACATGCAATTAGAAGGAAGTGTTCCTTTTGGAGGGCTGTCTTCTCCCTTTGTTAATGAGACTTTCTGAGGGGTGCACCCCTCACAGCTCAGCAGTGCACCTGAGCCTGGGGGTAATGGCTGTCAGCACAGAGCAATCCCTTTCCACTCGGCTTTCCATGGTTCTGCTAAGGAATATGTGCAGCCAAAATTTAGGTGCTCAGATACCACCAGTAACAACTGCAGTGGAAGCATTGCAATAAATGCAAACATACCAGCAATTTTGCATGACAAGGGTTCTTCTTTCCACTGGAGATTATGGCAGAACATTCCTGTCACTCCATCGCGAGCTAAGTTGAGTGGGACTGGTCTATCCTGCTAGGTGAAGAAGCTGCATGTCAGGTTTTAGGTAGGGCTGTAGTCATATATTGTTAATAGAAGACAGACGTGGTGAGGCCTCGCTGTATTCAAGCTATCCTGTTAAATTCTGCAGCAGACTCCATTCTGCCCCTATGGCATGATAATTCTGCTGTCTTGGGCAGTTTAGCATCTGTCCTGTACAGGTCTGAAATGCAGAAGAATCCTGGTGGAGTGGAAGTAAATATATTACCTTTCAGGTAGCAAAACCACTGCTGCAGGTTAGATTTTGCCAGTTTACCATCCATATGGGACTCAGTCTAAGTTGACTGTGCCTCCTAAAAAAGAATAATCGTGTAAACAATGCATCACTAATATACTGAACAATTAAAGCACTTGTTTCTGATTGAAGATGAAATTCATTATATTCCCATTTGCAAGGCAAGCTGGACAGATTTCAAAATAAATGATAGAAAGGGCTAATTTATATTTCTGTTTGTGTTGGTAGGAGTTAGAAAATAAATCTAGGTGGAGAAGAAGAGGTAGTTTAATTCCAATGACAGCTTAAATGTCTGATAACTATAGGAGTCTCGACATAAATGCAAAGGAATTGTTCTCAGGAGTAAAAGGCACAGGACTTGTGGGTACATCTGCATTGCTGTTTGAGATTTATTCAGATCAGGAGTAAAGTTCTATAAGAAGTTTCCCAGTTGTCCCTGCTTACTGGCTTTTGTTTTCATCTCACAATGACTCAGACTGCATGACCCAAACTCTTTTTGAACAGATTAAACCAGCAGACATGCTTCAGGACCACAGCCAACGATAAAAGGTGTTCAGTTCGAGGGATAAAGCTGGGTATAGCTTGAAATAACCCTCCTGAAATGTATGCATTGTGAGCATTGGGAACATACATATCATGCACACTGGGTCCCCAGCTCCTTTATATCTACAGATCTGCTCCTGCTCCACCTTGCTACTTTACATGTTCAAGTGGTCTTAAGCTCCTCACCTTCTGTTCTATGACAGTAGATACCATGGGCTGTCTGAGATGCGGTTTTTGGGCACATCTTGTAGATCTTCACTCCCCAGTGATGATCTTGTCCCACCCAGATGCTTAGACCACTCGTTGATGCCATCACAGATCTTTGGCATGCCTGAAAGACATCCATATCTGGGATTGAGTTTTTTGTGGTGGTCACCTCAGCAGTGGATACCCACCACCCAAGCAGGGCAGAATAGGGAAGGCTGGTCTGGCAGCAGGTTTGTTCAATATTTATCTGGCCAAGAAAGAGAGTGAGTGATGCTCGTATGAGCAGTGTCATATTTAAAAAGTGTCTCCACTTAACTGGAGGTCATAGTGTATACTTTCCTTGAGTGGTGGCATCATTTCATGAAAAAGCTTTTTCATTAATTAAAACCCCTTAACCTTGCATCGTGCTCAGGGTTTGGTAGAGAAGCTTCATTTTTCTGATCAATATATATTACCATATTTCCTAGAAAGAAGCTTTCACCCTCTGAATTAGCAGATAAAAATAATTGTGTGTATTTGAAAGCATTTCGTACCTCTAATATCCATTAACTAGATCAGAGTTGCAGTTTTCCTTTCTTATGGAGTTTTGCCCATATCAGTTAACCAAAGGAACATAAAGCATTGTTTAGTCTCATTCAAATGGCATTTCAATAAATGCCAGGGGAAAATGATTATTTTGTACTGCTAGCTTTTCTTTTCTTTTTTTTTTTTTAAAGGTTGAGAAAGAGGATAAACTAATGAATATGCTCTAGCCCATGAATCAGGAGTTTTAGTGCTGAGATTTCTACATGATCTCTGTGTGATTCTGCAGAAGTCACTAAAGGCCACATACAGCTCTTTGCAGCAGGGTCTGACATTTATTTTTATGTAGCACCCTGGGCCACTGGTTTTGATGAGGTTTCCAGGCAGGAACATGGTTATTAATTTATTCACAATATGAATGGAATTGGGCAGGAGTGGGGGACTGTTTTATCTCAAAAACCTTCCCTCCCTTCCAACTTTTAACACTCTGGGAAGCCTTTAGGCATCATGGGCACTTGGCATCCGAGGGCAGAGCCCTGCAGGTGGACTAACACATCAGCAAAACTTCCTTCTTTCCTCCCACTGTGCTGGAATTCATATTCTAGTTTCAATCCCTTTGTACGGACAACCTAAAAATTAATTGCCTGTGCACATGAGAGGTGAATGACCAGATGCGCAGGAAAGCACAACAGAATTATTGAGTGATTCTGTTTTAATTAAGTGCATCAGAGAGCTGGGACTGGGGGGGTCCTGTGCTTGATGTCAGTGACATCATTGAGAGGACATGAAGGGATGACTGCTGCCAAGGAATGACGGAAGGTACTCAAGGAATATAGAAAGCTATTTTAATGCTGTTTTCCTTTGAGAAAGATGGAGCAATAGCCAATGACTATAAAACGACTAGGGCAAAGCTGCAAACACACCAAGGGGCATCCCTCAATCACTTAGCTCTCTGAGAAGGTATCTGAGAAGGGAGACCTGTTATGGGTGAGAGGGGAGCACAGCAGACCAGCAGCTGCGAATTCCCTGCCAAAAGGGCAGCAGGAAGCATTTTCAACTTCTGCCTAATGTTAGCACCTTCCAAACCGCCCAAAAAGGATGAAGTAGGGGAGGTCTGCTCTTCTGAGTCTGATTCCCTGCTGAGCCACTCATGTTCTAAGGCAAATTGGATAAAGCAGTTACCCCTGCATGCCTTGGCACCCACAGTAGGAAAGGTGGCCTCAACTAACCTCTCACAATAACGAGCAGTATTAAACAACATTCCTTAGTTCATGGACTGCAATAGTGGCTACTGAAGCTTGGACAATCTGCAAACTGTGTCATGGTGGTTCCTGTCCTCACTCAGCAAAGCACAGACCACCAGGGTCAAGCTCACCAAATTTCTCTCTGTGTGTTATATGCATATTACAAGGGACCTGTTCACTGTAAAATACTCATGCAACACCCAGATTTCAAAGGTTCTGTTTCGTTCTCACTTTATCTCCCTTGGAAGAAAGGAAGCTCCATGGCACAAGAAATTTAGGAGCCCAGAGCTTTTGTTGGTAACAAGTTCCAAGCCATGTTAATGGAAGATACTGTCCAAGAGGAAAGGTTTCCTCCTTTCCACCACTGCAGAAAGAAGGTGACTTCAGTGTAGGCCATCAATGCTAGTACGCAGCTGATGCAGGAGCTGGGACACTGTGGCTTCATGGCAGTGCATCCATCCTTCTGGAATGGGAGGCTCGTCTGTTAATGACCTGCAGGTAGAGCAGACTCATACAGACAGAAATAATGGTATTCATCTTAATTTACCATATCTAGCTTGTTTCTCTGCACCTAGGTAAATCATTCATACACCTGCTGTTGGTGGGAGAGAAATTGTCCCTTTCAGAGTAAAATACACATGGCTTCCTGCAGGTTCAACTTTAGGATAGCATGAACAACCCTCAGCAGTAACTGCATCACTGCAGTGCTTATGAAGGGAGTCCAAGCAGCTCAGGTGTAAGGAGGTATTTGTGTTGGCTGCGAGCAAAGGTGATTCTTACTTTGGGTGTCCTCTATAGCATAGCTAGGGGATCTTGGCTTGTGTCCAGTGTCCATGCTCTTTTTTTCTCAGGATGTCCCCTGTGATCCTTACAGAGATGCTTGGGACTGGCTGCTCTGCCACCAAGGAGCATCCTCAGATGTTTGTCCAAGACTCCCTCCCAAAGCAGAGACCAAGTTGTTGTCAATTGTCACAGTCATTCTGGCACAGTGTCAGCATGTGGCCTGCCTCTGCTGGGCAATAAATATATTTCCCCGCCAAGGAAGTAGTTCTCATCCCTTTGGGAGGGGGCAGCAGTTTCCACTGTCCTTCATTTCTCTCTGTCCACAGCCTTCTTGCCTAGGTGGTTGCTCTGCGCATCTGAGGTGGGCTGAACAGAGATCGTTTGGGGGACTGCTATCCAAAGAATGACCAGAAATGGATTCTAAGAAGATTCACATACTACTATCACTTCTTCAGGTTTAAATCAGTTTTTGGACTGAATACTCTAGCAAACTCATGTTGTACTTACTTACAGCCGTTGAGATTTTCTTGTCACCTTATTTTGTTCTGGCTCCACAAGAGCTCCCAGCCACTCCATAAAGGAGGTGAACAAAAGACCACACAGCTTCCAGGGATGTAGATCCCAGACTGTGAAGATGACCCACCTGTAGTTAACGGCATGGCTGAGACATCAAGGAGTGTCAGGATGACTACTGCTAATCCTCCAACAATTAAAGCCAGCTACAGTATTTTAGCCCTCACTTCAGAGTCACAAAAAAACCCCAAACCACATCACTGCTGTAGAAAATATGGTTTGGGATCCCAGAGCCCAAAGTGCTGATGAAGAACTCCAGAGGAATTAGAAAAAACTGTGGTCCATGGCAAAGTCCTTCGAGGACATTCGTGGTGTTAATTGTCAGAGTGCATCAAGCACATCAAGATACAATAAATTTGTGGAAATGGGTCCCTGGATGAGCTGAGGTGTGGAAGTTCTTTGTGTGGTTCTTATGGGCAGATTGCAGAAGAGATCAGGACATTCCTCCAAAATTTTCATTTGCCTCCTGGGCTATTTACATTCCTCTCTAACTGCCTGGGCAGTGTGACTGCACATGGTTCAGCAGCTGTTGTTCACCTGAGACAGGTCAGTGCTCTCCACCATATAGATACGTTGGTGTTATCATGGTAAGAAATGCATGATGTGATATATCCAAAAGCCCAGTGACTATTTTGATGTGATTAGGAGAGCCGGAAAAATGTCTGCTATTAAGAAAGGGTTTTGCGAAGAACTGGCTGTACTAGAGGAGAACCTCCACTGATCCCTAGATGTCAAAGGATCATTTATTGAACGCTGGAGTTATATGTATAAAGTTGTTCTTCTATGTAGCATGGAGATAAACCTAATACAGGGCCTCAGATCAAGTGCTAAGGATTTAGAAACAGTGGAAGATGGACTTCAACTTCAATTACTGGCTGAAGGAAAGGAAAATGCAAATTATCTATGTGTCATGACTGAAATCTCCAAGGTGCTGTGAAGTCTTGGTAGGGGTCCAATGGAAAGGCTAGGCATAGCCTATGAATGGAATAACAATGAACTGCAAGAGAGCAGTAAAAAATGAAATATAACTTTGAAATGGTGGAGATTTTGGCATATCCAGCATGGTGTTGCTACCAATCAGCAGGGGACCACTGGAAACCTTTGGGCAATATTAGGATTGTGGCCAGAAAGGAAACTGCAATAAAAAATTAAGAGCATCTAGGGGTCTTCACTGAAGCTGACTGCATAGAGACCTTGCAGGACAGCCCCAGTCACAATGTATATGTATTTACTGTCACAGTCCAGGGCAGTGGCCTGAGTCTAGCAATGTATTTCAGTGCCTGAAGGCATAGAAGTGATCATCTGGCAAAGATCAGCTTCAGCCTAGTTAAGTGGAAAGTAAACAGCCATCTATAGTACCTAAAGCAAACTACACCTCTGTCTTTTTATGTGACCACAAAGATACTGGATTTCTGCACTGCTCCTTTAATTTTTATGGTGTTCTGCTTATTTCTGTGGTGCACATTAACTTGCAGTCTGTTCGTAAATATATAAGATCACAGCATGGTCTGCTTTATATCTGTGTATATGTGCAGACACGCAATGTTTCTCCCAGCATGCAGAATGAATAAATTCTGGAGTAATTTTTCATTGTTGCCTTTATGAGCTTCAAGGAAAAAGCCCTTAATAACTAATAAATAATTTATTCCAATTAAATTGCTGTTTACTACACTGCTTGCTGGACCTTAGCTAGGCCAGGCAGCACGTGGGAACCTGGACATCTTCTCTATACTGTTTCTCATTGTTTCTGTATTTTCTTGAGTGAATCCACGAAGTCTTTCTGTGTGTATATGCATGCATGTAAGAGCATGTATACATGAAGGCAAGAAACAGGATAAAAGAGAAACAGTTTCTTTCTATGTGCAGAGATCTTAGGTGTGCAGGTTCCCTTTATAATGCAACACAAGTGATGGATTCATGACACCTCTCTTCAAAACAGGACTGATCACTGGTTGTCAGCAGAGGTCCTGGAGAACTTTTCTTTTCATCCTGAAAAGGCATTTAAAATACTCCAGATGAACTGTGTCCTCTTTGTATATACATAGGCATACAGTGTAAATGTGTGGGGTTTATGTAATTGACCATAAAAATATGGTCTTGTGCGTTTGCATAATTAGCACATTATAGTTTTGCTTACTGTGCACATAAAGGTGAATATACAGGATAGGGGGTGCTGTACATACATATCTGTGTCTAACCACAAGACACATGACTATACTGGCCTTATGTTACACTGTGTGATGAGGCATTAGGGAAAAAACAGAAGGAAAGGAAAACAAGAATGAATTTGTGTATCTATCCTGAGGATGTGTCTTACAAGTACCAAAAAAGTGACATTCAGGGTTATGTTCCCAGCTTGTAGCTGTTGAGGAACTAAGGTCACCTACATGCTAACACCTTGCTCCATGTCACATGTTTTAAGCTGTAAGGCTTTGATCCACGTGGCCATGGCTAAAGGTGGCTTTTTGCTCTCTCCATATTAGCAAGCATGTCCGTGCTTATAACGCTGTTGCAATACCGGTGTTTGCATCCTGGTGAAGTTCCTGGCTGATGTTGGGGCTTGGTCATAGAAATGGTCCCACAGTCCTCAGTGGGATGACTCACAGGTGCATGATTTACACACAGGGGCAGGAGGTGCAGTGCAATTACAAATGCATTAGCAACCAGGGTGCTGACTTGAGCTTTAAGAAATGTGCCCTCTTGGGCATGAGCCACCTCCTCAAGCAATGTTCCAAAATCTCTGCTTTCTGGTGGGTCCATGGTCTCTTCCAGGATTTCTGGGCAGTTGTGTTTCCCCTTTAGAGCTCCCTGCATGATTGACACTACCCATTTTACTCCTTGTAGTACTGCTTGTATTGTGTGTGTAAAGAGGATGTTTCCTTTGAATGTCCAGTGTAGCATGGGCAATCATGGTGCCGAGAGGAGATATGCTTCTTTACCAACAACTTCTGAAGCAGCTCAAATCCCCTCACCTGCTGCTAGTTTCTCTTTTTCAGTCAGGGTGTAGTGGGCTTCTGATCCTCCATACTCTCAGCTCCAAAACCCTCATGGACAACCTCCAGTTCCTCTTGACGTTTTCTGCCAGAGGTTCTAGGTGTTCCTCCCATGCTCCCCCTAGTCATGCAGGAAGAACCACAGTGCACCATGTGGCATGCACCTGGGCCTCCTTTTACCTCTGGCTGGGGCAGGAGAGGACTGAGTTCTTGGCGTGCCACTGACAGCCAAGGTGCTGGACCACAAGGATAAAGAGGGGCAGAGATTTTCTTCAAACTTTGGAGCCAAAAAGACACTCTGTCCACAGCTGGTGCATCCATATCTGGGCAATACATCACTGCCAAGCTGTTAGAATATGATGCTGGGGCATCTTCCTTCCAATCACCTTCCTCCACATGGCCCATGTACACAGGACATCCTTTGGATTTTTGGGGACCTCATAATTTTCTAAGTCCCTGTAGATGACTTCCAGCATCACTAATTCTCTCAGGTACTGGGTGCCTTCACCTATGGTAGTCCACTTTTGTGGGGAGTCCACAATATCCTGCTTGAATGGATATCTTGCCCTCACACTTGAGAGAAGCTGTCTCCAGCTGCCTCTTTTCCAATTCCTCTCTCAATTCCCTGGTTTCTAACAAGGGAAGCCAGCTGCTGGGCTTTCTTACCTTCCAGTTGCTGACTGCCAGCCCCGTTATCTCAGTGTCAGGACGGCCAGGCAGCGATCCGCTCACCTGGCTGGTGGCTGTCATCTTCCTGCACGCCTCAAAGTCCTGATGAGGTCAGGGACTGGGTAGTTTCTGTGTCCTGCCTGAATCCTCTTACTTCTTCCTCCAGTTTCTTTGTTGAAGGACTGGCTTCTTGATCAAACCATTCCTCTTCTTCCTTTTCCCTTACTAATTGATGATGTGGACCTGTTGTTTTCCTTGTCCACTGTTTCTTTTTCACTACTGGGGCAATTACTGCAGTTGTTGTTTGGGTCCCTGCCTCAATCACAGCCCTCAGAGTACTGAACTGTGGCTTGCCAGGCACAGGCCAGGCCCCCAGTACGGTGCAAGAAGCTGCTGTTTTTTGTTGGGATAGGCAAGGCACCCATCTATCATGTGGCATGTCAGTTTGCCGGGGTTGCTTGCCTGTTCAAGTGTAAAATCCCAGGTTATGGGAGGTGACAACTGTGCTAGGAATCCCCCCAAATCCTTCCACACACCCCGCCACCCAGGCACTGGACGCCTCAGGACACATTTCAGTATCACCTTACTGAAAAGTTGCCTTCTCTTACACTGGGCTGACACCAGATTCCACAAACCCCAGTGTTAGTCAGTAGTACTGAACGGCTCATGTAAAGATGAACAAGGTCCCTTGGGAACCTGCATAATAAAACCATCCACATCAGTCCCAGGTAGGAAGAGAGATCTGTGTTCCCTCATGCTCTTCAAAAGACAGCTCCCCCAGCACGGCAAGGCCATCAGTGCTAGGCACATAGCCATTGTTTGTATTAACATGTTCCCAAGCTCAGCAAAATAGAGAGACAAGCAGTGCAGCCAGCAAACTCTGTGACCCACACTGGAGCTTGCCACTTAATAATTGCAATAGCTATATACGAAACTTAACACAAAACTGCTGTTGTCATGTACTCAACATTGGGTGCCAAAAAGGACTGAGGTGGGCTGACTCTGGCTGGATGTCAGGTGCCCACCAAGCTTCTCTGTCACTCCCCTCCTCCACAGGATGGGGTGGGAGAAAATAAGAAGGAAAAAAACTTGTGGGTCAGGATAAAGACAGTTTAATAAAGCAAAAGCAAAGGCCACATGCAGAAGCAAAGGAAAACAAAAGATTTATTCTCTGCTTCCCATCAGCAGGTGATGCTCAGCCATTTCCTGGGAAGAAGGGCTTCAGTATGCCTAGTGGTTGCTCCAGAAGACAAATGTCAGAGTAAAAAATGCTCCCCCTTCTCCTCTTTTCTCTTAGTTTTAATTGCTGAGCAGACGTCCATATGACATATGGTATGGAACATCCCTTTGGTCAGTTTGGGCCAGCTGTCCTGCCTGTTGTCCCCTCCCCAGATGCTGCCCACCCCCAGCCCCTGGTGAGGGGGGATGCTGGGCAGCCAGCCTCGATGCTGTGGAGCACAGCTCTGCAGCGGCCAAAACACCGGTGTGTTACCACCACCCTTCCAGCTACCAACACAAAGCACGGCACTGGGAGGGCTGCTGTGGGGAGAATGAGCTCCATCGCAGCCAGACCCAATACAAGGACACAACGCATTGGGATTCTTCTCTCAGCAGGGGATTTTTGCCATGTAAATAAAATAGTACAGATAAATGACTACGTTGCCACTGGGCTTGTTCAATGGCTAATGCTTAAATGAAACAAATCACAAATTCATGCAGAGGCACATGTAAAACAGCGAGTTGGGAAGAGCAATGCCTAAGATCTTCCTTTGCTAATTCCAGCGACTGGTTTGCATTGGTAAAGACAGACTAAAACCTGAGAAAGGAGCCTAGGATGTGACATCCCTGCAAGATCAGGTCTTAGGGAAATAACAGTACAGCTAGGGGAGCAAGCAAGGCTCTGGGTCACTGTTGCTCTAGATTATTGCTGCCAGTTGCTTAGGCACGCTCTATATGATTACCATTTCCAAGTGAGCCTGGATCTCTATTTCCCTTAATGTGCCACGGCTGCTTCTCCTGACCTCTTTCACGCTGCCTATTACCTCAGCTCTGCTTCCCCTCCTTTCTGATCGAATTACTAAAGCACACAGTGGAGTCTCTTGGCTCAACAAAATTTAATGACAGTGACAACAGAGGAGGATAATAAAGATAAATCAGCTGCTCCCAGGAAGGAAAGATGAAGTAACAACAGAGTGAGTTAGAAGGCTACACCATGAAGTGACCCTGGCAAGTCATCCCTTTCATCTCAACGTCTGCATTTCTTCTGCTTTTCGGGGAATTTGACAGGGAAGAGTAGAGAGGGGACTGAGACACTAGAGATTTCTGCCTTGGGCATGCACTTGCTGAGGATCTTGACATCACCTCTTCAGTGTCTCCTTCCCGAGGCTGTAGGTTGAAAACAGACCAGGAGAAGTCTTCTATTAGGCACGCTGTAAAGGACATGTCAGCTGTGGGGTTTTCATTTCATCTGTAGCCCTGTATACTAATGTGATCCACACAGTTAGTAAAGGGAAATGGTATTTGTAAATGAGCTCTGGTAAGAGCACCTTCTTTCTCAATGCCTATAAATGCCTGGGCACACCAAATCACATTAATCCAGCTTTACTTCTGATAAGCTTTTCTTATGGAAGCCAACGGAAGCAGGCTCATGTCTTTGTTTAGCAAGGAAACCGTGCTTGGCAGGAGTGCTGAGAGAGATTGGGGCTCATGTCTAGCTTTGCTCACCACATAAGGTCAGATGAGGGGTCTGGACCTTTGGTGGATGACATTCAGAGTGTGATGGGCACAGAGGTCATCCCATCTCCCAGGAACGGTGGGTGAGAAGAGGTAGTACTCAAACTGGATCTGAGCTTCACACCTCATCCACAATCACATTCTTCGCCTCTCCCCTCCCACCAGGTTGTTAAATTGTTGAATGTTTGCTGCATTGATCTAAACATCTGAGCATGAAACGGTAAGCTGTAGCTGAGGCCTCCTGCAAGCTCAGTAAACTTAATGGACATCCTCAAGATGGATAACTGGGAAGATTTCGTTGCTGAGGAAGAAGGAAACAAACACCCGGAGCAGCTTTGTCTGCTTGTTGTCCATCATTTTGCCAGACACAGCTGCTCATGCTGAGATTAGCTCAGAGGTTTGTACTGAGCAGAGGCTGACTCACAAAAACAAAATCAGGAGATCATTACATCTCAGTACAGGCTCCAACTGCTTCGGGCTGTGCGGGGAGAAAGAAAATTAGCTGGAGTAGGAGCCCAGACTGCAGAAGCTCTGCACAACTTTTGTGCGTGACAGATGAGTGGGAGAAGGGAGCACTTCCGCTCTGGAGGACGAGTGCTGTGGGTCTTCAGATGGAACTTCGACCTGGGGGCTCAAGGAGGTGGCTGCTGAGAAGACGGAGGTGGCTTGTCATACAGATTGTCTTGTTCCTTCCCTTAACAGAGCCCATTTGTTCAGGATTCATGTAAAAAAAGTGCTTAGAAACAGAAGGGACAAAACTGATTATTTTACAAGGATGCTAATTACTCAGAAATTCCACATCCCTCCATACACTAAGTGCGGCATTGCTGGTGTGCAGAGCAAACTATGTCCCCATCTCATTGAGTGAGGTGGCAGACTCTTCTCTCTCGCGTACATTTCCCTCCTAAGGGTAATCTCTGGGTTAGGTTAGAGGCATGGGCTTGGCTGGTAAAATGGGTAGTCTGGGTTGGGAAGTTGTGTTGGACTAATATGAGAGCTGGTGAAACTGGCAAGTGGAGATCATGTGCAGAAACACAAGACAGCATCAGGTGAGCTCTCTCCATCCTCAGCTGATTGTTGCCATCTGTAAAGAAGGAGTATCCCTTTACCCAACAGGACAATTTAATATGATATGGATTATCATCAGAGGTGTTATAGCAAGAGAACAGCCACCAGTTTGGCAACAATATGTGGCTTTGTAACAACTTATTTTTTAACAGTAGGGAAAGCTCTGGAGTGGAGGAGTGGAGAGAAGGAGGTTAGAAGGTTGCTTAGACAGTCTTTCACAGTAAAGCTCTGTTTGTAACTCAGGGGCTTCTCTCTACTCATCCTGGTCAGAGGATTAGCTTGTGGTTGGAAAAAACTCTGCAGAGTGTTCTTGTAAGTCCTGAGTAGCCCACAGGGCTTCACCAGACAAACTCTCACCCCCAGTTTAATGCTGACATGAACTCAGGGTCACCTTTCTCTGTGTTTCTGTCTTTCAGGCTAGGAATTCCTCCCCCCTTCAGTCCTGTAACAATATACAATGACCCAAAATGACCAGTAAGCCCATTCCTCCATGGGTATGTCATTGTTGCCTGAAACACAGCAGTCTGCACTTTCATCATCTAGTGATGGCTGCTGCTAAGTCTTTTCTATTTTCCTTCCTCCTTCCCCCCCCCCAGGGCCACCCCCCCCACCCCCAGCCAAATAACGCAGTAGCATCATAGCCCAGTAACAACCACAGAGCAACGAAGACCACAGACGTCCCCACTGACAAGACCTAGACTTGCTGCATTAGGGTTTAGGTAACTCTGTCTGAAGATGGTATTTATAAGCCATCCAAACTGACCTTGTGGCTTTTGCTGAAGTGTGACCACAGTGCATGCCATTAAGATTGCAGGCAGATTAAAATGCAGTCACCTCCAAGGAGGCTTGTTCACAGCAGTGATGTGTGGGACAGCCAGCTGAATGACACAGAGCCCAGCTGAGATGGCAGGAGCAGGTTCAGCAGGGTGCAATGACATCACACCTTGGTTTGCTATATCAGGAACTCCGATATACCTTTCCATGTTGAGGGAGTTATGACCTGGAGTTTACTACTCAGCCTCACTAGTTCTGCTTTGCAGGAATGGTATATACTGGTATATACATAGTGGCACCATCTTTTTCTTCTCCAGTGGGGAAACAGACAAAAGTTCATGTTTCCCCTGTGTTAGGTCACCAAGTGTTATTTTGGGCACCTTCCAGAACTAATCCATTACTTGTCATCTTGCAGAGTGAGGACAATGTAAGGCTCTGCCACATGCCGTATTGATCCCTTGACTCGATTAGTCAGTGTATCGAATACTCCTGCTTTTCTAATCTAATTAATGCAAGATAAATACTCAGTGTTGGGGCCTGGAGTCACGTTCTAAGAGTAATCAGGGAGTGCGACTGATTAAAACCAGAAGGCTTCAGGGATAATTTATGGACTACTTGACACTGTTGGCAGGTTGGGGTATTTTGGAGGGCTCCGTGTGGTCTCTGGCTTGAAATTGCCTCTTTGGCAGGCTCCACATCCAAATTCCTCCTCATCCCTCAGTATGGTAGCTTTAGGTTTGAAGGGATCTAATCTCTGGGGTGAGACACAACCGTGGGGGTCAGGACATCTGGTTTCACATCCCACCAGCATTGGGACACTGTGCCGGAAAGGCAGACAGGGCACTTCATTTATGACCTTAAGCAAATCACCAAATGGTGTGGTTTGATAAAACTATACAGTGCCAGACACGTAAGGACCTTGTTCTTGTTTAGAAATCAGTAAGCAAATAGAAATAGATGATTGAGTTGTAGCTTAACTCCAGTTTGTCCCTGTTTGGGTCCAGATCTTGGTGTTTCAAGACAAGTGAATGCTCTGGATAGATAAGTATAACTACTGGGGAAGGTGATGATATTAATTCATGTCACATGCCTTAATTAATTAACCCATCCTCACTATGAGGTAAGTAACACACTTACCATTGTGGTGAAAAGGGAAAAGAGGCAAGGGGAGGTTTTATGACCAGCTAAGGGGAGTGTGTGCTGCAGACGTGGTGAGCTCCTGGGAATGAGCTTATGCCCAGTCACCTCCTAAGGCAGATCCTTTCTTTTATGGGAGGAAGCCTGGCTGGGTGAATTTCATAAGAGATTAATCTTCCTGCTTTATGTTGTCCTTCATCGGTGAGAGCTCTTACGATGCCCTGGCCAGATGATGTTCATCCTCCCACACCTTGATGAACACCTGGGTGTGGGATTACCTCCTGCAGCCCCTCCCTGTGCCTGGGAACACATTGCAACAGACAGCAGACAGGCTGTGGAGGTGAAGTGAGGAGTGGAAGGGTGGAAATTCAGTGCAGTCTATGGAGAAACCAGTCTTGAATGTCTCTGGGGTCCACCAAAGGGTGGGATGAGAGATGAGGAGAGGTGTGGTGGGCAGTGAGGGTTGGGCCAAGGTCTGTCTCCCCTGATTGCGGTCACGCTGCGCTTGGGATGGCGTGAACATTTTTCCAGGGAATGGGGAGCAGGGGCATAGGGTCACTGATGGCAATGGCAGGGCCATCTATTCCAATTTCTTTCTTTTGCATATGAGTTTTCCCAGGCGAGAGCACAGCATATACAGCCAGTGGAAGGCAAGGGCAAGTTCAGCAGCCAGATGTAATTGCATTTTCCTCCGCAATTGCCCCCAGGGCTGAGCCAAGGCCCTTCTGCGCCTGTCTCTCTCCTCACAATGCATCATAGAGAATTGGTGTAAAATCCAGTTAAAAGGCCACTCTTGGGTCTCAGCTGCTGCAGCATAATTTGCGGATGAATTTTTCCTTTCCCCTATACGCCTGATGGGTTTTGTCATCTAGCCCCATATGGCTGGCTTGCGTTTCTTCTCTCGGCTTGGTCGTTGGTCTCTCATCACAGCCCTGCTAGCTGCTTGTGAGCTCTTTTATCCCTCCAAAAAGGCTGTACTTCAGGCTCCGTGTTTTACAGCGGTGTCATTACAGAAAGATATCTCTTCCTACACGTGTAAAAGGGAGCCCAAGATTGATGGGGTGTTGGAGTGGGTAATCACAAATCCAGCTGCCCCGAGGTAGCTGAGAACAGAGATGGCGCAGGGCAGGGGGAAAGGGTAGTGGGGCCTGAGGGAGCTTTGTAGGGTACATTTATCACACTCTTGGCAGAGAGATGCAATTTATATGGACGGAGCATAAATCCTGATCGAGTTGCATGAGACTACATATGGGCGGCTGAGCACCTGGGTCTGCTGTGACGCTGGAACCTGGGGCCTGAGACGGTGCTGCTGTGGTCATCCTGCCAGCTCTCCAGCTCTTTCCCTTGCCTTTTTTGCACTGCCTCTTCCCTTTTACCCTTTGGTAACCCTCATCCCCTGCCCATCTAAGAGCCAGCCCCTCTCCTAGGCTTGTGCAGTGGTGCTGGCTTTGCCGAGGCCGGTGCAGTTGCGCAGGACATTTCCCTGCGCTCTGCTCACCATGAGACATCTCTGCTTGACTTACTGAACCCACTGGCAAACCTCTGCTTTCTCCTCACCAAGCTATTCACCTGAAGCAGGTTCTGGTCTAGGAATTGCTCTCCAAAGACTTCATATTGCAATGAGCAGTGTTGACAGCATGCTCCTGCCTGTCCAGGGATGGATTTAGTGGGGATAAGGATGCTGTCATACTGGTTCTTGCTGGGTTACATGCTATATCTTCATACTACTCCAGACAATCTACAGTGCATACCCTCCCTATATCTATTAATTTTCCTCCCATCATCTGATGGGAAGGTTTGTCTGCTTTTTCATAATCCTGAAAAAAGATATTTTCCTTTTGGTCTTAAATTTTTGAACATGGAATGTTAATTTCTCTGTTATTTTGCCCCCATCTCTGTACAGTTACTCTTCTCTGGATTTAGGCCATTCTTTATACACCCCGCTTTCCACTTCCAGTTCGTAACTGCAGATTTGCTATTTGGGGAGAGTCTGCAGACACACACACAGAGGGATCCTGAGAACTTGTAATAAGCCTTGGAAATTAAATAATAAATAAAGACACTCCTTCCTTCCCCACACATACTACGTGTTGCTTCAGCAAATGTTGAATAAATCACCGAGCTATACGGTAATAAATCTTTCATGAGATTAGGACCATCTGAACTTTAGCGATTGTGTGGGGAATGTATAAATTTCACATGCAGATAAAGTGTAAAAAAAATCTTTAGATTAGTTATTAACTTTGGAAACACTTGATGAGTTTTGATTCATTAAGTGTTTCACAGTCTTGTTAATTTAATAAGTACCGATGAGGCTGTAATGTAAGACAACAATCAGTAATTTGGAGGGGGGAAATAATAAAGTAGTCATTACACAGCAGAATGTTTAATCAAAGAATGTGGAAACTTACAGTTTCACATTAATTTGAAAAGGTTGGAGATGTAAAATTAATATTAGCTCTGACACAGGGAGGCTTTCTCTACAAGGAGATGGGGCTTATATAATTGCTTAGAACAGAATTAAAATGCCTGTAATTTTGGTGGCTTCACCTCTTTAACTGGATCTCCAGGCTCCATATGTAGAATAGAAATAGAGCTAAAACAGTTGTGGTCCTTCAAATCCCTGAGTAAAACTCACCTATGGAATTCTGTTAGCGCTCAGCAGCTCTCAGACTCTAGTGTTCTGGTGTCCTGTGCTTGAATGGAAAGAGCTCCCAGGAAATCAGGACAGGCCAAGCAAGACTCAGCTAATGTACATCTACCACGGAGACATCTCCATCTGACTTGTTACCTGAGACTCCACTGGCAGTCGATGGAGAGAGACAGTTATTTTTCTGCTGGAACCCACCTCACTTACTTAGGTGTCTATAGTAGGAGTACAGTAGTCCTTCCACAGAGCTCCTGTGTCCAAGGAGGGAGCCTAGGCAGCTTGCTTACATGTAGCCGTCAGCATTTCACGTGTGGAATTTCACCCACAACTGCATGGCCATGTTTGTGTCTGTCTGTGCCCGCATGGGTTTGTAGCGTGGAGAAGAAAAGGGCCAGATGGACATTACTGCTGAGTGTCCAGCTCCAAGACAACTAAACCAAATCATCACATAAGTATTTCTGAAGCAAGGGCAGATGGATGCCACCTTCTCAGAGCTGCTGATGCATCATATTTTCCTGGGAAGCCTCCTAATTCTATGACTGATTATTTTCACCTTATCCCGACGGGGTACAGCCTACCCGTGACTCTTTATTTGGTGTGGTTATCTGGAAGGCAGGGTGATACTCTCCGGCTAAGGAGAGTGGGAATGATGGTCTGACAAGCAGCAGGAACAGATAAATGTGATTAAATTTGTCCTCTGTCTGGACTCAGCTTAGGTAACCGGGACAAATCTGTCCCAGCAACAGTTTGTCACTTCTTTAAGTGGGCTGTCCGGACTTTCTCCCAACCAAGGGCAGTGAGAGCAGAGCAGTTGCCTCAGGAAGCCGAGTTGCTGGGAAAGCCATCTTGTGGTTCAGCTTGGAGAGCACCATTAGCAGCCTGAAAAGGTGGATTAATTAGATGGATGTCAGGCCTGCGTGGGCTCAATTTGCTTTGCTGCTGCTGCACGTGTCCCTGGGGACTCCTGAAGATGGAAAAGAGCTAACTTTGACAAATCAAGAGCAGAAACCCTGTCTAGTTTGCAACAGTCTTTCATTCTGCTTCCAGTGTGCAAATTGTCAGCTCTAGTCTTTGGGTGAAAAGGGATTTTCCCTTCTGTGGAAACTATAGGTTTTTGTTTTCCTTGAGAAGCAGTGAGGAGGATCTTCTTTGTATTCTGGAAAGAGAAAATCCCGGGCAGAACAAAGTAGTTGGTCTATTTGAATGAATCTGTTAGTCATTTGGAAGGGAAGAGTATATGGTTTTGTGGATTTCAACCACTCTGGAGAACAACCACGATCTAAAGACATTATCCTGCATCTTGGATGTATATTTTATCCTGCAAACTATTGGTTATAGGGGTGCTGTCTTTCCCCTCTTTCATATATAGCTGCTAATTTCTTTCCCTTCCTTGCAGAAGACTACAATTAAATGGTATTTTTTTTTTCTTTACAGATCACTTGAACCATGGTCGATGTTAATTTTAATAACATTTTCGTAAGGGGAGGGGAAAAACAACAGAAATATCTGAATTCCAGTTTAATCCCAGTCGATAAATTTATTCCTTTATTGAGGACTGGCAGACAGAATAATGGAAAAATTGTTTACTATCAGCATTTCTCCTAACTTCTACTCCTGCACAGCTGCTTCTCCCAGTTTTTGCCGTTACATCTTGTGCCCACTAAGCACTTCTGCGTGGCATTTTTGATCCAGTTTCCATTGGTTGCACCCTTGGATTGGCAGGTCATACTTTTAAATGATCCACATTCTTCCAGATAAAGTTCTCACTAAGATTTTTTTTTCCTTATGGTTATTTTTATTATGTACTTTCCTAACATCAGGAGATGAATAGTGATAAGGAAGCAAAGGCACCTAATATTTGTAAGATTACTGCAAACTACCACTCAGGTGTTATATGCTCAGCAAACAGGCTTATTTGGGGATGAATAGTATTTTCCTAATATATCTATATGGATGGATGGTTCATTTGTAAGTTCTACAGATTTTTCCATTAAAAAAAAAAACCAAACCAAAAAGGTAGATTTTCCAACAAGAACTGACTGACTGATTTTGTTCCCTTGATATACCAATGCATTATGTTCTTCCTGTGACAACGGTATTAATTTCACACAACGTTCAGGTAAACTGGAGGGCAGGCAGCGTTCAGTGCTGACCTGCAGCATCGCATGCTGCCTTGGTCCTGACATCTCAGTCACATTATATACCAGTGGATAGGGAGGAAAAAGGAACTTGTATTGGAAAGGGATGAGATGAATTGCAATAAAATTTATCTTTTTCCTTTGTCAAAAGTCATGAGATCTTCTACAACAATGGAGTGGGAATGAAAGAACTTGCTTTGAAGAAGAAACTAGAGGTAGCATAACAGTACAAAACCTGTAATGATCCTGTAATGATCATGGAAACAGAGAAAAAGGTTGATGTAGGTGAGGAAAGAAGGAACTGATGATGGCTGAAGTGTGTTTGATCAGGAGACTGGCATAGAAGGAGACCTGGAGGGGATAAGAGGTTGGGTATCTGTGTGCATGCACACATTTAGGTTTTGGCATGTTTGTGCAGACACCTGGTTAAGCAGCAGATTGTTTCACTGATTATTTTTGAGTTAGGAATTGATAATGTAATTTCTTATACTTTTTTATTTATCATGTGTGTGTGTGAGATAAAAAAGAAGCATATCCTGCAACCCAAACTCGAACCACAGAGTTTTCTCTGATGCGAAACTGAATTATTAGACCCTTGTCTGTATAGCTAAATGGTCAGGTCTAGACAGCGAAAGCCCCAGATTTGAGAAATCAAGTCAAATTAAAGGAAAGAAGGGAAGAAGGGTCTTGCACTACTGAGCAATGCTACGTTGGCCACCCACAAGCTTGGAGCACTATTTTAGTTTTTTCTTTGAACCTTTTTTAAAAATCATGAAAGTTCCTATTCAGACAGAAAAGATGAGAATAGCTTAAAAAAAATATTATAGCAGTGCAAAACACTTTCCCCACTTACGTCTCTCCATAAATTCTTCAGTGCAAATCCATTAGTAAAAATGAATGGTGATGTGCACGGACAGATGTTTTCAGTAGCAGATACCAGATTATATTAGAGGGTCAGACTCAGACTGCCTGGTTGTTTTGTAAGGCTGTAGTACCCAATCCAGAGTGTACTTTAATCTAACCTCTCTGGCTGTCCTGTGTGTTGTGGGGGTGAGTACTGTCCTCACTCTGGGACTTTTTCTGGGGACAGACTTTTTACCAGGGCCTGTAGCGATAGGACAAGGCGGAATGGTTTTAAACTAAAAGAGGACAGGTTTAGATTAGATATTAGGAGGAAATTCTTTACCGTGAGGCTGGTGAGCCACTGGCACAGGCTTCCCAGAGCAGCTGTGGATGCCCCATCCCTGGCAGCGCTCAAGGCCAGGTTGGACAGGGCTTGGAGCAACTTGGGCTGGTGGAAGGTGTCCCTGCCCCTGGCAGGGGCTGGAACTAGGGGATCAGTATGGTCCCTTCCAACCCAACCCATTCTGTGATGCTATGATTTCAGCAAGAAATCTCATTCCTCTAGCCAAACTGTTTGGGCCCCTAACTAGTTTTTGTCTCATTGTGAAGGTCCAGTTTCCAGCTAACAGACAGCCTTACTCTGATCAGGGAGGGATGGAAAATGATGAAGTTGTCTAGAGCTGTATCTTATACCTATAGAAAACACTTCAGGAAGCAGGAGAAGTTTTGATCTTCTCAGCAAAGAGGGGGAGGAAGGAGTCCTCGGGTAAGAGGTGATACCTTTTTGTGATGGGGAGTTTCCCAGGGCAGGTCTTCATTGACTGTCATGCTTGATTAGTCCATGTCATGGTTCAGGGATTGCTCATATAGTGGTGAAAGTGGTGTCAGGGTGGAAGGAGACATCTGGAAGCACTTTTATGTGGCTGGGTGATAGATCTACAAGGGATGTCTTGCATCTTGTCTAGAGGAAGGATGCTTTGCTCTGACCTCAGAGTGCCGAGGGATTCATACAGCTCAGTAAGTACCAGGCATAAAAAAGACCTGTAACAGCAAGCAGCTTTCAAATCCAACATATCCCTACCACCTTCCCAGGAGTGGTGGTCCAGACCATTTTTGGTCTCAGGCAGTCCGAGTGCAGGAGCAGGGCTACATTTATCTCACATACTACACAGACTTGGCTCTTTGACCCTTGGGGAAGCAACTGTGAGCTGGTGGGGCTGGGAGGGGACAAGGACATTCTAGAAGCACTGTGCTCGGCCATGCCATGGAGTAATCGGATGCTATGATGAGTCTGTGCATAGCAGCAGTGCCACTGATCAGGATGGCTGTTCCTGAGAGTATTTGCAAAGCAGACTCTGGCCCGGAATTAACTCCATCTGTTTCAGAAGCAGGGAATGTGCCGCCTGTGTATAATGCCAGGGATTTCACACCGAGCTGAGCAGTCCTGGTTCACTTTCCAACAAACTCTGCTTTCCACAAGTTGTTGCAGGACAGCTGTCCCAGAGGGAGCAGTCTGCTGTGTGCTGGACAGACGCACGGACCTGTCCAGGCTGGCAGACTGTTTTCTTGAACAAACCCAGCAGGAATTTCTCAAATCCCTCTGTATCCCCAAACCATATTCGACATACCAACTGTGATAATTTTAAAGGGACAGTAAACAACCCAGCCTGCTGCTTGACAGCACTGCCAGACCCTGGCTGTCTCTACAACCAGCAGAGAAATGTCAGAATTGTCTTCAAACCACCTACTACATACATGTGCTGAATACATGTCTCATGACTGTTTCTCTCTATTCACTGTACAGGGAGCCAAAGGCTGGTATTCCTGGGTAACAGGCCATCTGAATGGGCCATCACTCTCATTGAGTTGAATGTTAAGTGTCTAATTGTGACTCAGGCACCAGAATTATTGGGCTGATGTCTTACAGTTGCTCTACCACTCTCCAAGATGGTGTAGAGATGCCATAGACCATAAGATGGACTTATCTCATAGAGTGTAAGATGCCATAAAACCGTAAGATTATCTTATTTTAGTGAACGAAGTACCATCCACTGCATACCTGGTGATATCCATGGCTTAACTTCCCTGGCTGTGTTGTCACTGTTTTAGCAAACAAAGTGTATGAAACAATCCTCAGTTCTCAATGATCATTTTCCACCTGCCTCTGTTTTTCCTCTTTCCTGGTAATCCTGCTGGAACACAGGTCTGACAGACCCTGCAGAAAAGACCCCTGCTCTTGCCCAGAAACTTTTAAATATTCCGGACGTCATCTTCTAACAAGATTCAGCATTTTTCTGTGGGTTACCACAGCCCTCAATGACGTGATTTTCAAGTGGAGAGGTGTTACACTGTTGTGGGACATCTGTGGGTCACCTGGCATAGGTTCAGAGCCACAGGTTCAGAGCCACAGCTCTATACTAGCCTAAAGGACATAATCCACAAACATTATAACCAGCGTGTTCCCATGCAGGCTACTTCATTTCTGATTTGTTTTCATCTTGGTACAAGCATGCTGCCTGGGGCCACAGACTTTACCTCCAATACCACTATGATGGGCTGCAGAAAGAGGTGCAGCTGATTTCTGTAAGGCACAAGGCTGAAGTGTTGGTAGTTGGTGGCATCAGCAGCGGAAAAGAGCCATGTTGCACATGCCCTGGCCAGATCTTATCAGACTTAAAGAGTGGCAGTGAAACTGCTTGATCTGCTGCAACATGGTGGTCTTAAGTCTATTGATGCTGCACCTATGGAAGGGGATGAATTCTGCTGTTGCTGGACCAGACCATCCTAGCAGCACATGCTAAAATGCAATGCAGCATGTGTTTACAGTTAATAATTATTAAGTAAGCCAGGAAAAAAAATACCCTGTGTACCAAAGGAAAGTGTGTGGGAATTTTTTGATGTCTTCAGGTCAGGTAGTGTGTTTAGAGAAAATTAGTTAAGTAGAAGTGTCACCCTGTAGTAGATCTAATAATCAGCTAATATGTCTGGGAATACAGGCATGCATTTAGACATGGAAAGCTTCTGGATATCCAAGTCAGACTCCAAACTACCTGATTTATTCAATTTTGAGGTGATCTAATGAAAAGTGGCAATTTGATTCATCCTATTATATTCTGTTAACATTTTATACACTAAGGCACAGATACAGGGGTGCAAGAAATGGGTTGGAAGTTGTTGGTGAGCTCGTTGCTGGGATGGGAGCTGGACCTACATAGTCTGAGTTCCCATGGGGGTTCCTGTAGTTTGTGCTAAAAAAGACAGTGCCTGTTTCTAACAGCAGAGCACTAATCCTTCAGTCACTCAAGGAACAGAAGACACCCAGGAGGCGAGAGATGAGATAGAAGTGAGGCAACCTACAATGTCAGGGTAGGGTGACCACCCAGCTTCTCTGATCATGTTCACAGCTATATCTTTTGTTAAAAAGTGACCCATAATTATCTCCCCACCCCCACCCACCCCCGTTTTTCTTTTATTCATATTCATAACTTCCTTTTTTACTCATTTCTTCTTTTTCCCTGTCCTCCTCCCCGCCACATTGCTCATAACATTTTTTGGATGGAGTGAGACAGCAAGTGAAGCTCAGTGCATTTCATGCATGCAGAGCTTTCCAGACTGCTGCTTTTGCCATCCGCATCCTGGAGATTAGATGCAAGATCGATCTTCTTTTCTCTGACTTGTTTGACAAACTTAATGTGCAGCTACATAAATTATTTTCCCTCTAGGCAGTGGAAATGTCATGCTGTGTCTCTGTTGGTGACATGGGCATATCTACATAGGGTTTTTCTTACCCGACAGCATTTTAAAATACTTCCTCCTATCAAATACTCCTGTATGCTCCCATGCTGGACACCACATAGGATGTAAAGCACACTGCACTCATGCCTGACACTGTGTGTGATACACAGCACTACCTGTAATGTGCATATTGAACATTATTATTACAAAATTCATGTGGCTGAAGCACACCTCCATCTAGATTACAAATAGAGAGTAAGTACATGATATAGGGCTCACGCTCCTAAAATACATAGTACATAAGCTCAACAAAACATGCATCATGCAAAGGATTGTGTAATACAGCAGATGCAATGCAAGCCTAGTGTTGAAAGAGCCATGCCTCACCAGGCATCACAAGGACAGCGCGCACCTCATTCCTGCATCGCGTGATCAGTGTGTGAGCGCCTGCATACGTGGCCCGTGCACACAAGCATCCTGCCTCCAAACACATCCACGCACAAGTGACTGAACAGGAGTGAGACTTGTCATAATTATGACACTTGTTTGTATACACATAAATGTACCATGTGCTTCATTACGTGATGGGAGAGACACATCACACATGTACATCAAATGCCTATAGTGCGTGTCTCACGCATTCATACAGCATGTACATTTAGAAAGCTGTATTCATAACATATTTTTACAGCAGGCGCACGAACAGATGCCCGGTACATATGGATATGTATCACAAGCACAACACACATACAGAATGGGCACATTAGACTGGGCATAAGGAAAGTGCTGGCTTTTTTTCCCTATCTGCAGAGGAAGTCCCTTCTTGGCATCAGCTTGGTTCTCTTTTATTAGTTTTCTGGGAAAGGCGATTCATTACAGATGTCAGCTCATGTTGTATGGCATGTTCCTTGACTTGTCTTAAAGAACTGCCCCTAAAAAAATAATTTGCCTTGGAGGTGTTTTTACACAGAACCAGAGATTGTAAGCCTGAGGGGCAACACACAAAAATAAATCATAGGGCAAATGGTGAATCATGCATTAAAATATGCTGGAAGTTACGGTTTTCATTTTAATAGTATGGGACAACATGCACATGCCACTGCTTCCAGTATGGCCAGAGATGCCTGACTTGTCCAAAGAATCATGTTGCTTTGCTTGTCTCTTCTGCTGCCCAGTCCTTTCCTTTAAGCATAAGAGAACTGGCTTCCTCTGTTGATGCCCCAAGATCCATTTGAAAATAATCTTATTACATACTGTAGTGGTGAACTTGGGCTTCCAGCCCCTTCTCTACATGGATTGCACAGGGAACCAGCGTCAGGCACTCTGGCTAAGAGTTGACATGAGTCTTGCATTGTTTTCTCAAGAGAAAGTAGGGTAAGAGATGTTTAAATCACTCCCAGGTGCCACACTAAAATCTAGACAACCTCAGACACTTACACTGATTTATTCCAAGGTGCATTTTTAAACTGATGTCTTTAGATCTGCCTGGTGTTTTATGTGGATGCTGTTATATATATACTTATATATATATATATACTTAACTATAAACTATATCTGTTTAGTTGCTGTTGGATGATCCAGAGTACTAGTTTAGGTAAAAAAAATAAAAATTAAAGAAATAAATAATTTATACTGAAATGAATGTCAATAAACAAAATGCTCTGGTTTAATGATGGCAGATTAATTCAAATTAATATAACTCCTGTGTGTAGACAAGTCCAAAATTTTACAACTTAGCTTCTGCAGAACACATAAGGTGGACTCTTCATTTTGCATGAGCATTACATCACTGAACTCAAATAAATAACTTAGAGTGCTAAAGTTTTGACCCATATTGTATAAACTCTAGTGATGAAAATCACATTTCTACCATGTTGTAAAAGGAAAAGTCAGTGTAAATTGAAGTTTGAGATTTAGTGCATGGGAAAACACAGTTTTCCTTTGTTTTTACTGGTTTATTATATTTTTATTAAACAGAATGAATACATGGAAAGTAAAGGAAAGCAATGCAAAGTTTATCCTAGGATGGGGGCTGGGATCACTTCTGCAAAGAGAATTTGCAAAAGCGGTCCTTCATGCTTTATATCTTGTCACCGACACCTAGAGTATATCAGCATTTTGGAGTTAGCTGTAACACATGCCTTAGGGAATAAACACAAGGATACAACTAAACCAGGGATCTATAAATAACTCCAACAAAGGAACGCATGAGCTTTAACTTGTTGGGTATTTTCTGTAATGAAGGTTGATCTCTGAGAAGTTAGCACCAGGGAGGTCTGCAGACCAGATGCTCTGGCACATAGTCCAGGGCTGGGAGGTTTAACTCTGTAGTCCACCCGGTATCAGCTCTGTGTGCCCCTTTGTGGCACAGACACAGCAGGTGAAGGGCTCTGCGCCCTCTCAGCACCATGGATCTGCAGGTGTCCCAGTCCAGGGCTTGACTACACTTGAGTAATGGCTTCCTGACATAGGTCTGGCCACTTCTCTGCATCTGATCTTCATTCTAGCTTTGTGGTCAACTTAGGTTTGGGTCAAATCAACCATATTGGAAACTGGGTCTCATTAGCAAGATCAGGTTTGTTTCTCCTAGAGGTCAGTAAGGGATAGCTTTTAGTGGGGAAGGGCTGTTTAATAATCAGTGAGCTCTGGAAATTGCCAATAGGTAGTCGACAGCTAGAAACTCTCTTTCTCCCATAGGCAAAGGAATTCTTCAGCTTTACTCAGGACAGAAAAAAACACACCACAAAATAAAATATACAACCCCTTCCCTACTGTCAGTGAAACACACACGGCCCAGTTCCCAATGTGCTGAGTGACCTTGGTGGAAATGTATAAAATCAGGTCAATAGTTAATTTACATACTTGGACCACACTACCTGTGATTTCCACATTGACCTCCTGATCTTCAGGCCTCGCTTCTTCTGTCTTGAGCAGTTCACCCTCATCTGATGCTCATCTTCCTTCTTTCCCCTCTGCCTGTAGTGTCCCTTCTTCCCTTCCTCATTGTGCCACTGTTCCTAGCTGTGGCACCTAAAAATTACCTGTATAAACCATGTATGGCTTGGCATGAGCAATCCACTAAGCTTTGCCCTCTTGGGTTCTGGGATGGGATCAGCTGCAAAGGAATGGGTCCAGAGGAAGGTGGTTTCTAGATGTCTTTTCTAAGTAGCATGTTGTGAGGGCCCATTCCTCATCTCTCCAGCTGGCTTTGAGCAATGCCTTTCTTCTGTGCACTCATTTCTCTAAGTCAAGCTCTTTCTTGCTGGCCTGATGGCACATTAGTTCGTCCTGGTCTTTGTGGCTTTAGTTTTTTAATTTTTTCAAGCAGATGAAGCATTTTCTGGGTAAATGCTGGAGCACTTGTTGCTTGGCATTTAGTGTAATTGCCTTTATAACCTGGGCAGTAACCTGTTATGGTATTAGGAAACTATAAAAATACTCAATGATGAATAACTGATATGCAGCTAACAGGGATTCAGTTAATAATCACATAATAAATTGACTAATGCCTAGGACTTGCAGTTCTTGCTGATCTTGCCTCTGTGTTGGGACAGATCGGTTCATGCCACCAACAGGATCCCTACCTGGCACAAAACTGTACAATATGACAGGATCAGGCTTGTGAACCGTAAGATGCTGCTCAATTCCATCGACTTTTTCTGCTGCCTTAGGAGTCGTTCCTTGGTGAACTCATGTTTGTCTGCCCAGACTTTGTTATTTAACCAGCAGGTATGGATCAGGTGTACAGTCGGTAAAGGTCTAGGTATCAAAATGAACAAATCCAGATCAATTAATCATAAGAAGATCTAGGACTTTCTTTGGCAAGCAGTTCTCCTTTGCTTGACTGAATTTGAATGGAAATCTCTGCCAGCTTATTTATGCAAAGTTGTGTGGATATCTGGGCAGCATTTGCCGTCCTTGGGAAATTATATTTGTTCACATTTGCTATGCTTTTCCAGAAGTCCTCCAAAGGTTTATTTGGGAATAAGAATTGAGTGCAGATGAACATGCTGAACAGATAAGGTTATAGCAGGCAGCTGGGGTCCAGTACTCTTCCTCATTGTCTTCTGCCACTAACCCCACTGTCACCACCTAGTACATGGAAATTGTGGTTATTTTCCATTCAGAGGCAACTGGGAGAGTGTTCAGGAGGATATTAATCTAGAAAACATGCAGGCTCCTGTGTTATGTTGCCTGCCTACAGTCCCCATTCTCCATCTGCTCCACAGCCTCCCATTATGCAAATGAAGGAAGCTTGCTTAAAGTTTATTTCTTAATTTAATAAATGTAATTTAATAAATCTTAATGTAATACATTTCTAGTGAATGAAAGGATAGCTCACTGCATAAAATAGCATCAGCTGTCAGACAGCCCGCTTGTTCATGAGGATCTCATACTGCTGTAGGGATTGTTTTTCAAGATAGGTGCTGCTTTGCCAAATCAGATCTGTAGCCTAGCTGTGGCTGTGTCTTGCTTTTGATCATGGCCAGAAGTAAAAATTAACTGACCTGTCGCTAAAAGGGAGGCAGGATAAGGGCAAGATGGCTGTGGTGCTGTGCAAGTGAGCAGGAGTTATGTGCAATGCCATGTGGTTTTCTGGTTGGGACTGCCGTGTCACAGCTTGTTGATCTCCCCTTTCTGTCCCTACACAACAGATTTCATTGCAGTTGTTTTTCTCCCTGCTTGTCAGAAAAAGCAGAATAGTAGGCATTACATATATCCACTTCTGTGGAATTAATTTCCTAGTGCATCCCGCCAAGTTTTGAATGTGTAATACACCAGAGAATCATCTTTGAAAGGACCTTTTTTTTAGATGTGAATTGAAATAGCTTAGCCTAGTGATCCCTATTTCCCAAGAAGATCCGGATTTGCAGTATCTGATGAGACTTCAGTACTAAAAGGTGAGAGCAGACTGTTGTGATCACCTAATCAGTCTGATCTGGAAAAAAAAAAAAAAAAAAAAAAAAAAAGGAAGGAAGCACAAATTAAACTAGGGACTTGTCTGAATTAACTCCTCTTTGAAATGGAGCAAAGGGTAAGAGACTCCCAGATCTTTTTAATGACAGCAAAGTGTGTATCCACCGAGGTGACACATCAAGCTGTCCATTCTGGGCTAGAAACACCTACTTGAGCACTGAAGGCCAGCACAGTTCCTGCCTCAATAGCCAGTTCTTACAGTGAGGTTTAAACTCTGAATTCAAAGGCATCTTGGAGAGGATGGACAGCACTACAAGACTGTGACATCTTGCGTCAAGGAACCCTGAAGGAGTTTTAAGGTTTCTGTGGAGGGGGGTCCTACTGACACTGCCATACATCGCATCTGTTTAGACATAGGTTTGACCTGTGGATAGTAAAACACAGTCTGTATACTGATAATTAGAAAAAGGTCTAAAAATGATAAAATATTCCATCCATAAGTGAAGTTTTGCTAGCAGATAATTAGGATATATCCTTCAACTGAAGCAAGAAATCAAAATGGAAAACCAAACTGTTGAAATTCTGGCTAAAGCAAAGAGCAAAGAAGCAGTTCGTAGAATCATAGAATCATAGAATCATAGAATCATAGAATTATAGAATCATAGAATCATAGAATTATTTAGGTTGGAGAAGACCTTTGAGATCATCAAGCCCAATCATTAATCCAGCACTGCCATGTCCATCACTAAACTACGTCCCTAAGTGTCACACCTACACATTCTTGAACACTTCCAGGGATGGTGACTCCACTGCCCCTGGGCAGCCTGTTCCAGTGCTTGACCACCCTTTCAGTGAAGACATTTTTCCTAATAGCCAATCTAAACTTCCCCTGGAACAATGTGAGGCCATTTCCTTTTGTCCTGTCACTAGTCATCTGGGAGAAGAGACCAACCTCCACCTCGCTACAACCTCCTTTCAGGTACTTTTAGAGAGCAAGAAGGTCTCCCCTGATCCCCCCCCCCCTCTCCAAGCTGACATCCCCTCCCCAGATCACCCCACCACCCCCCACCAGCCTTGTGCTCCAGCCCCTCTGCATCCCCCCTGCCCTGAGGGGCCCGACCCTGAACACAGGATTCAAGGTGCAGCTCCACTGGTGCTGGGTACAAGGGGACGGGCACTGCCCTGGTCCTGCTGGCCACACTGCTGCTGACCCAAGCCTCCTTGGCCACCTGGGCACGCTGCAGGCTCATCTTCAGCTGGCTGTCAACCTACACGCCCAGGTCCTTTTCTGTTGGGCAGCTTTCCAGCCAATATCTATCAAAAGAAACAAACCCCATCTTTTTCTTTTTAAAAGCCAAAGGTGGTTTTGTTTTTGTTTTTGTTTTTGTTTTTTTAGATAAAACCCACCTTCTATGTGGAAAAGCTGTTTTTCCACTTAAAAACATGGAAAAAGTATCATCATTTGTCCCTGGCACTTAAACATGAGCATCATTGTTCATCCTACTGGAGCAAAAGGTTTGTCTCTGAGAGCTAAGAGTAAATGTCAACTGTTGTTCCCAACAGATGTAGCCACAGGTAGGATGTGTGAAGCACAGAGTTGTCCTACACCCCATGGAACTAACTGGAGTCAATACTGTGAAGGAGATGTTCAAGACAACACCTTGGAACACAACCACCACCTTGTGTCTGTCACAAAGGAAACCCTGCAATGAAACAGATTTGTATAAATATGTACCATTTAACACCGAGTGTGGACACGTTTGCACCTACGCCTGTTCGTGCCATGGCTGCTGTATCACTAACGCCACTGCAACTCCACTCAACTATAAGTTGGAGGTTATGCACATTTTATTGGTGTGATGACAGTCAGATCTATCTTCCTTGGCCATATCTGAAAGATAACGTTGTTTCCCCCCATCTCGTCCAGTAGGGTGAGAGATGGCCATTCAAAGCAACCAAGGGAAATGTCTTCACGTTCCACTTGCCCACCCAGGTGAGCATATGCTCTTCCTTTCCTCAGACACAGAGCAAAAGACTCATTATTCTGCCTGCTGTTCCCTTGCTGGGTATTAGGGATATTAGAAAGATAAAAGAGAAAATTGCGCTCACTCCTGAATTTGAGTGTGTGGGAGGAGTGTTTGAAAGCTCAAAGTTCTGGTCCAAAGCTCTTTTCAACAAACTAGCAAACTCTTTACTTAGTTCCTGCAGATGCCTACAATAAAACCTTCAAGGCAAGCATGGGAAAGAAGTGCCCGCTAATATTGGCATCTTGGGAGGGCACTGAGCACAGAAATCCACTCTGCTCCTCTGGAAATCAGACCATGGCAATAGGGACCATCTGTGAAAGAGCAGTGTCACCCTCCCTTGCAATCACTTGAACACTGCAAATTCTCAGAAAAATCCTCCTTGTGTATCAGGCTAAAGTGTTGTAAGAGGACACGGCAGGGCTGTGGGCGGGTGTAAAGCACAGAGACTTCCAACAGCTGGCCGTCCTGCTCCCACTCACAACAGAAAAAGAATAATTGTGTTCAAAAAAATCCCAGTCCCACCAGAGACTGCATTGCACCAAGAAGGCACCTTGGTCCTGCAGTCCGGCTTGTCTCCAGTGAGGTCTTATTGACACAGGACTGGGTCTTCTCTGTTCTCCTGGGTCCTGATTCACTCCAGGAGTGTTATATACAGGTTCCTGCTCCAAATAGTGATACAGCTGGTAAAACACCCTGTGCCTTATAGCAGCAAAGGACTAAGCTGGCCTTCTGAGGTTATAGTAAAAATGATACAAGTTCTGGAAACTGCATCCACCAAAGCGTCAGCTGTATGTCACAGCTGCAGAATGAACAGGGGAAGATGCAGCATGAATAGGTAAACTGTGAGGGGAACGTTACCACCTCTAATAACTCCTGAGGATTTAGCACCAGAAGAAACTGCCAGAGCTCCAGCAAGGAGCAGTTATCACCTCTAGCGGGAAGGTCTGGCTTGTCCCTTGATGACCCTGTGCCTTTGGCAGTATCTCCTTGTATTCATCTGGGTCCTCATAATGTATCAGGGAGATTAAAAGTATCTTTGCAAGAAATATCTGTTGACTGCCAAGGAAGCTCTTTCTTCACTGCAATGGATAGCTTTGTTTTCTCCATCTGAGTCTGATTTTGGCTGATTCCCTCAGGTCTGGATGCAGCTACTTGGGTCCAGGACAGGGGAGGGTGGATGGAGGAAGTCACTGGGCTGTATCCTTTCCCCAGAGTCACCATCTCTCACCTCTCTCTTTTTGGAACTGCTCTACATGTTTCTCTTGGATCTTTCCATTGATGGACAGTCAAAGGTGGGGGATAGCATCTATTTGCAAAGGCTGCTCATTGGTACCCTGCCTGACATATGAAGCAGGGAGGAATGATGGCAAGAGAGAATAAATTTGATGTATAATGCTATGTATAACACTGTGTCCTAGGTGGTTTTGAATAGGTGGCTGAAGACAATTTTTTACCTGTGTCACAGCTGGCCTTCTGAGACATGGTCTAGGTTTTCAAGGGAAGGTGCAGAAAGTCCCTACTAGTTCAAGCCCTTGGCAGTTATACATCAGAAGAGACAAAAACTAGGCTTTTATTTTAATTACACTTTTCTCAAAATGGGCAAATCTACATAAATCCCCAGGGTTTGGCTCAGTAATAATGTAGGGGTAGATTCTCAAAGAGTTCAGCTCCACGTGGCATAGAACAGTGCTCAGGGAAAGGGTCTGAGACTCGCAAGAGCAGAGTGTTATGCTATGTGTCTCACATAGTCTGTGTGATCATGGCTTTTTGCTATGGGCTTGATCTCTGATCATTTAAGCTTTTTCTTCCCTCTTATGTTAGTGATAGCAACCCTCTGTGTCCCTTCGTGGATCTGGACCTGAAGATGCCTAAATACCTGCCAGATTCAGCTTGATTTGACTATGGTGACCTCTCCAAGAGTGCCTGAAGTTTGGCATTTGGCAAAAGATTCTTTCTGAAAAAAGGCTTTTCTATCATGGTACAGAAGCCAAGTACCTTTTGGATCTGGCACCTGTGCTCAGTGGTGTCCATCAGTACCTAGCTGTGCTTGAGGATATGTCTTGCTGTTGGCATCTTGGCCCTGAACTGGGCTATCCAAATATCTCTGACTCACCGTCTGTTGGGGAGTGAGTTATGACTCTGCAGTGAGTGGTGTTGGGCACAGTGGAGCTGCTTGGCTGTTCTGCAGTGGAAGATGCCAATTTATACCTGCCACGACTCCTCCCCTGCTTTTGACTTGCTCACCTCCTTCTGGTCAGTGTGGCAGAGCTGGGAGAAACAGATAACTGAAGGACTTACCCAGGCCAGCAGCAATTTTGATGGTCTGAAACCAAAAAAATCCTATTTCTTGGCACGAGTACTGGTTACAGCAAAGGGTTGTCTTGTCTCTGACTCTGAGAGTTTAAAGATGTCTTCCTTACTCCTTGTATCTCCAGCACGCAGAGCAGGGACCTGCTCAACCCTCATCTTGCATGCCACCACCATTTGGGTTGCATCTTCTTCCCTCTTCTGACTTTGGGTCTGTCTGGAAAGATGTTGGAGCTCATGGCAAGCCCTCTGACCCAAGGATAGAAAGGAGAAATAGGGCACTACTGGGACTTGTCCCAGACTCAAACCATTGAGCTCTCTGAAGTGGCACACATCCCAGTAAGAGTGCCTCTCATAATAATGGTGATGAATAATCATATATTTAGGTAGGCTTGTTGCAACAGGAATAATGATGCTTTGTGTAGCCTTTCATTCCAGTTGCAAAGGATTAGTTATCTTTCCAGGATACAGTTTGATATCAATCATTTACCCTGACAGAGGGGTCACAGTGAAAAGTTTTCCAGCCACTTTCTTCAGCACTATCCTAATGGTAAAAAATTACAGCTCTTGCCAAGAGATCCCTGGTAAATCAAATTTCAGCCAGCGCTATTTGCTTAAAACTGACTCCACTTCCATTCATCTCCCTTTTACACCCTCAATAATACCAAAGATAATGATGTTGATGAATATTGTCCAGTGAATGCAGGGAGGAGCCCGATGGGAAAATTACTCATTATCTCTCCCTCCCTCCACTTCCAGGTGCAACCTTCTGTCTGTGTCTCTGAAAGGTCCCCAGTGATTTATTGATATGGCAATCTGATTTTGGTAATTAAAATTGATTTTCAGCTTAAGCTTTGTAAATACAGTGATCCATAACAAACTTGGGTCATGTTCTGGGGGGTGGGAAGGGGGGATGAGGGAATGGGGAGGCCAGGAGGAGTGATGGGGGTGACAGCCACAGCGCTGGTGGAGGAGGGAGGCAGGATGCGATTATAGGGGTGGGCGGCCGGCGGTCTGTGAGCTGGAGTGAGGTCTGCAGGGCATCCATTAAAAGCCTTGCACAATGCCTGGGAATGCTGCTGATCCCTGATCCAGTCACCGTTGTTGTTGGACAGCAGTAGGGTTGTACTGAACGGGGATTCCAGCCTTATCGGCTCTGGCGGCTCTGAGGGCAGCCAAGAAAAGCAGCTGGAGCTGGGAGCAAAATGTTGCCTGCTATTGGGACATGATGTGGAAAAGAAACAGAAGGCACAACTGACTTCTTGGGAGAGTTTCAGGGACTGTGATATGAATCCAGCCACTTGGGTCTTCTCCTTAGCCTGCTTTTGATGTAAATCAAAAGTAGAAAATTTGAAATTAGTCTGCTGGCTGCAGATGAAGGGCTGAAAGCACAGGACCTGGCTACTGGAGGGCTCTGTGCCTGCTGCCAGCACCCCATCTGTCCACTCCTCCATGCACCCATCTTTCCCCAAACTTCTCCTCTTTCCCCGTGAGGGTGGCCTCTCTCTGTGGCAAGGGTAGGTGCTGTGCTGAGGCTGGCTGTGCTCACCCTGCATTTGCACGGAAGGTCCTTTGCTTTGAACATGCTCCATGGCAGCATGAGCCAGAGGGTAAAGCCTGGCCCTGGGGCATCTGTGCTCCTTTTGCCACTGATCTGGGTGACATCAAGCACATTTTCCTTCCTGCTTGTGCCTCAGTTTCCTCACTTGTTCAGTGGAAGCAAAGTTTGGTTGTCCTTCTGCAAGCAGCCTTGAGGCTGGCAGATCACACAGCCTGTGCAGCCGGGCTGCCTTTGAATTGCACCTCTTTCTGGAGGGGGAATGATCTCCCTGGGCTCTTCTCATCCTCGGGGCTGATAAGCTGAGCTCTTGTGGGAGATCTGCACATTGCGAAAGGGTGGGAGCTCTCTGAAATCTGAGCAAAAAGATCTCCAAGCCTGAACCCCTCCACCTCCTTCTTCCCCAGGCCAAGCACTTAAATAACTCACTTCTGAGGTTGAGAACGAACATGGCAAGCCAACCCACGCACTGGCTGTTTTCTGCTTCTGAGCCATTTTTCTAAGCCAGCCCTCTTTTATAGCACGATTTCTTCCATTAGCCGATAATCTCACTGTACAACCTCACCAATTGCTTTTGGGAAATCTAAGTGCATAACATCTATTACATTTCCCTTGCCTACCTTGGCAGCAATACTGTAGCTTCAAAGAACTCCAACAAGTTAGTTAAGCAAAAGACCTCCTGCTTGTAAATCCATGCTGGCTGTCTCCTCTAATCCAATTATGCTTTACAAGGTGCTCCCTCACTAAATCCTGAAAAATTGTTTCTGATATTTTTACCCACAATTTATGTTAAGCTACTCGGTGTATAATTGCTTGTCTAATCACATGCTCCTATTTTTGAATAATGGTGTTAGGTCTGACATTTTTGCAGTGCTCCTGTGTCATCTGAGAACTACTAAGATATTATTACTTAAGACTTCACTCAGTTGCGTGCTCGTTGCCTCCAAAGCTGGTGGAGTTCTGCTAACTGCACCAAGTCTGCAACAATGTCGTGAAAGGCTTTTGCTGCCGTTAATGTTCACGTGTCAGCTGAACCCTCTTTTTGATTAAGAATGGGTGAGAAATAGAGACGAAGTAGTACAATTTCTACTCACAGTTGTAGTCCTGTTTCTGGTATGAGTATGAGCACATGAAGAGATGGGACTTAATTAAGGTATGGGGAACCATAAGCAAAGGATGTAGGGCTTTGTGCTCCACACCTCACTGTCAGTAAGGAGGCATATGGAACAAAGTGAGTCTCTCACATCCCAGAATGTGAAGGTCTGGTCACCAAAGTCTGGAGTTTTTCAGATTCAGCAGATCCAAGACATAATACACCAGACCCGGGAAGGTGGGTGCAAACCTGCAGGACACTAGCTGGCAACTAGGACACATCAGAGGAGGGAGCAGTGTTGGCAGAGGTTTATTTGCTTGCCCTTTTTCTGTTTTCAAAGAGAGTCACAATTTCACACGCAAATGACTCTGACGGTGGGATCAGTTGAGAAAATTTTCACACAGTGCTGGCAGGGAGTTCTGTTGAGATGTCACATCATCACATAACCAGGATTTAGTGAATAATCCGTGATGCACAATCTAGCAACACGATGGTTTTGAGCCAGATGAAGAAAAGTGGCATCCTCTCGCTTGCAGCCAGGCAACAAAAGGGATGGAATTTAAGTGGGGAGCAACATATGCTTTTGAACTTTAAATAGACTGGTCTTTTAAAACGAAGAGGAAGAGTGGAGATTCCTCATGCTGGAATCCTTCCTAGCCAAATATCACATTTGCAATCTTCAGCCTTTTCTTAAAGTTTAACTGGGGGTTAAAAAAAAAAAAAAAAAAAAAAAGCAGAACGGCTTCTCTAGCAAAGACCTCCTCTTGAGACTGAGGTGTTTAACCTCTAGAAAGGATTAAACAACATTTCCAAAACCCAGCTTTTATGTTGGAGAAACAAGTTTAGGATAGCTGGAGCCATCATTGTGGGGGTTTTGTGGGGTTTTTTTGGTGCATTTTTGTGTTTTGAGGTGGTGTTTTTGTGGGTTGGTTGGGCTTTTGTTTGGTTTTTTTTTTATGGTTTCCTAGGGGTGGATTTGAGGGGGGTTTGGTGGCTTTCCCAGTTATATGCAGTGGAAAATATGTGGATTACCACATTTTGCAAATGAAGCTCATAACAGAAATCAAGTGACCCTGAGCTATGATACGGAGAAGCTTAGCTGCAGCGTTACTGGGAAAAGGCAAGTGCTGGTGACGGAAGCCTGCCCTTGTTGGGTCCCCAGACACACATCTTCCACAGACAAATTTCTCCATGATGTTGCTTCCCCTTACCACGTAATGGGATCTTCCCACTGAGATGGGACCATCTGTGATGGAGGTGTCTGATTCTGCCTTCACTTCCCCGTCAAGGCGATTTTACAATGCAAAGTTGCCTGGCAAATTGAGTTTTCTCTAAAACTTCTAATCCATCTTCAGTGATGACTTTGTCTTCCTTCCTCTCATTTCCTACCCTTTTTTGTATCAATCTTCAGATTTACATCTCCTGAAAGGGATGATGCTGTTCCTTCTTCACTGGCACAGAAGTGGACTGGGTACAGCTTGCCTGGCCTGGCTGCACTGGTCACACTGAGATGTGGAGTAGGTCCAGGGCTGGGACACAAAAAGGATCAGAGGGCTGGAGCACCTCTCCTATGAGGACAGGCTGAGAGAGTTGGGGGTGTTCAGACTGAAGAAAAGAAGGCTCCAGGGAGACCTTACAGCAGCCTTTCAGTGCCTAAAGGGGACCTGCAAGAAAGCTGGAGAAGGACTTTTTACAAGGGCCTGTAGAAATAAGACAAGGGGAAATGCCTTTAAACTGAAAGAGTGTAGATTCAGCCTAGATCTAAGGAAGAAATTTTTATGATAAGAGTGGTGAGACACTCGCACAGGTTGCCCAAAGAGATGATAGATGCCCCATCCCTGGAAACATTTGTGGTCAGGTTGGACAAGGCAACATGATCCAGCTGAAGATGTCCTTGGTCGTTGAAGTGGGGTTGGACTAGATGGCCTTTAAAGGTCCCTTCCAAACCAAACTATTCTGTGATTCCATGATTTTGTGTCTCCAGCCTAGAAAGCTTTTTCTAATAAGGATTGGTGATGAACATGTAACAGAGAGCTTCAAAAGAGAGAAAACAGTGACATGCTCTCCATTTCCAGTAACCGGTGGCTCAGGACTTGAGGACACAGAGATGGACTCCTTGTACCTTTCCTATAAACTACCCAGCTCTGCTGCTTCATTTTCCTTGTCAGTCTGTTTATTCCCTTGGTCAACTACCTATGCAGAAGTTGTTTTATTGTCTTCTTGACGTGGCTTTAGAGACAGAAATAATTTATGAAGGAGGGAAGCCCAGCCAGGTAGAAGCGCAACTCGAGTGGCTCCCTGGCCAGGGACCCATGTCTGAGCAAGTTATTTAATCTCCAATTCACTTCATCTAGCCCAAGCATCTCTGAAAGGGACATAAGGATATACACTCACAACTCCCCAGGGAAACCTGAGAGCAGTGAGCACAGGGATTTTCTTCAGACTCTCAAAGTTGTCAGTCAATAAAATCCGAGCTATCAGGCTGCACAGTGCTTTCAGAGCACCGTTTGATAGACCCACCTCTTTCATCTGATCAGATTTCCTGTCCTTCCCAGCTCCTTCCCGCAGACCAGCTATTAAACCTTGTCCTTGAAACGAGTAATGCCTGGAAAGCCAGGCATTTTTCATGGAAGCAAAGAGGTCACTTGCCCCAGTGGCAATTGTGCCTTATTAGCTTTGCGTTTTGTGTGGCACACTGTCCCTGGAAGAGGTCAGTGTGGTCAGTGTCCTCACTTCACAGCAATAGGACATGTCAGAGCAGTGCTTTACAAGCAAGATCGGTTTGTGTGGTGAGCATGGTGAGCTCAAGCCTGAGCTCCCACAGACGAGGTGAGCTCCTGCGCCACAAGCACCACTGCTGATATTCAAGTACACAGTCCTGCCCGACAAAGAAATAGTGATTGCAGGGACCTGGAGAAAGCAATGCAGAAAAGGTAAAAATGCAAAACGGTTTGTTAAAGATGGAGCTGCACCCCAGCCCCATTCCTCTCGCAGTAGACCGTGGGTTTTGTCGGCAGCTTATCAACAGCCAGCAGCTAGAGGAGCTAAAGGATGCTCTGGGAATTTAGCTTTGTTTACCACACTTGGGACTGCTTGTCTAATGGCCAGTAGATGTTTCCATTTCCTTCCCTTTGGTGGACAGTTTGAAGAGCACCTCTCAATCTCATCTTTTCTTCTCCTTACCTCCTGAGTTCATCAAGGGTGAAAATTAATTTCCCTTGCTCACCATTTTTGCCACTGAAAATGTGAAGCTGTCTGGGCTTTCAGAGGCAACAATTTCCCAAGCAGGAACAGAGTAGTTTGTGCTGCAGTCAGGTCTCCCAGACTTCTGCTCGCTAACGGGTTATTAATGCTTGCCAACAATATTTGTTTATTCAGATGACGACCTATTGAAAACTGTTCTGCCTCAGACTGTCCATCTTCAGTGCTTTGGGTCTGAATTACTGCTTGCCACCCACTCCTACAACTCTCCCAGATAAACTGCTAACACAGGTATTTTGAGCATAACACCTGATCCTTTAATTCTTTTCTGGAATAAGGTTTATCTGGAAAAGATTATTCTTTTTGCTCCAAAAACAGCTCAGCATTTCTAAGTTCAGGTGCACAACTTGCAAATTACTGGAAGTTTTATACTCCCTCTCTGATGTGCTGAAGCTAATAACAGCTCATTGCAATCTGTCAGTGCTCGATGAATTGAATTCAGTGAACCAGCATCTCCCCATGGAATTTCTTCTGCAGGCACTTTCCCAGCCAGCCTGAACCACAACTGGTCCTACAGTTCAGTCCTTGCAGTGGCCACTGGCAATGACTCTGCAGGTTCATTGCAGGAGAGAATTTCCCCAGGACAGTGAATAAGGTGGTTATTCCACCCCCCCACCCCCCACCCCCCCTCAAGCTTTCATTCTAAACAGCATCCATGGACAGGCATTTGCAAGAAAAGCAAAAAGAAAATAATAATAAAAATATTTTGGAGCTTAGTGCTTTAACATGATTTTTAATTAAAACCTTCCTAAACCAAAAATTTAGAAGAAGCCTTAACTGCAGTTCTTCAGGTTATAAACCAGCCTCTAGGTATTAGGGAATACAGAGATACCTAATACAAGGCTTTGACGTTTGCAGGATGCTCGCACCTTTGATGAAACATCTGGCTCAGCTTGACAACAGAAATAAGAGACAGAGAGAAGTGGATATTAGGTTTTAATAAGTCTGTCAATTTCTAAGTAATTAAGGAAGCATTTTATGCAAACCAAACTTCTAAATCATGCTTTAATCTCAGTTATTTTGCCAAAATGGTTGCTCAGTCTTTATGCTTAAAAGCACCCCTGGGCATTTGCTGCCCATCTGTGTGATGATGGGGGAGCTGGTGGCCTTTAGCTCTGCTTTTTGCTGTATCTATCTTGTCATTCAAAGAATAAATCTTCTGATAAATGGCAGCGTCAACAAAAAGGTTAATATTTTTAAAAGCTAGATAGATCTTTATTTAGCTGCCATTTTGTGGCAGTCATGTAGTCACTTGAGGAGGAGTTTGCCAGTTTCTAGGTTGACTAATTGGTCTCCACGCTATCCTTTTCAAGAAGAGCCATGCATCAAGTTCTGCTTTACAAATTGTACGAAAAAACCCACCCAAAATCACCAACAAAGCCAAGGAAATGGAGATGCTAATACTAAACTATGACTAAATTTTCTGTTGAAATGGAATTTTACTGAGATCAGACCAGTAAATCAGACATATTACGAGTCATAAGAAAATTAATTCTTTAGATTCTTTTATGAAAGGATTAAGATTTCTGCAGAGAACAGACATGGTTTTGGGGGGAACTGTTGAGTCAGTCTAATTTCTCATTAATAAAACAAAAAAATGTTCATGAATTTTAATAGGATACTCTGAATTAAAACTTAGGAATTCAGGAGAGATTAAGTAGTAGGAACTGCCAGTGATACTCTCGTTGATACTACAGGTCATTTGAATACAGAACCCCTTTCCATAATTGCCTATATAATAAAATAATGTTTAGGATTCTTGTTAGTGGAGGAATTAGTAATGGAAAATTAATAATTGCAAAATCTGCAATAATGTAAAAAAAAAAAAAAAAAAAAAAGAAAAAAAGCAGTAATGATACTGTCAATAATTCACAAAAACTCCAAGTAAAACCCCAGGAAAAATATGTGGAAAAAGGGACCCTAACACAGCAAACTAATTGCTGGAACATTCATGCATCAGCAGAAAGCAACGCATTTAGGGCAACAATAAACTTCATCTCCACTGTCTGCATAGCTAATCTAGAAGTAGTAATTCGTACTTGTCTTGCAAATATGGCAATTACTGTAGCAGTCCCATTACAGGCCTGGTCACTGGGTCAGGCAACTTGTCTTCTGAAATCTATATCCTGATAGGGAAAATGGAGTTTAAAGCTGAGCAAGACAAAACCCATCTGCAATAATAATAATAATAATAAAAACTTTTCACTTCACATGAGGTCTGTATGCCTAGCTAAGCTCTTTTCAGTGCAGGCTGACAATTATCATTGAAACTATTCGGCAACTACTTATAAATTCATAGACTTGAAAGCCAAAAGAGACCAGTGTGACTGTCTGATGTGATCTGCATAACTGAGGTCGCAGAACTCCTCAGGGAGATGGCTGCTCTGAGCCCCCAGCTCAGCAGTACTGCACATCTTTTAGGAAAACAAACCATCTGAGCTAAATATTTCCAGGGATTCAGTACATGCCTTTCTAAACATCCACCCTCAGCGCCAGGCAATCCCCCTAGTCCCAGAGCTCCACATCCTTGCGAGCTGCAGATATGCTCTAACCCTTGCTGTGCAGGCAGAAAAAAAGCATGCTCCGGATTCATCCCACCTCGGCTGTAGGTTTCATTCATAAGCAATGGAGAGAAATAGTCCTAGATGGTGTTTATGTCCCTTTCAGAGATGCTTTGGCTAGATGAAGTGAAATGGAGATTAAATAACTTGTTCAGACGTGGGTCCCTGGCCAGAGAGGCACTGGAGCTGTGCTCCTACCTGGCTGGGCTTCCCTCCTTCACAAATTATTTCTGTCTCCAAAGGTATAAGTAAGATCTCCAAACAGGGAAGGATGTTTGAAGACGTTGATTCAGGAGGAATGGCTGAAACAAAAGATAAAATTACACAGAGCATCATTTTTCCTTCACTCCCTTGTGCCAGCTACCTATAGAATTTGTGTGTCCTCTGGAGAAGGTAAAGGAACAGGGGCATGAACTCTTGTGTTTTTCTAAAACATGACTCAAAAAGGTGATATTTTAACTCATGAAGTTAAAGCAGGAGATACACAGTTCTCCTCAGGTAAAATCCCAGGCAACTGGAAGGAAACTCTCCTCCTCACCTATTATTTTGGCGAGATTTTAAACTGATTCTCAGCTGTCCTCTGGTTTTATTACACATTCCTAAGTTCCTGCTCTCCACAAATGCTGAGAAAACCACTCTCCTGATTGTGTGGGTGAGGGTTTTTCTCAACGCCTGCTGTTCGGTTAATAAAGCAGGGGCAGGGATTGCTGTTTCTGGATGAGGCAGGCTGCAATCCTCGGGAAGCAGAGGTGATACCATTCCTTCAGGACATACATTATTGCTAGCACACTGCATGCATGCGGATAGGTAAGAGACAGACAGACAGATATCATAGATCAGTAAAAGACTGAGAAAAGCTGTAGTTAGAATTTTATGGTTCACCAGTGTGAAATAGAATCTGATAAATAAAAAACATGTTCCTCGTAGCCCCTTTCTGTATGGTATAAATCTGCCAGTGCTTGCAAATGCCGTAAGCTGGTTGCCAGGATTGCATGTGTGCATGCATGGGAGCGTGCATACATGTGTCCACACGCATGAGAAGGAGTGTGATGCTGGATGATCAGTATCTCTGGTCCCCTCTGCTGATCCTATGGGTGCTACAAGCCTGTTGTAGCTGAAAGGATGCCAGATGCAGTGCACAGACCTCAGGAGAGGGGATTTCAGCTACCTCAGCTTCCCTCCACTTTGGCCAGTCTATGCATCAGAGGGTTTCTTCAAACAAGGGTATGTGTGGCCACGGCAGTATTTAGGTAGTGGTTAGATTGCTTTAATGAAACTGGTGTCAATTCTCATGCCAATAAAAGCATTAAGTGTGTTTGACCTTCAGACAGCCACTTTAGTGTTATGCTTGACTTTCTTCTAATCCCTGATGCTTTTTGTTCCTCATTCCCTTCCTGAATGGCTCTGAGGACTGCAGGTGAAGAGTGCTGGTGCTTTTGTTCATGTGTTCACATTACCTGGCAAAAAGGAAGAGTAAAGAGGAGCAATGAGGAGGTCACTGCTACTGCTACTGAGACAGGGAAGTCAGATGCCCTGAGCTCTGCAAGAAGACTCCAAACTTTTTGAAGCCACTGGCTTCTCTTTGAGATGTGGGTGAGACCCAGATAAAAGGGTCCAGGAGGGTCAGCAGGATCCTGCCAAGAGGCATGAGCATCACTTGCCGTGCCAGCACTGTGCACGTGAGCTAGCCCTGCCGGGAGGTGCCAGAGCTGCCCCAGGAGTCAGGCAGTGTCCCTGTCCTGGCTGCTGGAGGTGGACAGGAGGAACGGGTCCTTTGACCTGCACGGCATGGCTTGTTTTTCAGAGGGGTTCTCCGAGGGCCTGGCCCTACTCCTTGCAGTCATTTATTTCCCCTTGCATTATGTGCCAAATGAGGTTCCTTTCTTTGTGGCCAGGGGCAAAAGGGTATTTTTTGGGTTGGTGTTCTGGTTTTGGGATTTTTTGTGTGGTTGTTGGGTTTTTTTGGTTGTTGTTGGTTGGTTTTGGGTTATTCTTTTATGGAGTGTTGTGCACTGTGAAATGTACCTGAGCAAATCCCACAGTCCAAATCAGATTGTGGGCTTTTGTAAGGGATGCCTGTAAAGGAGGCAGGTATAATAAGAGACATGGGGCCAATGTGCCTTTGATCTTCTAGGTGGAGGGCTCCTTTAACATGACTCAGTAGGTTAATCCTGCTCTCTTTCAATATGACAATTTGGGAACCACCTGGATAGAGTTGGCATAGGCTTTGTGGGTGTCTCTTGGGTCTCTGTGCTTTGTGCACAGGACAGCTGGCATGTGCATCTTGCTGTCCTGTGCAATACTGTCACACACCCCCACCCCCCACCCGGCCCTTGGCTCCTCGGGCAGCAGTCCTGCTCAGCAGTGGCTGGCAGCAGAAGCTGAAATGACATCTTGCTGTTTCATACAGTACCAAAGCAGTACCAGGCCTTAAATCAGGTTTAAATCAGTTATCTATAGGGACTAAAATTCTGTTTCTCTACAGATCCTCGTACCAGTTGTTTTCCCCAAAAAAATCTGGGTGCTGTGTATGTCTTTCCATAAAAAAAAAGGTGCAGTGGGAGTCTCAGCTTTCTGCTTTGGCTGGAGAAAAAGGTGAAAAAATTACAGGAGGACACGGGAAAGAGAAGCTGATTGGAGAAATGAAGATGCTGGTGTGCTCCTGCACAAAGAGTGGGATCCATGGAAAGGCGTGAATTCAGCGTTAGCACCAGGAGCCAGCAGAAAGGATGTGCTGTTGGATGGCAGCAAAACCAGCTGTATCAATGCTGCTGCACCTCTGCAGTGTCTGTAGCCACAGGGTGACCACAATTCTGGGGGTCACCTCAGTCTCAGGAAATGCATATCCTAACAACCCCACAGATTTCCAGTGCCCAGACTGATCCTGTCTAAATTTGGGCTATTCACCAAGGTATTTTAGCCAGGTATAAAGCTATAATATATAGGCACTGGTTAGTGCTGGGCCCCTCTGAGTGTGACTTTGCACACCTGAGACCTGAAATGCCTGACATCGAATATCCTAGGGAATATATTCCTAATTTAAGTGCATCAGTAAGACACCCTGTTTTAGTGATTTGTGGTGGCTAGAAGGGGTAATATTAACTAGTAAAGTCCCTGCATAAGTCTGAAGCTTCTCATGCTTGCTCCTGAATTGGGCTGACTAGCAGCTGAGTAGCATGTTTTTTATGGAAAACAAGGCATTTTTCATTCTTTGGGAAAGCAGGTGATTCATTCTTCAAGGAAATAATGAAGTTTTATTATGTGGATACCCTTCTTTACCTTTCTGTACAGCATTTGAGTCAACACCACAGCCTGCTCCCTTAAAAAAAAAAAGGCAGCTAAAAATAGCATGAAGACGTCTCTGAAATGGCTTCGTACTTGGCAGCTCTCAAAAAGCCTGAGGGTTTTCCTCATAGTATTCTCCAGGGATCAATACTGGGTCCAAAGCTATTGAAAATTTTCATGAATGAGTGGGAAGTTGATATTAAATCCTGCAGATAAAATATTCAGTGGCACAATGATTAGCTCAGCATTAACAATGATGAGGGCAGAGCTGTTGGGTGACTTTGGCTCCCTCGAAGAAAACAGATGCAAACTTCCTTGTCTCGTAAGAAGGAATGTAGGTCATGCTGGAAAGTGGGAGATGTGTCCTAGAAAGCAATGACTGAAATGGATGAGTGAGTCGTTTCTTTACATCCTTGCAAAGGGTTTGTCCTAGTCTAGCCTATAGTAGAAACAGGCTGGCACCACCTTGCATCCTTGGAGGAGTGTAAGGGAGTAGGGTGAGCAGTAGTCATGCTCTGTGGTCAGCACTGGAGACCCCTTTTGTAAAACAGCCCTGAGAGAAGAAAAGCAGCACTAAAGACCCACAAATATTATTTGCAGGGAGCGGGAAGGTCTGATTACCTCAAAGGGATTGAAAGAATCTCAGTCTGCTAATTGATCAGAAGGGAGGTCAAGGAATGACTCAATTGGCATGTCTGAACATCTTCATGGGGTGGAAACAGCAGGCTTAAAGGGCTCTTCAATCTAGAGAAGAAAAACAAAATAAGAGTCGGTGGTTGGAAGCCAAAGCCTCGTGAATTCACTTGAAGAGTAAGGCATATACAAGCTTTTTCTGGTGTGAGTTATTAACTACTGCAACAAGCTGCCCGTGAAATGGAGGATTCTCCATTTCTGCGTATTTTCACCTTGAAACAAGAAGTCTTTCTAGGCAACATGCTTTAGCTAAAACCAGATTATTTGGTTCAGTATAAGGGTGGATGAGTAGCCTGTGAGAACAGATGATCTAGTGGTCCCTTCTGACCTTAAATGCTATGCATTTATATGATCCGTGAATTAAATGTCCTTGAACTTTCATTTTATGGCAAGATGAATGTCTGAGAAAGCTGGGAAAACATGTGTAGTGCTTGCTGCACTAGGTTATGTACTTAGTTCATTGAAATATGGGCACTGGGGGCTGGGATGGAGCAACCCTCCTTGCACTCAGCAGGAATTCTGAATTTCAAGGCCTTTGTGAATTAAAGCGCTGCAGAGGGAGCTGGGCTTTGCTAGGACCTTCTTGCTTATTCCACGCTGAAACAAAAAGTGTCTAAAGGCAAACAGATACCTAAAGGCAAATATATGTGCCCCAACATAGTTGCCTGCACCTCTGCCCTGGTCATCGTCTTTTTGGCAGCGCTAATTACCACCCAAATCTCAGGGGCCCACTGAGCTCTCACAGGCATCAGCTGAGCAGAAAGCTCTATCTGGTTTTCTCTTGTTTAATAAACTGAGACATTTAAGGGCTCATGAAGAGCCTGCTTCACATTTTCTCTGTGGATCTCGGTTAACTCTTGACTGAAGCAGTAACACTGTTGGTGGTGAGTGCTCGGGAGAGGCAGAGGTATGTAACAGCCCTGGAAAATCCCAATTTTGTGTCTCTAGGTTGGGTTAGCACATGTTTGCTGCAGCTCAGGATCAGCTACAAGCAAAGGTTATCATGGCTCTCCCTGCCTCAGATCTTGAGTTTTTGGTTTGCAAATTAACCAGCATGACCTCATAACTCTTCAGCTGATGCTACCACTCCAGCTGATGCTGCCGGTGGCAGGCTGTGGTGCTGGTGTCAGCTGAGGTTTGATGGCACTGCATGGAGACCGACTTCTAAAAGGAGAGGCAGCAGTGATGAGAGAAGCCGAAGTGGGGGTACGTGTGAGCGTATCTGGGAAGAAAACAAATGCTACTTTGCATGGCAAGAAGCATGGCCTCTGAGGAGCATACCACCGTATGCTCACACCACTGAAAGCAATCAAGTGCACACAGCTTTATGAGTCACCTGCTATTCCCTGAGCCCGCGATAAAGCAGTCTTAATCACAGCTTAAGCTGATGTGTTTTCTTTCTCAGCTGGGATGAGCCTGAAGGATATGCACAGTCGTGTGCCTCAAGCTGAGAGATGCCACCCTGTTAAAGGCAGTAGATTAACAGTTTTTGATGTGGTCAGTGCCTGAGAGTCCAGGGAGGGGAGAAGGTGGAGAAGGCTATAAAGAGATGACCTAGGCCACCAAGTAGCCTCTCTTTTTGCCCAACATTTGGCCAGCAAGGATAAAAAAATGGTCAAAAGGGAAAGGGAACCAGGGTGATCATAGGTATGGAATGGGAGGTGGCTGAAGAAGCAGGAATTCCTCAGGCTGGGAAGAGTTGAGCTGGAGTGTATGGTAGAGACTGGTGCAATTGTGAATGGCAGAAGGGGATGGATAGGAAGTGACTGTTCACCACCTCTGCAAATACAAGAATCAGAGGGCATGAAATTAAACTGTTGAAAATCAAGTCTTGAACAAATGAAAGGAGGTCATTCCTTCAAGCAGTGGGCTCTGGACCTGTGAAACTCCCTGCCAAAGCAGGCTGTGGATGGGAAAAGTCAATGCGATTTCAAGGATGCACTGGAAAATTAAAGAAAGATCTGCTCAGGTTACAGCATAGGGACACATAAGACTCATAGATTTCCCTGAATTAAAAGAACCAAAGTCTGAGCAGCTACTGGGGACATCATAAATGTTTACCCTGTTTTTATGCTTTCTTTAGTGCCATGAAGCCATGGCTGAAGGCAAGGAACTGGGATATGTGGAGTGCTGTTCCCAGCCAGTATGGCTGCTTTTATGTAGTATAATGGGGAATGTGAAGTCTGATCTCAATGGAAGAAAAGGGCATTTTTCAAACTGCCACAATTTATGTAGCTTTATAGTGTTTCTATGGGTCGTACCCTGCACAAGGGAATTAGATCAACATGATCCATCCTTCGTGAACTGCATGGGTCATCAAAAGGTGGAGCTAGAGACCTGGGGGAGGTGAGGGTGGCTGGTGAGCGAGAAGAGGCAAAAATCTTCCAGGCAATGGGAGGAAGATATCTTAGCCTGGGGAGATGATAAGGGTATAAAGAAGGGATTTGGAGTGGTGATAGGATTGCATCGATGGGAATGGACAGGTGACATGATAGGATACCTGAGGGCTTCTGAGGAGAATGAATCTGCAGGAAGATGCTCCTTGATATCTGAGGATAAGGATGAGAACATCTGGAAAGATGGTGGAACAACATGACCTGGGAAGCAGCCGTCACCAGTAGAAAAAACTATTAACTTCTCCCTGTGTGTTTTAACTGTTCACGCCTCCACCAGGAGCCTTCAAGAGATGCTGGACTTTAAGAAAGCCCATTGCAGTGACATAAATTCCATTACAGGTCCCAGTTAAATCTATATATAGTCTTTATAGCACCTGGGTAACGACCTACCCCTTGCTTGGCAGGCATGCTTCAGTAACCACACAGGCACTGGCTGTCATTAAGCCTGGGCTGGCCTTGCATTAATTGTGACATGAGGTTCTCTTTTTTTGTAGGCTTGTGAACACAAACATTTAGCCAAACCTCATCTGTTTTACTGTTTGCAGACTGAAACACTTGATCATGAGATAAAGATTTAGTGGTAGACAAGGCAGGGGGTATCTGAAGCTCCCTGGGCCTGGCAGGGAGCAGCACAGATTGAATGCTACAGGCAGAGAAGGCTCGCCAGAGCTGGTGGTTTGCAGGGCGAGTAAGAAGGTGGCTGGTTTCATCAGGCTTGTGTAAAATCACTTGACACTCCCTCCACACCTCTGAGCTGGTGAACTGGGATTTTTACAAGGAACAAGGATTCCTAGTTGTGCACATCAGGATGCCAATGAGATGCACTGTTGCTATCCCAGCTGAGGAACAGTTCTGCGTTCTTGGTAAGGAAAAAAAAAAAAAGAGTGAATTTGGAGGCAATCTGAATGAGATTCAATGCTGAAACATCTGGACACACACTCTTCCATCTCCAGGTTGGCAGCCACACTCATAGCAGGATGGTGTGTCCCTAGTTTCCCCTGGTTTATTGATGCTTTTGGGATAAGAGTCATTACAGAGTGGTAGACTTCTCAGAGAAGAAGGAGAAGGAGGGGACAGCACTAGGGGTAGGCTGAGCAGTTCTGAAGGGGGAACCTGGGAAGCCTCCAAACCTTCAAGAAAAGGGCTGAGATAATCTTTGTTATCTGAGTGCTTGTTCCTTTGTAAATAAAGCCAGAACAGAAAGCAGGAATGAGCTTGGCTGCAGCAAAGCAGGAGGGCTGTATTTACAGAGCAGATGGTGAAAGGCACTTGTTCAAACAGTCTGTGTCATCACACCAGGTTTTTTGAGTTCCTGGAACCGTTTTCTAGCTATGTAACACAGTGGATTTCCTCTATCACTCTCCCAGTGAATAAAGAAATGCATTTTGTATTGTGACTGGTTATTCTGGGGTTATAATTAGGAAGAGGGGAGACCTCCAGCATGTTTGGGAATTGTTTGCAGCAGCAAGATTAGAGGACTAGCGGGGAACTAAGTATGGCATTGATGTGGGATTCACCTCACCCAGTGTTTGCTGTGTACGTTGTAAATGTCTCCACCTGACCTGGCTGTCTAGACTCCTTTCTATTCAGTGGATAGGCATAGGCACATCCAGGGTGTGATTTAGCTCATCCCTGGTAGACATCTAAACCACAGAGCCAACAAATCCTGCCCTGCAAAAGGTCTCTCCTTCAGCAGAGCCTGGGTTTCTAGCTTAGGCTTAGACTCTGATGCTGCAGACAGGCTTTGGTGAGTGGGTGAAACCCTTGCTTTGCACACTTCCCATGACAGAGCTGTTCCCCACAAGCTGCAAGTTGTACAGTCTTGATGGATCAGAAATGAAGCCCAGTATGCTCTACATAGAGGACACCTAATGTGGCTTTTCTGACCCAGCTGTAAGGCAACGTCCTGCCAAGGGAGGCACTGCAGTAGGAGCAGCAATAGCAATCTCATCGTAGAGCATCTGGTGAGGACTGACACCTCTCAGCCTTACCCCAAAAGTTTCTGGGGCTGTTGCCACAGAGGCTGTGGGTACCAAATCTTGCTTATCTTTTCATGCTTTACCTCTCTTTGTGTCAGTGGCATGTGATTGTGGCTGAGGATTTGCTCTGGCAACACCAGAGTGAAGACATCTCTCACCAAACATGTGCAGGACAGCTCAGGGCAGCGAAGAGGAGAGGAGGAGAAACCGCATGCATGCAACTGTAGGTAGGAAGCCCTTGATGAACAAGTATATTTAGACAGGTAATTTATACTGCCACGCAGCGGGACATTGACCCCCAGTTTAATTATTGTGTCATTTGCCCTTGACAGCTACTGCTGCTTCCAATTAACTCTCCTTAATTAAAGCCTCCAGTTTTCCAAGTATGTAAGCATGGATACACTGGGAAGAGTGCTACAACAAAGAGGAAGAGCTTGGGGGTGTCTGATGAGAAATGACATTCCATGTCCCAGTGGGAATGGCAAGTTATTTACTTATCATGCTGGAGTGGCAGGCTGGAATCAAACCCAGATCCTCATCTCTATCCTGGCAGGAGCATCTTCTTTCCCACCAGTTTTACAGCCACCTATATGTTGCGAGTCCTGCTTCTTACCAGTATAACTAAGACATGCTTCAGCTCCCTGTCTGAAAAGCCTTGCTTTTCTGTGTTCCTGCTTTTTGATGAGTTTGTAGGTCAGGTGGATGAGGCACAAGAACTCAAACATGACAGAGGAATTCAAGGTCTCTTTGCCCACAATTAAAGCCACATTAAAATTGGCATCCTGGGATGCTGTGCAGGTGACCGAACACCCTCACTGACTCTTGTTAAGGGTGCAGAATCTGGTTCCATCAGTTGTCTCTTAGGTGTTTTTGCCTTGCTCTATTTAATAAACTGTATTATCATGAACACTCTATTCAAGGCTTTGAAATCAAATAAGCTGCTCTCTTAATCTTTCTGCTGTTTTTCAGGGCTGGCTGAGCCTTGAAAGATAGCAGCATTCACAGAACCCACATGGCTTGACAGAGTCACTGTTCAGTGTTTTGGAAATGTATCTTTTGACTGTTGGGAAGGAAATTGGCTACTTAAGATGCCTTTTTGTACATTTAAATTAACTTAGTCCATCAGACTGAATAAATCCTGCCGCTGTATTAACATCCAATTATAACAGCAAAGATTGAGCAATGATTCACGTTTTGACCAGAATGTTGGCAGTTGAAGGGGAAAAAAAAAGTAATGTATATTGAAATAAAAAAGTCAAAAATGGGAGCCAGAAAATTATGACTGAGCACATAGCAGGAGCTTTTGTGAATATATAATGGCAGAAGTGGGAGCCAAATTTCTAACAGGATTAGCTGTTACTGTCTATCAGATCCAAAAACCTCAATCATTTTGTTTTAAATGAGTTTCTATAACTCATTCATACTAGAAATAGAGGGTGGAAGTGAGGCTGCGAGCTGGAGAAGCTGCAGTTTGGAATTCAGGCTGGATCAGAGGTGAGGACAGCCCCAGTGTTGTGTGAAAAGCCCTGAAATCATATCTAGCAGGTGAGCTCTGAACTGTGCAGCGGTTGCAGATTTTGCCAGATTTTTCAAGATGTCCTTGTGAGCCAGAAACTCATGAATGATTTCTTTGGGGACTGGTGAATGAATGTGTTGATGAAGTGAGATATCTTTTCAAATCCTGCTGATGCTAGGGCAGCTGGACCTGCTGATTGTCTTTTTGCTGTCCCTGAGAAGGACATCAGATTCCCTTACCACTTGTCCAACTGTAGCTCTGGGGTTTCATCTCACTCTGGATAGATGTGAGTAGGGGACAGTCTAGATGATGAAGCTTCCTGAGGGATACAAGTCCTGACCCTGGTCAAGCAAAGTGCTGGTGGTGAGACTCCTGGGTCTTTTACATCTTGCAATGCACAGCAGTGATCCTGGAGATCCTGTAGTGGGATGACTGCCCTGGAAATGCTGCCTACCTCAGAGATGATCAGAGACCATCTGTCACTCTGGTCTGCTATGGACAGAGCCTTGGAAGCACAGTAGCTCCTAGATGTCCATCAGGTGTATGGACAGGGATCTGTAGGAACCTTACCTCCATTTCTTCAATATTTCAATGAAACCAAAGTCTTTTAAAAACTTAGTGTTCAATAGCCAGGTCTTTCCTTGACTTCTTGCATGAACTTGCTCAGGTGCTTTAAGCCCACACCTTCAAAGCCATTTAGATAGCACCTACTTCAGCTGTGCAAGACCTCACTTTCAGCTTCAGCTCTCATTGATAAAACGGGGATATGTGCTTCATCACATATGGGGTATAAGCCCTTAAAACAGCACTCTCTTCCTATATCCATATATTGCTCTAACACAGTGAGGCCAAAAAATCAGTTAAGCCATAACCACTGCAGGAATATAAATGACTCTAACCTGGCTCATAGTGCCCCAAAACGAAGGCCACCTTGCTTTTGTTAATCCTCTCTGCTGAAACCCTGGTTGTATTTGCTGCAAAAAGTTGAATCCTATTCCACCCTGATGAAAGACCAGCAGTAGGGAGCCTCACCAAGGTTGAGAAATGACCTTGGAAAGTTTGTTAGACTTTCCAAGGATGAAAATGGGGTGGAAGGAGTAATCACAGTCTCCTTTACAATGGAGATTTCAACCTTCAGCATTGTCTAGTCCCTTCATCGCAGTGGAAAAAGGAAAGGCACTGTAACTGGGAGGCTGCATGGACTTTTCTTTTTCAGATATTTTAGGGGCAGCATAAAAAGCTGACTGCTCCCAGGGGGCACGGTCAGTCCTCAAAACTTTCAACTTGGAAAGCTGAGCTGAATTAATTACAGTTTATGTTCCAAAGGAAAATAAGACCTCTGATGTGCCTTATTTGCTTGATGTTCTTTTTCTTTTCAGCTGACGACCCCTAGGTGGCTTTCGTTTCAGTCACAGCTCCTTTGTTTTTTGTAGTTTCTTTCTTTATTAATTAGAAGGTCTGACACTTACAGCCCGAGACATTTATCAGCGTGGTACAATTTTAATTAATCTCACAATAAAGCTACTTGAGGTGATCTCCTGAAAGATCTCATATAGCAAGAATAAAATACAGCAACACGAATGGTAGCACAACATACCTACTCCTCCGGTGTATTTGACAGGGTGTGGGATGTAGCTTGGCGCAAGCTCAAACTGCATAGCTGTGCTCTCTCGGACAGCAGCTCAAGCAAGGTGTGCTCCCACACAACATACAAACTCTATCCTATAGGGACCTAGTACCCTAAATGCACTAAAAAGGAAGCATTTCTGCAAAGATGTAAACCTGGATTCCCAGTAGGTTCCTCCTGCCTCTGAAAGAAGCTTGGATATCCTTTGGTGGCTAATTCAATAATAATAATAATGATGATGATGATGATGATGATAATAATGATAATGATGATGATGATGATAATAATAATAATAATACCTACAGGCACTGCTTTTTATCTACTCTTTTTGTGGCAGTTTGTGAAGAAATAGCATATTTTAGTCCTCTAGGACTTCTTTCTTACATATATATATACTAGTCACAAGTGGATTTTGACTCAGAACTTTCAAACTCAAGATCAGCATCAACTAGGTGCTGGAAAAGTGCATGTTCTGACCTAAACTTCTTAACCAAGGCTCTCTTCTGTAAGACTGATGTAAACTAGCTCAGAAACTGAGGTTCAGAAAAACTATCTAAAGCTAATGAGGATAAATGGAGCCTCACCATATGTTAAACTGAGGGCAGTTTGGATAGGAGCTGCATAGCCAATACCAACTGTGTTCACATATTTCTAATTACAAGGTGGAGATTACACCATCGATTGCCCCTGCATTAAGGAATGGCAGATTTACAATCCTTAAAATTGGATTGTCTGCCTCTTCTGCAAGTATTCTGATGTTCACAGCACAGGCATGGTCAAGCTAGATGTAAACAAGGAAAAATAATTAATCATTTATTTTTCTCAGGTGGAAGTAACAAGTGGGAATGGCCAACAAGAAATTATGAGGTCTCCACCCCTTGCTGTCTTTTTGTAAAAAATTGTATGTCTTCTTGGAAATTGGATGCAACACAGATTATTGGGTTCAACATAAGTCTAATTGGGTGAAATCCTGGAGTATACAATTTGTATTAAATGAACAACTGATACCTTCCTGACTCAAAGCTTAAGGAAGGTGTAACAATTGCATTCATGGCCAGGCCGTCTTACCTTTAAAACTTTTTGGTACTTAGAGAAGTTTAAGTCACTCACTCCTTGCTTTGACCTTCTCATTTTCCTCACTCTGTGGTCTGTCCTGATTATGTTCTTATGCTCATGGCAATAGATTCAATTTGAGAAAGGTGATTTTGTGTTGGGTTGGGTTTTTTGTTTATTTGGTTTGGTTTCTTTGGGTGACTTGAAACAGGCAATGGTGCAATTGTAAGTAAATCCCATAATACTTCTTTCTGACGTTTTCTAAAGCTACAGCCACCTGCCAGATGTAAAAATATGGATTTTCAGCTTTTTCTCATAGTCTATCAACTACCATGTGGGTTGGCTGTTTAGGGATTAGGAAGACAATTTCTGGTACAAACAGAAATTTTGTACCAGATTTTCATAAATAGGTGGAATTTTGCCTAACATGTATTTATATATAAAGACCAGGTTTTGGTTCATTTGCAGATGCAGTCAGAATGAATCTTAGTCTGTCACTTCACAGCTCAAACTCTCTCAGATGTTGCACCAAGTAAAACATTGTCAGTAGGATTCAGGTGTATTCCCTTGTCATTTGTCACAAGTAACTGTTCAGCAGTTTACAGTTGGCAGTTCTCAGTGGTGTTTCATCAGGATAATACCACACTGTATCATCTGAAGGAATAAACTCTCCCTGATGACATGAGCTGGGGTGAAGGCACTGGCAATCGGCTGTAGATTACAGAAGCTCTCTGTAGCTTATTCAATGGAAAAGAGACTATCAGGTCATCGGGCCCAAATTGTATGTTTGGCTTCAAAAGAAGTAAGTGGCTTACAAAACCTAATAGGAATCCAAAGTCTCTGGTCCGTTAGACAGGAGGTCAGGCTAGGCAGTCCCTTCTGTCTTTGAAATCTCTGAGTGAAATACTTTAATTAAAAAGGAAGAAAGAAAAAAAGGAGATAATAAAATGCAGTATTTTGGCAGTAGATGGGTGTTTCAGGTCTGCCTCTAATGCCTCCTGAGCTGCAAAGTCACAGTGACAGAAAGCTCATTCAGTACTCAGGCCGGTAGCCTTTGTCCTTTTCCTCCTGGGAACAGCCTCTCCAGGGATAGGACAACTGATGGTTAGAAAGATGCATTGGGGAGTGGAGCTAACGCTCTCCTGGGACCGGTGGTGGTGGGTGTGGGAGGTCAAGGGAAGGAGACAAAGACATCACAAGACCTCAGTTGTCACAGGAAGCCCAAAAGAAGCAGGGTCCACAACCAGAACATAGGAGAGAGAGCACTGAGATCCAGCGGGTGGAACTCGCTACAGAAGATCACATGTTGAATTGTCTCAGGGTATCGGGTCGCCACAGCCTGTACACAGCCTGCCTGATTTCCTCATTGCCTCTGAAACCGTGCAAGTGAGGTCATCTGGCAATGGAGTGTGGAAGGCCATGGGGAAGAGGGGAAGGCCACAGGGCACATGCTGATCTCAACAGGGGTTACACTCAGCCAGGCTGAGCTCTGATCTGGACAGGGTTTGTACCAGGTTGAATTCTCAAGCAATCTGCAGCCACATCCCTCTGCCTATCCCAGCCTACTGAGCTCTGCAGTGATGTTCTACTGGGAGGACAGGCACCAGGAGAAGAGGACAGGGAGGGTGGCACCTCCATCAAGTCATTATGGGCATTGCAGAGCTCTGTGAAAAGCCTGACGGATTATCTCCTTTCCTCCTGCAGCTCACTCGGGTGCCTGTGGAGTCATGTAGCCAGTATGAGACCTGCAGCGAGTGCTTGGGCTCGGGCGACCCTCACTGCGGATGGTGTGTTCTTCACAACATGTAAGTACCTGCTGATGTTTGCCACCACCCCAGCCCTGCTTTTCTGCCAACCATCTTCCCTCAATGTCTGTGATAACACATGGCAGAGATGCAAATTGCTGCCTCAGTCCCTGGTTGAGTGAGGTGAGCCAGTGAGTCACACCGGTACCTCTAGCAAGGTCTCTGGGACTTACTGGGGGAGGCTTTGCTTAACTGAGAAGCATTTTTTGGAAGACAAGGGAAGAGAAGGGTGGTAGAGACTGGTCTGATTTCCTCAACTGCCTTATTCGCAGTCCGCTGACTGTGCCAGGATAGCACCTGCCACCCTGATGCACTGTGAATCAAGCCACCCACCAGCTCTTCCGGTGACCACCTTGTTTCCATTGCTTAAGGCAGTTTGGCTCTGACTAGCAGCCCAGCTCAGGCACTTGTCTCAGCATCTCCAACAACTTTCCACTGTTTACCTGAACCTCTCCTCTTTCAGACTTGTCATGTTTTCCATTGCCCGTAAAGAGGAATCAGGTCCCTGTAAACATCATGGGGTTCTTCAGGAGAGCTTTACAGTCTGTATGCTCACTGTGGGGAAATGTTGACCCTGAAGTTGAGTGTTTGTCCTGTGTGGGTCAACTCAGCTGTGCCAAGTGAGCACCAATGAGCCAAACTGCTCATTTGGCTTACCTGGCCAGGATGCTGAGCTAATTTGTGCATATCCACACTCTTTGACTTCTGTGTAACAGGACAAGAAGGGACCTCATTTCACCATTTCATTATTCTACAGTACTGGCTTATCCAGGACCTCACAAGGAGCGCTGGATGCAGGTGTCCTTAGGACTGGGGGATTAGTTCATTGGCTTTGTTTTCTGTAGGCTTTTTAATGGTGCTATTGATCTTGAAGTTTCCTCCCTTCACTGCCAGTGACCCCCTCCTGCAGACACCCCTCTGCCAAAGCTGCTGAGAGGGAGGTGTCAGGTTGGCTGAGCTCCTGGCTATGAGTGGCAGGATGGTCTCACTTGCCAAGAACCTCTCAGCAGAGACAGTGGCTGGAAAGTGCATTGGATCTGTCTAACCAAACATCTCCAGCTGAGTGTGGCTCTGCAGGGTGCTGTTACTCCAAGTCTCACAGTGTCCTTGGCAGCGATGGAGGTTTTTTCTGATGGACCCTGATATTGCAATGTGTCTGTCTACTCACACTGAGTTCACCTCTGAATTCTTCCTGCTGCATTGCAAACTCTCCTAGTGGAGACAGTGATCCAGTTGAAGCAATCCTCTTTGCTACCTCTCCTTTCCTGAACAGAAGAAAAGGGAACAAACCTGTACCATATTCCAACCTTCTGTGGATGCTTTTTAGCTTGTGTGACCCTCATCCAAAGCCACAACAATCTGCTTAATTTCAGATCAGATCTAGGTGATCCATTCCAAAACTTGTCCAAAGGCTTGACTCAGGCTCTGAAATTATTCAGAGATCCTTGACAAACCAGTCCTGAGTTGTAGTCTGGTAGGCAAGAACCCATGAACCCTTCATCCTGCTGACCTGAGGATATTTCCAATTGATATGCAGCTCTGCAACACATTTCTATCTCGTCTTATCTTGCACCCGCCCTACAAAGCACTGTCTGTTTTGCTGTCAGTGGAAGGACAGCACAGACCATGTGCAAGCAGTATAGCAAAGCATGGATTTGGCCGTTGATTATTCCACAGCAATGTTAGATATTTCATCTCCTGCCATCCAGGGTCAGTGACAACAAGCAATCAATACATCCAGCAATAAATCCCCCAACAGAGAGAAAAGGGGAAGAGGGAACTGCAGATTGCTCAGCAGCTCATTGTGAAGGAGTGTCAGAAATGTGATGGCTGGTGATGAGTGAGGGTGGCAGCATCGACTCAGAACAAAAAAAAACCCGTACAGATTCGGTCCTTCAAGAAGTTTGGCCTTGCAGTCTGGACCTGGTTGACAGCAGAACCCCCATGCCCTCCTCCCTCTGGTCACTTAACCTCTGCTTCCTGATCTGGAAAGGAGAGGCACCTCTTATTGATGTACCTTGCAGCAGGGTCACTGAGATTAATTCCTTGTGGATTTTGGGGGTGGGGGGTGGTGGTTTGGGGTTTTTTTTGTTATTTGAAGGCAAATGTCAAATCCAACTTTAGGTTGTTCCTTCTCCATAGAATCCATTGCAATAATGAAAACTGATTTTCTGTTCTAGTTTGGTAGGGGTTTTCAGTGCAGCCTCAGGTGTTCCTCTCTGGGTCTGTTTCCTCATATTTTTAGGTAGCCCTGAGAGCAGAGGACCCCATTACACCCCGCTCAGCAAGGTTTGTCTGTGAAGATGTTCAGGGTGAGAGTGCCATAATGCTCAATCTCTTACCAGAACTTTTTGCACATCAGAACCCCTTCAGATTCATTAACAGACTTTTCCTCAAGTGGAACGCATCATCAATAACTCCCATACAGGGATATCTGGGGAAATGTGCCATAAGCATTTTGTGAGTGCTAACCCTTCCCCCTTCCCTCCCAGCCAGAAATCCCAAGGGCTTTCCAGTACACGGCTGAATCCAGCCACACTGATCTGGGAGCTGTTCTGTGTAAGAGATGGAGGAGGCAGTTGGGCTGTGCAAGACCTGGGATGGAGTGGTACTGGAAACCAGATCGCTTGTGGGCAAAGGCACAGCTTTTGCTCATCTTTTCCTCCTGTATAAACCATCAAGAGGAACAGTGGTAGACTGGGAGACAGGTGAAAGCTGCCAGATGGGGTACAGCATCTGTCTTCTTGTCTTTCTTATTTTGGGATTTGCACTTCAAGGGCTGATGCAGACCTTTTTCCCCAGACCCCCATTTCCAAGCTAACCTCAGCTCCCACCACGTGAGAGGTCTGGGGACGCCTGGGGATGGCTCTCCATCCATCATCTCACGGCAGAGCTGGGCTGTCTGCGCAGAGGGCTGCGTGCCAGGGCTCAGGAATCGATTTCCACATCTCTGCTGTCCTAACCTTACACCAAGAAACTCGAGTCTGCTGAGAGAGAAAGAGACAGACAGACCCACACAGACGGCTGCAGGGAAAAGGAGGGGGGAAGGATTGATTGGCTTCTGCCCCGAGAAGAGAAGAGCCGATATAGAGCAGGCCACTGGAGCTTTTCATCTCTGTATCTTTAGCCCCGATCTTGTGTCCCCCCCGTCTTTCCCTGCTATAGCTCTGCTCCCCTCCTGGGCTCTGTTCAGGCCTCTTTAGGTGGTGATGAATCATTTAGTTGGTGTAAATTGAAAATGTGGCGCTCAGTTGCTGCCTGGGTCTCCAGGGGAGGGAGAAGGGCTGGGGTGGGAGCCGGGTGGGGGGGGAGGAACCAGGCTGAAAAGCTAATAGCTGGCACAGAGGCACTTGGTGCCTGGCTGCAAGGTCGCAGCAATGTCACCAGCCCAAACAGGGGGCTGCAGAGAGAGATGAGAGCTGAGCAAAGTTTTCTCTAAGCCTGAAATGAATTGCAGCTTCCTCCTATGTCAGTCGCAGCAGTGTCCGAAGATGCTATCCAATATCTGATCAACCCTCTAAAGCCCCCTGCAAGTTTCTTCTTTCTCCATCCATATCCAAACTGTTACCCTCCTCTACCTCCTTTCCCTCTCAATGCAGAAAGACAGAGAAAGCTGAGGCTCTTTGCCCCCAGAGAAGGGATAAACACCTCTGCAGCTGAATGAGGCTTGAGAAACCTGCCTGGCCCAGCACCAGCTCCAGAGCAGATGTGCACAAGGACTGATCCATGTGCACGTGATAACCACCCAGGTTTTCAGTCCTGCACAGTGTCTCTGGGTTGTACTTAATACCTGAGCTGCCAGAAGAAGGGATATTTGGGGCAGAAAAGCAGCAGCATCCCCATAGGGAGAGGCAACATAGAATCACTTAGGTTGGGAAAGACCTTTAAGGTTATCAAGTCCAACCGCTAACCCAGGACTGCCAAGTCCGCCACTAAACCATGGCTCTACATTTTGTAAAGGAGAGATATGCTGACCTTGCTGGCTGTGGAAGGGACCTGTCCCAGGCTCTGTTGTGTTAGTTGCCACTCCTAGATTTTGGCTGTGCTGCTTGGTTTCAACCTCACGTAGCCTCTGTCTAATTCTGGGATGAATAATCAAACATGTGCAAGTTGTCCTTAAGGGAGGATGCACCCTGCTGGCACCAGCCTCCTTCTGCTCTGGAATCTGCCCTTGCTGTTATGGGGACTCCTTGGCTGGCAGATTATTAGTTGCAATCAGAGAGAAAAATAGTCCCATTTTCTGGGAGGACTTGTAATATTTCAAAACCTTTTTTCCCAGCTTGTAGAAGCCAATTATTATTTTAATAAAAAAAATACCATGAAAGACATTTTAGAAGGGACTGATACCATTTAGTAATTGGGGAATGTTTCATTTAGACTTCAGAAACTCTTATTTGGGGGTTTTATTGCAGTTTTTAGTAAATCACTTAAAATATCAAAATAAAAAGTCACTCAAGTGAAGTTTTACTTTTTTTTTTCTTTTTTTTTTCATTAAAATGAAACGTGTCCATCTGTGACTTTTTTTTTTTTTTTTTTTTTTGTGTCCCACCAAAGCCTTTACTGGCTCTAGAGACTGAGCATAGCAGGTCGTCAACAAACACTGTTCGTTTGGAGGAACTGACGTTTGCTGCTGAGGGAACAGAGTTTGTTTAAGCATCACCAGTCTGTCCTACTGTGAAGGCAGTGGAGCCAGGAGCTGGATCTGCTCTCTGCACTCCTCTGCTCATTGGTGAGGAGCTGCGCGTGTCCTGTGCATGTCCTTCTGGCACCCAAGAACCTCACCTAGGGGCCTGAGCTGGCTCTGTTGGCTTTGCACCCCAGTGGCACCCCAGTTGCAGAGCACGTGCCAGGAGAGGCTTCCCTACTCCTGAGCCATGGAAATACGATGCAGTGGCCTCCTGTAGGCATCCTTACCCCATGAATGGAGCAATGACAGAAGGCTTTTAGATATGGGCCAGACCAGCCACCTTCCTGACTCCTTTTGGCTCTGGGTTAGTCAAGGCATGACCGAAATTTGGTACATGCAATTACTCAGGCTGAGCTGACCATGGATTAACTGGACAGCTGTAACAGGAGATATGGTGCTTTTGAGACACTTGAGAAGTCGTATGAGTTTTTTGGTTTCCCTACAAAAGGACAGCCCTCTTCAGAAGGGTTTTATGCTGTCCTCTGGTAGCAGACACCTACCCCAGTATCCGGGAAGTTGCCCTCCATGTTCTCTTGCCCTCCAGCTCTTCCCGTCTGCCTTGTAACTGCAGGGTAGTGCTGTACCCAGAAATTATGATTCTCATTTCTAATATGACATGGAGAAAAAAAGGCACTTAAAGAAGTTGTTTTCTAGGTAGTGAGGGATTAGTGTGGAGGGGGAGGGAAGTTTGTTATCCATACTCAGACTCATTGCCAGACCAGGGGAAAAAAAATAGAAAAAGTTAAAAAGTGCAGCTCCTGCTGTCTCGTCTCAGCAGGTAACCCGATGCGATACTGCTTGCAGAGGCCCATTGATCGTTCCTGGCTTTAACTTTCTTGGTCAAAGTCTTCTGAATCACTAGAGAGCCTTGAGTAACCTAAGCTGCCTACAGATGCTGCAATAAGACCTTTTTTTGAAGGGTCTTTTGCTTGCTTGACTTTCTGCTATTTGAAAGACTATGACTGTCTTTCAGGCTGAGGTTTTTTCTTTCTTTTCCCCTTCACCTCCTCTCTTTTCCTTCCCAGTCTTTTCCTCCACTTGTGCAGGGGAGGGAGGATTTCTCAGTTGCTGCGTGGAGAAGGGGCACTTGGAAGGGCTGTATGTATCAGGCTTCAGGGACCCAGCAGGGCAGGAGGGTGGAATATCACCCCCAGTCCTGTGCCACTCTGAGCTCTAACACATAGTGAGAGAAGAGTGGTTTAATGATTGTGGCAGGTGCCTGTGATCCTGTGAACTCCCAGCTTCTACTACAAGAAAGCAGGCCCTCAGCTGTCCTTGTGTTGTACTCCCCATGTTGCTGTGTCCCAAGGTGCAAACTGGAGTCCCTTCAGTAAGGTAGCAATTGGAAGGTGTTTTGCATTTGCCTGGCATGACGAATAAGTCTTCACAATCACAGTTGGGACCTTTTTTTATAGGAAAAGCTTTCTGTATCCTTTCCTGCCTTAGCATCATCTTGCCATGGGTCAGCTCTTGGTGCCTTCAGATACCTGGGAGACCCTCTACATGTCAAATATACATGACAATTGTCCTGATCTTCGTGAAGGTGGGTCAGCTGCATGAAGAACAAATGGCTTCCAACTCAAATCCTGCTTTGCCTTAGAAACGTGTATCCGGGCTGATCTTCCCCATCAGAGGGGAAGCTCAGAGCTACTTTACTTGCTGTGTTCAGTACCCCTGTGTGTATGAGGCATTTGGGGGCATTTCTCATTGCAACAGGAGATTTACAGATACATGCTGTTGGTACACAATAGGAAGAAAAATGTAAATGCTGGGAGGGAAAGTAATTGCAGGAAATCTGAAACCTTTCATTTGGTTTGAAAGTCTCTGATCAGGTTGGCGGTGTTAGTACTGCCAGTCAATGGTGGCAAAGGTAGGAGTGAACCAGCTGTTGAGATGTCTCGTCTCCAAACAGCACTTGGTTTGACTCCTTCCTGGTCACAGCTGGTGCTCAGACAGCCAGGCACATGGCCTGTGAACCTCTTCCATCTGATAGCAAGGGAAAGTGGAGTCATCTTCCCACAATTGGCCTTGGCACAGAGTGATTCCCACTTCTTCTCAGGTAGTTATCGAAACTGGAGACGGCATTTCAGCCTTCACACAGAGGGAAGCACACAGCAGGGGGGCTCTGTAGAGTGACATTGGCCCATTAGGCATTCTGCATTGAGTCTAGATAATCTTTAATCTGTCTACTGAGGTATAGCTAAAGTACCCATCATTTTGCACCTAGGCATTGCTTCTCCTTTGGAGCAGAGGAAATAGCCCCAAATGTGACAGCTCTCCAATGGCCTTTTGAAATGAGATCGGGGCTCTTAGTCCAGAGAGTAGGAGGGAATTCTTGGGACGGAGAGCCAGCCTATTGATGGTGATAAAGCCCTGTGTGAAACGGAGGCTCCTGGGAATCCCATTTCACTACAGATGGGCAATGGCATTGAATAAATCACTCTGAACCAGCCCTGCACCTTTAAGGAGAACAGCCGAGCACTGGTCCTGGAGAGCTGACCCATCACTGTACCTGCATGTCGTACATGCAGCATCACTGATGCCTTTCCATTCCCTAAATGCCATCATGTCCCTTTTGGGAGAATTTTTGCTGCTCCAGACTACCTAGCAGTGCAGGGCAGAGCTGTGCCCTTCACAGGCTGATTATCTCGGTGGCCGTGCCTGCCTGAGGCAACTCGGGCACAGCACTGGGCACTGTGGACCATAAGACGCAGGCGTGTGGTAAATGTGTTTTAATAACAACCTTCTTCCTTGATTAGCTTATTTTGCCAGAGGGCAGTGGGGAAGGGTGGGAAGATAATTAGTTTGTGCAGTGGGTTCCAGCAGAAGCTTCGTCCTGGTGCAGCCCTGTGAGTTAGGTGTCCTACTTGGGATTTGTCTCCATCACAGAAACATTAGCAGCTCAGGTTTAGCACTGCAGAAAGTTCAGCCGTTGCAGAGAAAGGTCTCTAGGGTTTTTTCTTCTCTGATGTGAAACACAGCACACAGTCTGCCATGGTCCTAGGATGTGTGTTTTACGTGCTAGGACATGCAATGAGAAAAGGGTAATGGGGCTCCTTCTAGGAGACCTTTTGTGTGTCGGTTCCCTGACAGGGGCCAAACCTTTGTCATCTCAGCATCGCCTTTGCTCTGGGCCACTACACACTGCTGGGTGGCATATCTCGATAGCTCACAGTATGTACCTAGGGCAACAGCTAGGGAGGGAACAGGGACAGGGAAGAGCTGTGTGACCACGCTGACCAGCTTAGAAAGCTTGTCAGATGTGCACTGGAGCTGAGATGCAAAGTTACAGGGCTGCCACAGGGAAGGAGCATACTCTGGCTTCGATTATAAAGTGGAGGTTGACAGGGCCAGCAAGGAGACCTAGATATGAAGTAGCAACACAAGGACTTAATTAAGGTGCCTATACACAGATATACAGAGAATATAAGGAAACTCTGAAATACAGGTGTTTTTATTTACTCAAGGAATGCAATTAAGTTGCCCACTCATGCTGTCTGCTGCAACTGGAGTACCTGAAATGTTCACCTTGGGCTGGCAAATACAACACAGAGTCTACTGGAGACCCGTTTCCTCTGGAGAATAAGATGGGGACCAGCTGGAGTCCTGAGGATATCTCAAGTGACTTTAGACCCCCATGTGTGGGCAGCAAAATAGAACCTAAACCCTGCTTGGGATGTCCTCTCCCCACAAAATCTCTGGTTTGCCAAAACCCATCTCTGGGCTTTGCAACTTGACCAGTCTCAGTCCTTCTGTGAATTTTAAAGTCCTTCAGGGCACTAATTTGCAATAAAGCAGGACTAGGGCTCAGTGAGTGTGATGATGTATGGATGGTTTGGGAAACTGTCTCAGTTGCTGGGCTGTTTGTAGGGAATTGCTCTCTGTCTTGCTGTCAGATGCTCCCTGGTGCCTCTGCAGCCAATGATCTGCCAATGAGGGAAAATGGCACGCCAGGCAAGCTCTCCCCAGGGCAGGGGTACATTTGCCTTCCACTTCCACTGTTTCTTCTGTGACATTTCATCATCCTCAACCTGAGACAGGTCTCAGAAGGGAGTGGGGAGGGGGAGAATCAGGAAGCTCTTCCTCCTAAAGAAAAGCACAGCAGACTTTTAAGGTATGTCTTTATCGCTCTCTCTGTGGATCTGCACACACAAACATGCACATAAATACATGCCACCATCTTCTGTTGCATGTTCCCACACTCAGACACCTGCTACTGAATAGCCCTGTGTGCCACCAGCACATATGTCTCCAACCCCTAATTCTGGCTCATGCTCCCACCCCCCTCTGTAGTCGTTCCCCCAAGCAGCAGTGTAGAGGCAGAGCCTTTCCCAGTCATCTTCTGTACCAGTGAGATTTTATTTCCCTTCCCTCTAGTCCTGTGGTCCTGGAGGCAGGTTGTGTGAGTCCACAGGAGCTTCTGAGGTTGAAGCTAATTATCTCGTCCTGCTGTGGGGTGCCTTTTTTTTTTTTTTTTTTTTTTTTTTTGGTACCCGGTTTGTTCTGCTATTGCTATAAGCATAGTCTCTTCTTCCTGTTCCCAGCAATACACATATTTCTTCTGTTTGGTGAGTGGATTCGAGCAACTCATCATTCTATTTTCTTGAACATCTTGTCTCCCATTGTTTTCCACTTCAGATACGTCCTTCATCAGCTTTCAAATAGCATACCATCAATAGTAGGAACAATCTACCAAGGCAGACACATGTTTTAGCTCCATGAATTACAGGAGGCAGGCAACAGCTTGATCTCTGGCCTTGTGGGGAGATGTAGAAGTCCCTCCCTCATGTACAACACAACATTAAAGTAAAACATCTTGCAAATGAAGCCCGCCAACTGCCCCAGTAATGAAGAGCAAGCCTGGGTGTCAGCTGGCTGCAGCTCTCTGCTGGGCTCACTAGCACAAGGCAGCTACAGAGGAAAGCAGGGAAAAGCAGCACGTTGCCAGGACCATGGTTGTACAAGAGATGAGTGACAGATCTGGACTTGGAACAATATTTCTTTCCTCCTGTTCCAAGACCTAGTAGATTGGACCAAATTAATATTTTCCAGGGTAATGGGTGCATTTTGAATAGAGTCTCATCCTTGGAACCAGAGCTAAACTGGAGTGGCTAACATGGCTGGATGCAAGAAACTGGGATATTCAAAGAAAACATGTTTCCTTGCCATCCTTCCACAGGGGCGGCCAAATTCACAGTGAAGAACAGACATGTGGGCTGTGAATTTTTTTGTGCAACTGGCTATGGGCTTCTTCACCCACTGCAGGGCCACGGGGCAGCCCACTGCAAGCAGGCATGGCTGTATCTTGTAATGCAGCATGCACCAGCCCCTGTTAATGGAAGGGAGGGCAGGTTTCTGTTTATTTTCCTTCACTATTTGTCTCCCTGCCTAGGAAGTCACATCGGCAGTTAGCATGTCTTTTTGCTGGTTATCTTGTGGCAAAGACTAAAGAGAAAGTTGAATGGGAAAGAGAAACACGTTGAGGAGGAGAAGAAATGCTGAAGGGTCTGCTGGGACAGAGTGGAGGGGCTGGAGGGTGATTCTGCCTAACCTGGCTAAAGGGATTTGAGGGGATGTGGACAACATGAGGAACTGGGAATTGTTGGGGGCTGAAGGTCTGAGACATTGTTGTAAGACAAGATTCTGGGACAGATTCTGACCAGGAAAATAAGTTCTGGGTGCCTTGGTATGTTTAGAAAGGGTTGCTAGCAGGATCCACCGGTTACAGAATTAGGCAAGAGTGAACAGTATTTATTTCCCTGCTCTGCTATAGATACCTTACATGATTTTGGACAAGTTACTTAGGACAAGCTTTATCTCATCTACTACTACGTTTCTTGTCTCAGCAGCCAGTGAAGACAGGGACTTTTTCTGAATACATTCATTGTAACCCTGAGGTGTCTAAGGCAGTGGGGTGAATTGCCCCTTGGAAGTGCCAGTTTAGTGTAGTAGCTACTTGGAAAACTTAAATGACTATATAAAACAATACTCAACAGAAAATTACTCTAATTCTTAATTTCCCTGTGTTTAGGCCCTTGTTTGTAGAAGAGGAGTAACAGTTCCTCACCTCACAGGTGGCTGTGAGGTTCAAAGCCTTAAAGCACTTAGGACCATGAGTGGCTTGCAGAAGTCCTGCAAGGAGCTGGACTTGATGACTGCAGGCTCCCAGGTAGTACTGGTTATAAAGCAAGATGACAATAGTTTCATCTCACCACTGGCTGAGTAACTTTTGGGTTTTCATAATTAGTGCAGAAAGTGCCTTAACAGACACGGAAAGGTGCAAACACACGTGTAGCTCCTTGCTTCACCCAATGAACATCCCCACATCACCCTATTCTGTTGTCTGGTTGTTAGAGCAGAGGTGGTGCCAGAGGAGTTAAGGCAGGCAGGACAGCAAGGAATGAAGCAAACACCAGTGTCTTGCTTTTCTCTCCCATATCTCATTCCCAATGCCTCCTGCCCCTCTGGCCCCGGGCAGTAAAGGAGATCTACATTTTAATTGAGACATGTTAAGAAAATAATCTCAATCTAGCTCACCCATGCCTGGAAGGTTTCTCCCTTGTTAGCTTGGTGCAGATGTTGAATGCACATTTTGGGGGTGGGGGAGGGTGTGTGTATTTGTTATATGTCTGTTCCTCTCCTTTTCCCATCCTTGCTTGATTTTGGAATGGGGAGGAGGGCAGAAGGCTGGATCTGTCAGGAAAAAGTAGAGCAGAAAATGGCAGGACCTCATTTAAATCTCCCTCTCTTACAAATAAATAGGAGCGGCATGCAAAACCCAGCCATGATACGCACCAGGCCAAGCAGAGGTGCTGTGGGGCCTGACAGTGCTGAGCATCAGCCCTTGAGGGCCTGAGGAACTGGGTCTTTGCAAGAGCCCGTCCTCTGGTTGCAGTTGCATCCTCTCCCCTCCTTCTCATCCCCGATCCTCCGTAGCAGGAGCAGAAAGGAGGTCAAGATGCTTCAGGTGTTTGAAAGGCTGCCTTGCTGCAGTTGGATGGAGAAGGAAAGGGGGTGAAGTGAGGCCTCTTTAGTCTCTCACGTGTATTAACAGGGTCCCACCCTTCATGGCTCAGGACGGAGGTTGGAGATGACCACACAAACACTGGACTCCTTTGGTTTTGTTGCAGACCCAAACTTCCCCTGCAAAGAGGTGCAAGCTTTGTCTGCAGACTTTCTCAGATGCCCCCATCAGCTGTCCTTTCCCTTGGCACCTTCAGGAGCTGTGAATGGGCAGCCAGATGCGTCCTGCCTCCAACGTCCTCTTGGAAGGGACACCACCAACCAGCCCTGCCAAATGAGCACTGGATTATTTTGTGCAGGGCAAGGGGGCAGCATTTCAACTCAGATAACACTTTCCTATTTTGCCTGTTCCTTGTCTCTTAGAGCTTGCCTGGCCTGATAAGGTGTTATCAGAGCAGAGCATCTCTGTTGGAACCACCAGGAGATGTGGCTAGGCCAGAAGCAGCTTTTCTCCCCTCCTTGCAGGCTTCCCTGGCCTTCTTCCACCCAGTGCCTCTAAAGAGCCAGCTGGTTAATAATGGGAGGAGGAGGATGCTGGTGTGCTTGCCAACAGCTTTCACTCAGTGCTTTTCTCAGGAAGAAGAGAAACTGCAAATCTTGATGAGACTAAATCAATCTGATCTCTTCCTCATTTTCACCCAGTCTCCATACTGCAAACAAGCTTGCGAGTAACTTTGAGTGTGTGAGTAACCTAGAAAATAGAATGATTTTTCCACCTTAAGCCTTTTTTCTTGTAAAAATTATTTTTGGGTATGGATCTGATTAGTTTCTCTGGGTAAAGTCTTCAGTATACCTAGATATCGATGTCTTTTTCTGCATGGTAAGGACTTAATTTTTACTAGATTGTCAGAGCAATACCAAGTTTCTGATTGCTGTTCCACACTCTGCTCTCAGGGACTGAAGGCAAAAACCTGACCTTGAGGATTCCCTCCTGGCTTTAACTGATTGAGGATCTGGAGGGGTTGGTGAGAAAGGAAAGAGGGGAGACCCATAGCATAAGCTCATCTGGCCAATTGACAAAATAACATTCAGCTGCCTCTTGAGCTGCTGAGGAACACATCAGTCCAGTTACTGAGTGTTATACTTAAACTGTTATTGATTGGGGTGAGTTGGAGAGAAAAGCCTTCTCCACTAGCCCTTTTCCCAAATTAAAAACTAAGAGGAAAAGTAAATGCTTTGACTTTTCACTCTGCCTGCATGTTTAGGGAGTTTACTGTTAAAAAAACCCCCACAACCAAACCCTTAAAAGTGACAACATGCATAGAATGAATTATAGCAAAATCAATTAATGCTAACAGTATTTATTAAATACTGCACTCTGGAGCTTTATGGGAGTTCACTACTGCTCTGATATGATCATGACATCATTAACATAATATAAAGAATCAAAAAATCAATAGCTTGCTGAAGCCCAAAATTAAGGCCAAGCAGTGTTATACCGTATCTTTAAACATCTGAAATAGTGACTTGTCTCTGTCATGTCAGAGTTATTTTCAGATGAAACATCTCTCAGAAAGTATAAGGGAATTTGTTGGCCCGCCTTGTCACTCCTGCAGCTACCCCCGTGGGACACTTGGCATGAAAGTTAGCTCCCTTTTTCCAACAGTGTGCACACAAACAGAGCAGAAAATCTGATCAGGGTTACATTGGCATAACCCTGGAGGGACTCCAGAGCAGGCACAGGGGCGCTGCTTTGGTAGACAGGCTGATGTATCTCTGTAGGATGGAAACATCTTCCCCTGTTGCCTTGATTTACATTTTATACTGTTAATGCTTTGCCTAAGGTGCCAGACTAGGACACTGCAACTCTGCCTGAAGTGGAAAAAATGGAAATGTATCTAGGAGAGGCTTCCAGAAAAGCTAGCAGAGCTGCTTGGGCAAGAAGAGACTGGCACGGGTCCCACTGAGTGTAGGAAACAAAGGTGGTTCGAAGTAGGACTGCTGTTCGTGTGGATTTAGGGATTAAATGTCTACGAAAGAGAAAGTATGTTTAAGATGTGCATAGTCATGGCCCAAGAGGGAATGGATGTAAACTGCGCATTTAGTGTGTAAGATAGAAGGTTTCTGGCTGGAATGAGAATGAGTGTGTGAAGTAATTTTCCACTGGCATTAGTGAGTGCTAAAAATACAGCTGGTTTTATAGTAAAGTTTGATAACAATTCTTCGTAAGCTGCCATGGAGGGGTTGCCTGCAGAAGCACTGAGTGAATCAGGTGGTCCTTTCCACCTCTGTGCTTTGTGTGTGGGAGAGTTAAAGTCCCTTTTCAGCTCTGCTTAGGACTCTGACTGTGACCTGCCAAGTCTGCTTATGCATGTATCTCCATATGAGTTGCGTTCTGAGACCTGCCCCCCCACCCCATTACAGCCCAAGGACATCCAGCCCCCGCACCAGTACAGTCAGTGGAGTCTAAAGAAAGACGCAGCTCACCCTACAGTAGCTATGAGGCTCCATTCAGTACCGAAACATAGGCATCTGGTGGCCTTTGTTTTGCTTTGACCAGGTCCTCCATAGGTCCAGTGGCACAGCTGCCAACGCCAGGTGTCAGTCTTGAATATCCTATATGTCATCAACAGAACAGAGCCCTGGTGTTAGAGCAGGTGGATCGGTTCTCTGGCCTTTGCTGACTGTACTGAATAAATCCCTTGTCTAGGGAGCTCAGATGTCAGCTCACACACCTAAAAATCAACACATAAATTTAAAAGCTTCAATCCACCATCTTCATTCCACCCCTGCTACCTCTGGACCTCAGATTTCCCAGCTGATATCACAACCCTAATGCTCCTTTAGTTTTCCAAGTCTCCTGGAAAAGAGTGAGGCTTTGGGTCATGGCACAGAACATCAGCTTTTGCCCCATGGGCACATGTTGTGTAAGTGCAAATGGTATTGGCAGCTCATGGTCCTTAGGGAGAAGTTTGGGGTTTGGGGATCAAGGTGGTCAGACTGGCAGGACTTGAGATGACAGGGAAATTAAATGATGGAATTTATAGCAATATGATAGAGCAATCCCTCCGTCAGGTTGGGGGGGGGGGGATACTGCCTTATGCAAATGTAATAGGAAGGAATGCCTTGTGACCTGTGGTTAACAGTTGGAGAAAGGATGAAGAACCATATAAATAAGATGTGCCCCTAGATGATATCCATGTGGCCCCTCACACTGAGGACATGTCTTCAGGGGCACAGATCCCAGGTGGCAGGGAGAAACAAGCTGAACAGTAGGAGATTTGATCAGCAGGTAAACATAGAGCCGCATTTCTGAGGGCAATGAGGAATGGTCAGAGATTTTCCTGAAAGGTAGAGGCATGATAGATCCTACGGAGCTCCCAGACAGACTGCAATGGGAGAAATCCTGGGGTCCTGGTCCATATAATGTGTATGTGTAGTACTAAATAAAACAACTCCAGGGAATGTTATTAGACACAAGGAAGACAACTACCTATGCTGCAAAATTATTATATAATCTGGCTTGGGACAGCTCTCTCTCCTTCAAACAATTCCTGGACATGTTTGGGAATTAAATGGGTCAGGGAGGATTTCCACAAGGTGTTTTGGAAATGAATAGAGTTGAATAACACAAATGATCAGAGCGTGTCATTTGGCCCAAGGATCAGAGAATGTTTCCTAGTATTGTTTAATATATTAATGGGATGTTGCCACAGCTCCCAATTGCAAGGAGACAGTAGGAGGAAAATCCAGGAGGAAAGACACAAGCTGTTAAGATAACAGGCGAAAAATCAAGGCTTTTATAGAAACATTTTCTCAAATGCAAAACCAGGTACAGAGACAGTGTTTCAATGCATAGTTAAGAAAACAGAGTAGGAAAAGTTTATAAGGAATAAGGAAACCTTTTCAAAGTATAGGAAGCAACACCAGAAGGAACCTGTCTGTTGCCAGTTAAATAAAAATTAGATGAGAAAGAGGTTTTGAACTTTGAAACTCATTGACTAAAGGTGAAGTCGTATATGCCTTTATCCTTGAAAAGTGGTTGGATTGGAACTTGATAAAATTCAGGTAAGAAAGAGAAAAAATCAATCCTAAAAAATGCCCCTTTTAATCAGGGCACATGAAAATAGGCAATCAGACAAAATTAAATATATACATGCTCCTGTGTGCATACTGGTAGTCTGCTTTAAATGAAGAGGCTAATAGGATACGTAGCCCAAAACCTCAATAGAAGGAAGCTCATCTGTGACATAAATCACACAGGAACAATAAAGGAGGCCAAAATGGTAAAGAAAGGGCCATTATATTAAAGAAAATGTAAAATCAAAGAAAGAAAATAGGGTCAATCTGTGCACAAGTGACAAGGTATCCCTAGGGAAGGGAATGGTGTTAAGGCTGGTTTATTGACCACTTGAAGATGGTGAAAGTGACTGTGACATGCTGGGAGAAATCCAAAAGGTTGGGAGGGCAAAGAATGCGGTAATGAGAGACTTCAAGTGGCCTTGTATGCACTGAGCAAATGTCACAACGCTTGCAGCTCATACCCGTAAACCCATTAAAAGAGAAACAAGTCTCAATTTACTCTTAGGATTTACTTGCAGGACGTGCTGCAGGGCACAGCAATCGGTGCGTTGCTCTCTAAGAGTGTCCACATGGTATTCAAATTCAGTGTCCTGTAGACGGAAAACAAAATAAATAAATAAGAATTACAGTGAAGTTCAACTTCAAAGCGGAAACAACATAAAAATGAGGAAGCTTGTTAAAAGGAGCAGCCGCAAGGGTAAAGTGCTTCATGGTATCCTGGAGACTGCATAAAGACATCAAATAAGAGGCTTATTGTGAAGTTATATGACCTATGAAAAAAAGACCTGAAAGATGGTAAAAGCGAATAGGAAAAAAAAAAAATTAAAATGCTTGCTTAAACAGCAAGGTAAAGAGACATTATTCAAACCTGGAAGTTGTACTCAAAGGAAAAAAATAATAAAAAGACCACTAACTCTATTGTGTGAATTGCAAAGCAGTCGCATAGGAAGCACATTACTAATCTTATAAAAATGAATAATTAAAATTTAACAAGGTTCCCCCAGAAGTTCACTCTCTAAGGGGCAGAAGCTTTCTGAAGTGTGTGCCACTAAAGGTTTAGTAAAAAATGCTTTTAGAGAATAAAAGTAATATTCACTGAAAGATGTTAAGAAACTCTGATATGAAATTGCCACATTATTAAATTTGTTGTGCACCTAGTTACTTATACTGGCCTTGATACTGGAGGAATGAATGGTGGAAAATGTATTTTTTTTTTTTTTTTTAAGTTGAACTCATGAAAGGTCCAAGAACTAGAATCCAGAAATATGACTTTTTTCACTTGTCAATTTGGTTGAGCCATCATTAAGAACAGAAGCATTCTGCAAAGAAGCATATGATATGCTGGGGGAGGGGGGTGGGTGTCACAAGTCAATTATTGTTCTTTAAATAAATCAAAGTCCATGTGATATAGAAGATGTGGTTAACACAGAGGAGTTTTTACTTTTCCCATAGCAAAGAATTTAAACTATGCTGTCATGGGACAGGAAGAAGAGTTTTCTGATAGATTAGTAACCAGTTCAAAGATGGGAAATAAAGATCAGGTTACGATGGAGGGAGGGAATACCCAGGGGGTCCCATGGGGATCTCTGCTGAGGGTGTTTGCTGTATTTATAAATGAGCTAAAGAGCGAAGCAGAGAATGTAACTGGTGATAGGGAGTTTTTCAGGGTTGTCAAAATTTAAAAAGTCTGCAAGGAGTTGTAGGAGTATATGAAACGGTGCGTTGGGGGAATAAAATGGCAAGTGCAGCCTGGGGCTGATGCGTGCAGGGTTAACCATGAGAGGCAGCAGACTGTACCTCGAGGTGTCCGGGCCAGCTGCAGTGAGGGAGGTGGCAAAGTCAGCCTGGGTAGTTCTCCACAAACGTCAAACAATAAATACAATGCAAGGCATCTTTTGGAACTGAATGGGAGAGCATAACACAGAGTTTCATTACGTGGCGATCTGTGGTGCTCTCCCATGCTCTGCACACTGGGCACTTTTGATCACATAGAGTTAAAATGAATATAGTCCACCACGAAGGTGGTGGGAAGTGTGGGAAGCAGGACCATGGGTTTCTAACAACCTTTATACTGGGAGAGATTGTATGACTTGGCAATTTTCATCTTAAAAGAGAGATGACTGAGAGGGCTGTAATATATCCAGACAATCATGAGTGTAATGAAGAAGGTGAATAGGGGATGATTGCTCACCATTTCTCACAACACAAGATCTGGGGAACTTTATATGAGATTATCAAGTGGAATATTAAAACAAACAGAAGAAAGGACATTTTCATATAATGTATCATTTATCTGTGCAACATTGTGAAGCACATTACAGAGGCCAGAAATACAGCTGTCTGGAAAGCAATTAGACAAATTAATGAAAGAAAGATCTGTTGAGAGCTGTTCAATACAATGACATCACTGAAGGCTCCAGGTCAGGCAGTCCACATGTAATTGCTTGCTGGAAGCTGGGAGTTTAAACCAGGAGTTTCACTCTATAACCCCTCTCTTCCTATTTTTTCCACCCAGTTGTGTGCTATTGGGGCCAGAGACAGGGTGAATGGCTATCTGGGTATTTGGACTGAGCTGTTGCAGCCATTTCTGTGTTTCTACTTTTTCAAGTGCCTCTCAAGCACCAATTTGCAAATCTCTTGAATAAAGGTCCCCTGATTCGTGGCTTTACTAGCACGACACGGAGTAATCAAAGTGCAGTTGATGTAAAGTGCGATGAGTATCTGCCATGCCCATCCAGCGAGGACATGCCTGGAAGCACTTTGCAGACATGTAGTTGCTAGGCCGCCCTCCACCCTGCCTAGCATGCCCCGGAGCTGGCTTTGGCTCCGACGTTGGCATGGTTGGCTGGTTTGGCTCTTTGGCATAGTGTTGGAGCAGGACAACGTTTGGCAACTGCCCCACACTGCCTGGAGCAGGGGCTTCTCTTCCCTACAGCCACCCTGTGGTCCTGCTCAGAAGCTCCATCCCCCTCTCACCAGCTGCAGCTTGTGTCGGACAGCTGTCCAGCGCCAGGCTGGATTGTGTTTGATTAGCTCAGTAACTGCATGAAGGGGAAGCCAAAATCGTTGCAGAAGCCTTTCAGTAGCAGCAGCAGGGAGTCCAAATACCCATTAAAATGTGTGCACAGCTCATCTCAACTCAGTCATTTTGCTGTCTCCCTCCGTCTTGTCCTTTGTTTTCTTGCCTTTGATTGCAGTTGATGAAGTTTGTATCAGTGTTGTCATGGTGAGTCTATTATGAAGTGATGTTTTCCCTGGGGATCAGGCATCAGGATTCCTGGCTTCCGTTTAAAACTCTGCCACTGTGGCATGATGGGTCAGTGATGTTTCTCCTGTAGATCTCAGGTTCTACATTCTGAAAAATGGTGACTCAAAAATTTTACTTTGTCCAGAGGGGAGGACGTAAGCTAGATTTATGGATTTCCTCTGGATGTGTCATGGGTGATGCTTTAAGGATGCATTTTGAATGACAACTTTATCTGCTCATCTAAACAATTCCAGCATGAGGTGTGTCAATGTCCCAGCCACAAGCTGGTCTAAATTCCAACCTGCCAGTCATGGTGACAAGACCATGAGAGATAGGAGGGTGGAGAAATGACTGAGCTACATGCACTTTTCAGGGAATTAATGAATGGATCCTTTTGGATCTAAGACTTATTTCCTCCTAGATTTGATAAATACCTGAATATGGATGTTAGCGCAATTCCCCTTGTCATGTGAGAGCTGTGCCCGTCGTGAGCTCTGAGATGGATAAATTGGTTGAGCTGGTGGGCATCCATTCTGGTCAGACTAGAGGAAGAGTTATTTCAACAAGGTAAGTTTGTTGTGCCAAAGAGGGATCCAACTTAGAGCTGCTGCCTCTGGCTCCTGTTTCACAGCTACCTCGAGTCATCGACTTCTTGGTACTGAGGATCCCCTTTCTTTGCATGTGATAATTGCTAATGATTTCAGTGTGAAAGTAAGGAAAAAAATCCATGAAGTAAAAGCAAACTGAGATTGAGTTCTGACTGAAGGGATGGAGGAAAGCTGGGAGAAAAAGCCAACAACCTGGTAGCAGGATAGAAATAGGCACCGACTGCCTGCATCACCCAGCACCCTACAGTCCCTGTAACTGGTAGCACAGACTTTCATCCTGTGATACAAGAAAAACTCCCTAGCTGGAGCGCGTTTCTCAAGATGCACTATGATTATTGCTCCAAAGGAGTTAATTTTTAAAATATCTTTGAAGCTCTCTGACTCTTTCTGCTTTCTTCCCTCAGTTCCATATGTGTCATTGCAAACTGGCACTATCACTCACCTGATGTACTGATTTCTGCTCTCATTTTTGCAGCATGTGTCTTGCTGCTGAGGGAAGGAACTAGGGCTCCCTGTGTCTGGGTGACCTTCTGAGTTCATCCATTCCCTCCTTTACAAGGTCATGGACAGAAATCTCTAATTCTTTCCTTTAAACATAAGTATACCCATGAAATCAGAAGGAACAGTTCAAGGTTATTAGAAAAACCCAAGAAATATAATTTGTATTTCAGGAGCTGTTTGCAGACCAGAGAGTAGGATATTACTGTGTGGGAATAGGGATTTACTTTCTTACAAAGTGCTGGTCCAACTGATGCTTCTTTAGAGCAACACCAACAAATCACTTCATGGGTGCTGCACATACTTTAATTAGATATCGAATCATTGACTGGAAATGAGGTCTCCACAGATCTCTGAGGTCAGCATCCCTTACCCGGTGTGCCAGAGATGGCTGCTTCAGTGAAGGCAGAAGGTTTGTACCTGCCTGTGACCTTCTAATTATTTGGAATCCATATTATGGACCTTGCTGCACAACACAGCCAATACCAGGTGTTCAAATTAATAAGCTGAACCAGGTTTTCCAATCAGTGCTCTGGGCTGTTTGCCATTCCTTCTTCTCCTCAACATCTGATAAAATAACCCAGGGCTTTGATCAAAGGTATTTTGCATGCACGGTATTGATAGCACTTTGGAAGTGTGGGGTTTTTTTTCCTGCTGGGAAAGAAGGAAAAAAATGGGGAAAACTGAAGAAGTCAGGGAAAAAAGTAATCAGGAAGTTGATGCGGGGGGAAGAGTGTTTCTAAAGGGGATCGCAAGCAGCCACTGGAGAGCAAGGTCTAGTTTACAGTAGTGCTGGTAATTTGCAGTTCTGGTGAACCGAAAATACAGAAGATGTAGTGCTAGCAAGATGTCAGTCCATGCTGGCATCCATTCAGCCATGGGATGAGCAAGAACAACTCCTCAGCTACTAGACATTTGCCCGTGAATCTGAATAAAGTCCTATTTAACTGCAGGCTGCGCATACACAACATGTCATAGTTATGGCCAAAGTAGCTGAATCCACAGACTGCAGGCAAAGTAATTAACAGGTTAGCGGAGGGAAGATCAGTGTGGGACAGGAATTCTGCAGTGTGGCTCATTGGAAGTGAACTGGCAATAACCTGTCACCTGAGACTGCCATCAGGGAAATCCCTGAGGTGGAGATCCAATTGCTTGTGGAGTACTCTTCCTAATAGAAGAGGCAGAAACACATCAATAAGGCATGTAAGAGAGGAGTGGAAAACAGCCTATAGAAGATGCTTGAAAAACATATACGGAGGGGAGGGATTGACTTGGGACATATGTCCCAATTTCAGCTTTTCTGGTTGAATAAGGGGTGCCCAAGGTGGCGGAGCTGTCACAGACCAAACTTTTGGGCTGGACCTATTGTGTCACTAATTTGCTGGTTTCATGGGGAGAGGTAGTGGCTGTGTTCTTTAGGGTTGGAAGGGCTCTTTTGTCTTCAGCAGTGGTTGCTGGACCAGCTCATCCATCTTCTCCCTCTGGAGGAAGGCCCCAGCTGCTATCAGCCTGAAGAGTCCCCCATGGGGCCTTTTCTTTCTCCCCCTCTTCAGTGGGGGGCTTGTTTTCAGTGCTGGGGGTTGCAGGTTTATTCTCTTCTCTCTAGATGGCTAGCTAGGTATCTGTGTATACATTGTGTGTGTGTGTAGATCCACAGACCTCACACATTAACTATATTCCTGTGCTGTGTAAACTCATATCTCCATGCTTTGACAGAAATAGGAGCTATGTGGATGATTTCTTTTCCATACTGATCTTTCTTTCCTTTATGCACCTGTATAGCTGTTCTTGGTTCAGTTGTTCTTGCTGGTTCTGGCTCACAGCATCCTCCTTGTGCACCCTTATTTTCTGCTGCAAAAGTGACTTCTTTTTGCATCAGGGCAGGGGAAAAAGACAAAAATAAGTGTCATCCCCATCTTGAGAAGTTAATAGCCGGATAACGTCTCTACATTTCTTGGAGACCTCTGCTTCTTACACTCAGCAGCCTCCTTTTTTGATCACTGTGCCAACTGCAAACATGTTAAAAAGAGTAACCACAAAGGTGACAGCCCTTCTGCTTGAGTTGAGAGGGGGGAAAGATTCCTAGTCCCAGGTAAAAGGTAGGCAGGGAATGAACCAGATCTTCTGTCTGTCTGTCTGTCTATCCACCCATGCATCCATCCATCCATGCATCCATCCATCCATGCATCCATCCATCCATCCATCCATCCATCCATCCATCCATCCATCCATCCATCCATCCATCCATCACATTAGTACAATGTGTGCACAATAATCCTGGTTGCAGAAGACATATATCTCAAGTTATCTCTTCAAGTCCTTTCCATCGGATTAGAAATTTATTCAGAACACAAGGGAGAGTTATTGGTGAACTTGCTGTTGTGTGGATACTCTAATAGATTTTTTATTGCGCTTTCCATTCAGAGATTGCAAAACCCCAGCCGTCCTAATGCTGCATTTACTTCATCAATTCTTGTGACTGCTAATGCTGACGCTATACTGTTTGGCAGCCTCCATTAAGAATGGTTTGCCCCATGATATTAACAGGCAGTGAAGCTTTGTGCTGATGGATAAAGCACAGTGTAAAACCTGATTGGAATCAATCAGAGTAATTGTCTGGATGTGTGGTGGTTAATAGGAAATGTCCTGCATATTATTGGCTGTTTTATATAGCAAACGGATTAGCTTTCTACTGCCTTTTGTGGCTCACATCCTCTCCTGAGCTGCTGGGGGAGGTGATGGATCTGCTGGGAGGCTCAGGAGACACCATGCTGGCGTTGCATCTTGCATCAGTCTATAAGACATGGGGCTTGGAGAAGAGCCCTGTATTTTATACTTGTCTCAGTGGCTCTTCTGCCCTTATGTCTGTTGCTAACAATTGGGCAAAGGGCAACTGTCAGCCTGTTTCATGAGTGATGTGAAGCTCAGGCCAGGGCTTTGGGAGGCAGTGTGCAGCAGAGACCAGGAGCAAGACTGAAGCAGAATGCCTCTGAGTCTTCTGTGTCCTGCAAACTCACACACTGGCAATTAAACATAATCTCGAATCCTCTTGGGTCAGCCCGATGTCCCCACAGCTGACCTGCCAGTCTGTGGAGGAAAGTCGGAAAAGAGACCCACCAAGAGCCAGTCTATCACCCCTCAGCATCCAAGCGCTGGCCCCGATGCACATGTAGAGGCAGTCTGGGAGGGCTGAATGTGAACAAGCACAATCTGATTCAGCTAGGGAGAACAACCCATCCTGAAATAGGTTTCACAAACTATGGTGAGATGCCACTCACACCCCAGGAGGACCTAGACAGTGTCTGCCTGATCAGGCATTCTGTGATCAGGCAGACTAGAGCTCAGCTAAAGTCAGTGTAGTTGCAGAAAGCAAGTGGATCACAGCACCTGGCTATTTACACATTAACTAGGAGCAGCCTTGTTTTCCAGCATCCTCTTCTGGGAGAGGCCTAAAGCACATAAAGGTCACAGCTTCCTCATCAAAGGATCTTCCCAGTCACCAACTGCCTGGCACCTGTGGGTGCATCTTCCGCTCTGCAGCAGGGCACTATACCCCCAAGTGCTACTGAAGGTGTGCTTGGAGAGGGTCAGCAACTCAGCGACGAGTGGGCTTGCTAAGGGCAGTTCTTCCTGAGCAGCCTGGGGCCACTGAGGATTCACAGGGTTTCCCCTGCTGCAAGGATTGGGTGGTTTTTTTCCTCTATTTTGGTGCATTTATTGTTAGTAAGGATAACAATTCCCCACAAAGCACAGGGAAACATCACTTGTATTTCATGAGTAAGGAACCCACTCTTGCCCAAGGTCATGAGTAGGGACTTTAATTTAAATTCTAAATGCTAGAAAATTCCAAGTCCCTGGGAAGAGATCTTCCTTGCAAACAGAGCTGCTGCTGCTGGCTGTGCAGGCAGGAGGAGAGGGAGAGCAGGCTTTGGCTGGGAGAGACCAGCTCCCCTTGGTGGTCAGAGCCCTGGGTACCACTTGAAGTGCAGCAGGCTGGGATCATAATGAAAGAGCTTTTCAAGCACTCATTTCTTTCCTCAGTGAGTAGAATACTATTAACCTTTAAGGCAAAATTATATTTTGTGCCTCTGGGAAGCAGTAACATTTTACCGAGCTGCACTGGGGAATCAGGTAAACAATTGTTAACTCTCTCCAGCCCCATTTCAAGGCCATTTCAGGGCGGCTGTGTGTGCCTGTGTGTGCAAAGCCTGCCAAGCAGCTGAGCAGAGCTCTGTGCTCAGGAGCCCCTCACTGCTGGAGATCCACTGCTGCAATTCAGCCTGCATGTCCCAACCTTTTTGTTCATTAACTGCTATTCAGTTGAACCCATGGTCCTGGTGTCTCAGGGCCAAAACCTCTGCATTGCTATTTTGCCATTTCCTAGGGCCACACAGTTGTTGGGCAACAGGTCTGGCTTTTGATGGCTGAGGGCATGGTCTGTTGAGAGTCAGGCCATAGGACACCGTTTACGAGCCTGTACTATGATACTTCTCACAACTGGGGACAAAGCTGCTACATGTGCTAGTGCCTTTAAATACTGCCGTGGAGGTGAGCCCTGCTGTCTCTGAACTGAATATCCAGCTGTGTCTAGAAGCTGCTCCACCCAACAAACTGCTTGTTGCAGCTTTGACAGTCTAGAGGCTTTGACCAAGTCCTGTTTGGCCCTTGGACAGCGTGTGGGATCACAATCTAGTGAAGAGGCATGTACATTTTGCTGTTAGGGTGGAACAGGCTGGTGTTGACTGTGAACTCCACTCAGCATGCATGTGTGCTTTGCACAAGAGCTTCTAAACCCATTGAGTTCTGGGATCCATTCCTGGGGGGGGGAACAAAAAAATGAAGAGGACTAAAACCTGAGGTCCTTCCTTCCTTCCCCCCTTCATTTCCTCCTGTCTTTTTCCCCAGTGCATTGCTCCAGCTCTGCCCTCCGTTCCAGCAAGTTCTCTCACTGGATGTGCCCAACACCAGGCATTGCAGGTTGGGTGGCCAGGGGTAGCGAGTGGGCTCTGAACTGCTCGAGCCTTGGCAGGGAGAAAGCCACAATCCGAGGACAAAGTCAACACCTTTGGTGGAAAATTAAATCAATGAAGCAGTGTGAGCCAGAAAGCAAACGATGCAATGGCAGCAAAGCTGACTTCCAAATTGAAATGTGTTTGCTGGGGATTGTCCATTGGCTTGGGGAGTTATTATTTCCATTTCTCTAGTTATGAATTAATTTCTAGAGAACTTAATCATTCCCTCCCTTTTCCCCTCCACAACCCCCTCTTCCCTTCTCATTCTAATTTTCCACTTGGCTGGGGATTCTCTGACAGTGAAAATTCAGGCTTAGAGGAGGTCCATGCAAGCTGCTCCATTAGACTGGATAATCTCATTGGAACCAGTGGCTTGAATAATAACACCTTCACCTCATGTGCTGCACTAGATTCAAATGATGCTTAACACCCCGGGCTGCAGGGACAACAATGGCAGGGGAAGGGGTGGGCCGGAGCCTGCACCAAGCACCCTTTGTCTCCCAGATCTGCCAACCCACCCACGCTCCCAAGGACACATCTGCAGTATGAGATAAATGCCGGTCCAAGCCTCCTCCAACACCAAGATGTCCTCACCATCAGGAGAAGAGGCATCCTGAGCTTGGCAGCTCTCTGCACAAGGGGAGCCTGGGTCCACCCTGTGTCTGAGTGCTGAAGATTTGCGCTGTCTCAGTGGGTCAGGGATGGGTGAAGATGAGCACACTACAGCCTGTCCCACCTGCTGATGTCCTGACTTTTGCTATCCCTCAGCAAGTTGTGCAGGTTGGAGCAGAATTATTGAAGTGGAGCTTAATGCACTTCAGCCTATTGCCAAATCTGCCCTTTATCTTCACATCATAAGCACGTAACTTAGACCTTTCTATGTCACCACCTCCCTACAGGCAAAGCACTGACCTGACTCCCCCTCCAACCAAGTTGTCTGAAAGAGTCCTCCCTCTAATTTATAACCCAACTGACACACCATGGGCTCTGTTTCTGCTGCCTGGTCTTTCTGTCAGTGAGCAGTGCCAGACTATTGTCTCCCTTCCAGATGAAACTAAAAACCTGAGTTCTATCACCAACCTGTAAGATGGATGGTTTGAATCCACATTCTGAGTTGGACATTATATGGTTGATACTGAAGGACTTCAAGTCTAGCAGGACTCTCTTGCTTTTTGAGGGCAAAGCTGGACTCTTGTCCATCACAAATTACCAACTGGAAGAAGGTGTCTCATATGGGTGACTTGTGCATGAGAGACAGCATCACAAAACTGCACTTGGATTCCCACCTCCTTCAGCATCCCTGGCCCTTTCCCACCACCTACACTGGATCCACACTATTCCCTCACAGCCTGTGTTGTAGCATTGCTGAGCACTGTCACAGCCAGCAGAAATAACATCTTCCCATAGCAGATCCCATCAGATCCACCAGTGCAACCTGGTTATCCTGCTCACCTGGTAGTCTCAGGATTGCCCAGAGAGGAGCACCATGCAAGTTTTCTCCCAGAAACTACATGCTTTTGAAGAGAAAGAAACGAGGAAAATGTGTGTGGGAGATAGACACCTGGAATGTATAATAAATGGCTCTATTGCCATGCATCTGACAGCCCAGCCTGCCGGAGGTCATTCACAGCACCACAGCAATTTTTCAGTGTTTAATCCATCCCTTCCAGACATGCATGGATGAAGGGAAATTCATACATCACATGCCGACAGCCTTTTCCTTGCAGCTGGAGTATTAGCTGAGATCCCTAGCAAAGCTTTGGGTCAGGGAGTACTATCCTGTGCCTCCTGGTGCGAGCGGCAGGCTCGGTGGAGTGTGCCAGACCAGATCAGCAGCTCCTTGTGTTTTAGGAAAATGCTGTCTGGGGACATCCTTTTGGCTGAATGGTTAAAGCAGCAGAGGGATGAAGCAAGGATCATGTCTAGGGTGGTCTAAAGGCCCTTTTAATTCCTATGGGTTGGCTCTGGATGGACCCCTGTACATGTCCAAACATCTCTGCAGAGCCACCTTGCTCTCCTTGCTGGGTAGGCATCCAAAGCAGAAGGATCTAAGGCTGTCTGATGTCACTTTTAGTGTTCAGCAGAGAGAAGACTCTTAGGAAGAGGGCAGCTGAGCTGGTTCTCTGACTGGCTGGAGCAGGCATGGCATTAGAAGAGCAGTGAGACTAAGATTAAAATCCTTCCTGCTCTACTTTTTCTCTTGTTCCCCTGCTCCCCAAATTCCCTGTCCTAGTTCACAGTGTGAAGGAGCTGAGCTGTGTAAGTCAGGATGAGTTATACTTTGAGTAGGCTTTTTGTTCTTACTTGTGTCAGAATTGGGATGAAATGCTGACTTAAGTAGTTGGGAAGCTCTACTTCTGACTAAAAGCCTGCGCATCAGTCATGTGCAGGTTTGAAAACTACCATGTAAACACATTTTCTCCTTGATTTATGACCTCTGAGACAGTTCACTTGTTGAAGTATGTGCATCCACTTCAGCCCATGCTTTTTCCTTGCTCCAAACAGTTGAACGCATGAGAGATGGATTGGGAGCTTCGGATGTGGTTGGGGTTGGTGAACTACATGGGTGCCTGTCTTTTTCAGGAGCAAATCACATCACAGCCATTTCACATTTCACAAAGAAAGCCAAGCCTGGCCCAAAAGGTTCTTTGGCTGATTTTTCCCTACTGAGGCTTAACTCTGCACAGAATGGTTGTCCTCTGACTGGAGCCATGGGGCAGCCAGAGACCTCCCTTTCCAGGTCTGCATGGTAACGGGGACTTGATGTAAGTCCCTCTGTGCTGTCCTGTGGATTTCCAGGCTGCTAATTGTACTGCTGCAGAACATGGGGAAAGGTTGGACCCGAAGGGAGGAACTGTCTGTGCCAGCAGCAAATACCAGAGCTACAGCACACGTCACTGTTGGCGCTGCTGCCGGGGGACATGGGCAGATGGATGGATGCACGTGGGCAGAGGGAGGAGGAAAGGGAAGGAGCTGAAGAGTGATGTGAAAAAAGGAGATATGGATGAAGGTCAAAAGGAGCAGTAGGGAGGGAAAGCCTGGTTTGAGAAACTTTGAAGGGTCCCCTACGCCCTGTACTTTTCTGGGTAAAACTGCTTGGGGCAGGGGGTTTCTAGAGGTGTGCGTGGGTTGATAAACAGTGTTCAAGCCCAGTCAGTCTGCCTGTGGAAATGTTTTGTCTCTTCTTGCTATGCTTCCCCAAGTCAGGGCAGCAGATGCTAACAGCAAAAGAGCAATTCAATTACATGCTGGCTGAGTCTGGCAGTGATTCAGTGTCTGTGTAAGTGGGGTACCCCTTACAGTGTACTTCCCGTGGCTCCCCCAACCTCCCTGAAAACCTCCTTGAACACAGATGCTGTGCTTCTCATTTGCAGTTTTCCTGCCCTGTTTGTCCTTTAAGAGGCAAGGGTGAAGTGGCAGCAAACCCTCCCACCCATTTCATGGGACTTCTAGGTCTGACTGCAGTCTCAGCAGTGATTCACGAGGAAGCCTCAGGACCACTGATTTGGATTACCCCCGAACTCTGAGCAACACACTCCAAATTTTATGGCCTGGGCACCTCTCACCATCTTCACCAACAGATATTTGGTACTTGGGCCATAGTGATAAGGAAAAGACCAAATACATTTCTCTGGAGTTACTAGAGAGAAGCTCCCAAGAAGAATTCAGGGATGATGTTCCGAGGAATCTGAATCAGGCCATGAACAAAGAACTTCAGCCCCTTTGAACAAATTATTTGCATCAGCCCTTGCAGAGGAGAGCATGTAGGAGCGCGGGAGAGCGTAGGTGTTATCTACCCAGGTTCTGGGGAAGACACTCACAAATATTATTAGCATGAATAGGAAGCGCCATGATAGGATGCTCTCTGGGAAAAGTAATTTTGTTCATTAATTACTTGCCTTATCTAGCAACCTTGTTCCCTTTCTCTTGCTTTCTTCTTTTTTAATTTTCTTTAAAATGACTGTAAGTGAATTCAGTGCTGGGAAAGTTATTTTACTGCCTCCTCAGAGACAGAAGCTTGTATTACTCAGGTAGCCTTCAGCTGAATATTCAGGGTTTTTTTCTATCTTCATTTGAAGCCCAGACTTTTATGGGCAGATGGCAAAAGATGGTTCTGGGCAGATTCCTGTGATTTCTTTCTTGCAGACCACCCCAGTGCTCTGGACCGACTGCAGTTCGTTCACACACGTGCCTTTGGCTTAGGTTCTGCCTGCTGCTTCTGATTTTGTGCTGAGATTCTCCTCCTGCCTTCAGCTTCCAGGCTTGTGTTGTGCCTGGTTTATTCAGCAGCAAAAGGAGTCAGAGGGCTTTGATTTAAGGGACAGGGTAGTGGAGACCCTGCAGCTTCAGAGATGTCCTTTCCTTGTGTCTTTGACCCTTGGAGGAAGTGGGAAAGGGTCAGTGGATGAAGGCAGGCCATAGCCATCCTCCCAGACATCAAATGTGTGTTGGCTTTTTTCAGACTGCTTCTACAGCAGAGGATAGTTGGTTTTTTCTAGGGACCTGTGTGTTTCCAGCACATTTGCTGCTAGTCACTGCTTCAAGTGAGTTTGCAGTGTTAGCTGGGAATCAACAAATGCTAGGGCTCATCAGGGCAGCCTAACTTCATGGCGCAGGTCTCGCTGGAAACTGAAGACAATGAAAGTCTAGTTGCCCAGGCTGAAATGCCACCACCACCTGCAGCCTGAGGCTGGGACCCACCTGGAGCCAAGTCCCCAGCCCAAAGTTGTTCAATCCCAGCCATTGGCTGATACTGCGGAGCTTGTTGGGGCTTTTTGGGGTCTCTCTGGACACGACAGCTGTCACAGGAGAAACAGTTTTTCTGTAATGCTGAGCAGTAACAGCTGAGGAGTGCATTTCAACATCACCTTCCACAGACCCCTTCCCTCATTTCCACACTCTCCTCCCCCTGTGCCAGCAAACAATTTCCAATTCTTTATTGGACAAAGGCTCCGTGTTTCCAGGGATTTGCATGTGAAATGCTGTGGTTCATCTCAGGCTTGAATGAGCCATCAAAATGCTCATCAGGGATCTGCCTACAGAGGCAGACACATGTGTACACACAAACCGCTTGTCCGTGGCTGCGCCCCAGTGGTGCGTGAACTGGTGTGGTCCTTGGGCCACCTCTGAACCTTTGTTCATAGGCTGGGGCTGAAAAGCAGGTTGCATTTGAGAGACCCACCCAGCCCCCACCAAGCAAGATTAGCAGGGACAAGACAATCTGCAGCTCTGGAAACTTGGGGAGGGGAGGGGAGGGGAAGGAGAATGGACATGAAATCCCCCAAAGCAGGGGGGAGGGATACTGTTTATGGAGTGCCTGGCTTTGTAGGGCAGGAGATGGAGAAGTAAATCCCTTGCACCCACACCCCGCGGGGCTCTGGGGGTGGGCTTATTCAATAGCTGTGATAGAGGGAGGAGCCCACCTGGGGACAGAGATAACGGGCGGGCGGTGGGATTGCCGTTCTGCAGCATAAGCTGGGAGAGTTATCAGGGCAGAAACTCGGCTTCTATTACCATGCATTAGAATAGATTAGCAGGCAGAGCAATTAGCATCCTCACTCTATTTGGCGAAGTGACAGGGTTGGTGGCAGCAGGCAGGAGACATGCAGGGAAGAGGCAGCTTTGGCAGGGCAGTGATTCCTTCCCAAACTGCTGCCGAAGGACAGAGAGGACTTCTAGTCTTTCGTTGTAGGGCTGTGCTCGCTGGACATGGAAAAGAGCAGGGTTGCACGGGAGCTTTGGTTAGTGATCTGAACCTTTTTGTGACTCATGATCCCTGAAAAATTGCCCTGAAAAGTTGCAAAGCTCCAAAGAGGGAATTTCTGCTTTCTTGAGTTACCTTTTTCATGCCTCTTTGAAAGAATCCACAGACCTCTGGGTGCCAAAAATACCCCCAGTTAAAACCCCCCACTGCCTTGACTTCCCCAGGCCACCTCAGTGGCCTTTTCCTCCTCTTTGCCCAAAGAGCAGCTTTTTCAGGGAGGAGAACCTGTTTGTCGTTAGAGCCAAAGATGAAAACAAGGGTCCAACTCCTTCGGGTGCATATTACTTTGCTGAGAAAGCATCCCCTCTCACTGCGAGGACAGGTTTCCCAGAAATGATTCTGTACATGATCTCAGATCAAATTTGTCCTTTCCCTGTAGCATCTCCTGCCTTTCTGTTCCAAATGGAGTATCCAGGGCAGTGGATAAAATTTAACTCCTTCATGCCAGGCAAAGCTAGATTTCAGCTATCCTTTGGCAGGGGTGGAAGGCAACTTGGAGGCCAGAAAGAGTAGACAGGGAGGGATGGTTATTCACCACATCACCACATAGAGTTTAAGGTCAATTATGTCTGTGTCTCGACATTTATGGCATTCCTATCCTTAGGACCCCGAGGGAACCTGGAAATGTCAAAACATTGGTAAAACTGACCTTAAACTTTACATGCAAGTGGGACTGAATCTCCTTCTTTTTTTCTAACTCCAGCCAGAAAATTGCTTTGGCTCCAGCAGAGGGAAAGGCAAATTTCAGCTGCTCCCTCCTTCCCCAGACTTCCTCCCCCCTTGTGATAAGGCCATCTCAGGAGACACAAATCTGGCTCTACACATTGGTCAGTCTTTGCCTAAAACAAACCTCCTATTACATCCCCAGATTCCTTTAATTGCTCTGTTCCCATCTCACCCTTCTTTCCAACTGGGAAATCAAAAACTTTTCTCCCATAAAAAATGAAGCTGTCATATTGCATCTCATCCTGAAAGAGGGACCAGACTAATGAGCCTGATTCAGACCATCACAACCAGATAGCTCAAATCTCCTGAGCCACACACCTCTGTGCCCTGATGTCCCTTTCCTGGCTCCTGTCCCCAGCCCTGGTGGAAAATGCCATTAGCAGGGTTTGGGCTTGGTTTCCAGTGAGCTCCTCTGCTGACCACCTTGCAAAATCATCGCCAACCTACTGGGCTGTCCTCGAGCAGGCATCCCCCCTGTGGCCCCTGAGCGAGGACTAGAGCAGAGCAGGGACAGGAACCCTGGGGTGATGCTGGGACGGTGGGTTGGGGAGACTGCCAGGACATCAGCCAGTGCTGGTTTGGGCTGGCTTTGCATAGACAGAGGAAAACCCAAGTGATGCGGTGATGCCAGAAGTCTCCCTCTCACCTCCCAGGCACTGTAGCCTCCTCCAGCTTTGCCCAGGACACAAATGCTAGTGTGTATAAGATATAAGACTAAAGACTTTCTGTTATTGCTTTTTAGAGGAAATCACCCTTCCCCTCGGGGGCAAGGAAGGCTGCTCCCAGACCATGCCAGCACCCCGCACTGCATTTCAGATTCCCAATTTGTTGGTCTGTGATGAGCTGGGGATGGGGAAGTCTCTTCAGTTTGACCCTTGCCAGCTACTTGCAGGTGCAGCCTGCCTTGCTGTGGACTCTGGCTGGGCTGGGCAATCTCAGATTTCCCCTTAGAGACAAAGAGATGGAAGAAATGGGAAGTCATTGTCTCTTGCCCTGTCTTGCTCCAGTATGGCTGGTACCATCTGGGCTTCTCAAGGTCTTCAAACCGAGACCCAAATAAGATTTTCCTGAAAGTTCCCTTCAGCTTGTCTACCCTCATCCTGAATTTTCTCCTTGCATGTACTGATCCAGCAAGCCTGGGCAAGGAGACCAATGGAGTTGGCAGAAAGGTCAGACTGTGAAGCATGGAAAAGTGTATGAATAGCTTGGACTATGTGGGTGTTCACAGCAACCCTGCACATCTCTGTTCTCACAGAGTCTGGGATGTGCAGGCTGACTGCTGGTCCCTTTGCCACCACCTTCCTCCCCTTTCCCAATGTCCCCATCACCACTCCATCCAGCCCCATGTTCTCTTTTCCCATATCCTATTTTCTGTTGGTTGGACATGAGGAGATTAGGAGACACATGACAACCCTGATGATAAAAGTCAGGGGAGGCAGACAAATAACCTGCGAAGAAGAGAAGGCAGCAGGGAGAAATGAAGGGAAAGAGCTAGAGACATGAGAAAAAGTTGGTAACTTTGTCCAAGCTGAAAACATAGAACTGTGTGGAGTGGGATGGGGCAACATCTCTGTCCTGCACAAGCTGAGGACCCCAGTGTGAGTGACCCGACACCACAACAAAATGCCTAGCAATGAACAGGTTAGGGAGGCAAATATGGGTGCCAACATGAAGCCTGTGTCCCATCAAAATGTACCATCCTGCCCTGGTGACCTGTCCTTGCTGGGGTGAATGGGGTGTGCACCGGTTCCCACCTGCCACCTCAAGTTTACCAGCACAGGGGGAAAGTGGAAGGAAATGGTGGCTGGAATTATTCTGTCAAAGGGTGAGTGAATTTTTCCCCTGCGGGAAATGTCACCCTTTGGAATCAGAAAGGAAAACTGAAATGTCAAAACCTTTTGCAAAACAGCAGTGACTGCAAATTACCTGTTTGGAGGTAGTGGAAGGGTGTCATTTCAGTTTGCTGAGCTGACCCAAACCATTGAGCTGTCTCACGGTGCCACCCCTGACCCTTGGCATCAAATATAGGTGCCTCATGTCCCTCTTCTTCCCTCAGTGGCCAGGTTGAGTCTTGCAATGCAAAAGCAGTCAAAAGAAAACTGCCATGCATCAAATGGTGAGGCTTCTTTGAAAAGAATTAATTTGTTTGGATTTTATTTCTGGGAATTCATTTTTTTTTTAATGGCAAGTTTATTTTTCCTGAATAAAAAAGTTGTACAATGTGCTAATTGCCATTTGTATAACGCACCCACCCACCCCCATTCTGAGTAGCAATTTCTGATCAGATCCAATCACCACTCTTTTGTCTTGAAAATTGTTTTTAATTGACAAAATTGCAGATAAGACCTTTTCCATTGCCAGAAAACTGACAACATTTTTAAAAAATCTTGTATTAGAAAAGTTGGATGTTTTAGTCTGTTTCTGGGAAAATTAAAAAAAAAAAAAAAGAAAAGAAAAAAGAAAAAAGAAAAGAAAAACAAAGTATCAAATTCTCCTTTTTCAACAGCTATGGATATGACCAAGAAAGGCTCAGTCAGGACTACATGCTGGTTTTCTGACTGCATTATTTCCACCTCCCTACAAAAAAACAAAACAAAAGAAAACAAAACAAAACAACAAAAAAAACCTTACGGTACAGAAACTTTTCTCCTTTAATTTTCTCCTCCCAGGACTATCTGTCTCTGTCTATTTTGTCTGTCCATGGTGCCAGTTAATATGGATTTCAGCAGCGACCACCAGATCTGACTAATGGTGTGAATTAGCAGAACAACTTTCCGCCTCTCCTGGAAGCCTCAGGGCCCCAGGCCATGGCATGGGTCTGTGGAGCACCTGAGCACCTAAGACCCTGCAAGCCTAAATGATAAGAGAAACTCACTGTATGATCTTACCAGGGTTTTGCATGTCTTATAAAATAATTACTACTGGAAAGGCCAGGCACAAAGACCACTAGTGCCTTTTGAATGCATAATTTGATATCTCAGGTGATGCTAAGAGCTGCCTTGCTGGCAGGTGTGACTAAGGGAAAAGCCCACACAGCTCATGGGACCGTGGCGTAGTTTGCCCTTAATGAATGGCCAGAGAGAAGGCTAGAGATCTTGGTCTGTAGAGCTGTCTGTGCATCATGTGTCTCCATCCTGGTGAAAGAAACGGGAGTTGCAGAGCTGCAGGGGTGCTCTGGCTCAGGTCCTAAGAACCTCTGCAGCTCTACCAACCTCTGAGCACCCTGCTTGGGAGGGGAGAGCACACCATCTCCTTCCTTTCATTTCCCTTTGCTAAGAAATCAGGAGTCACCCAAAGCAAACTCAGGCATTTCAAGCAGTGGTGGGATGGAGAAATGGACAAGAAGGGGCAGAGAAATACCCCCCTTGGAGGCACTTGTCCCACCCCACTGCTCTCTTGAGGGATGGCTTCAGATAGCACTTCTTGGCATCGCAACTGCCCTGCTCCCTTCCTTCTGCAAATAGCACCTTTTCCCTAGTTTTCTCCCTGTTCCTGGCTTCTACACGGTTGTAAAAGACCTTCTTTCCATCTTCAGCCTCCTGAACCAAGCTCCATCCTCTACAGACATAGTGATGACAGCCTCTTTATGACCATTAGTCCAGATCCCATGAGGTCTAGATGGTAAAGACACAACACCAAGGTGGGAGGAAGGGGAGGTGCAATGCTCCAGAGAAGTATGAGTGACTGTTCAGGCTAAACCGATAGGATGGGGATGAGGGTCTGCAGGACTGTGTGGTGAGGGTGCAGCAAGGATCAGGACCGCACTATGCTGAGCATGGGAAAAACAAAGATAGAGCCAAGAGGAGGCCAGGATGCAAAATAGAAGTCATGTGTTTTGTTCTAGGGTATTTTGTGTGTGTGTGCAGGCAGTTTTGTTGGATTTTTTTCTGCAACAGGATGGTGGAGATGTGTCTTCACAGAGAGGCAAAGGCAAGTGAAGGCATGTGCGTGGCACATGTGCCCTCTGTCAGGCTGGCGACCCTGCCATAGAATGATCGGTTTTCCCTGCTGTGCATAGGGAAAACAAAGAGCTTGCAGGTGGAGGAGTACCCCACTTGACCCTTCTTAAACCTGTTCTATCCAGGTGAGTGGAGCTTTTGGGTCTGTGCTCAGCCTCTCCAAAGAGTTCTGGGCTTCAAATTAACCCTCCTAACCTTGGACGTTTAGGGACAGACCCTTGGGGTGGTGGAGTGAGCCTGGGCTTGGTTTGACCAAGCCCTAGCAAGGCGGAAGAGCCCTCAGCGTCTTGGTGCAAAGGTGGAATAGCACCTTACCCCTCTGCAGCCTGTGTTTGCAGAATGTGGCCTCAGCAGGTTGCTTTAGGTCCCAGGTGGCAGACCTGGGATTTAACCATGATCTCTTGGGTCCCAAAACAAACTCATCTTCAGGAGACCTGGACTTTGCTCTTCTCTCTGACATGCACGTGTCTTTGCCTCCCTTTCCTGCTGCTGCGTGGAATGTTCAAACCTCACAGAGGTATCGTGAAGTTTAATTAGCTCCAGGCAAAACCCTTTGAGATCCTCAGATGAGAGATGCTATAGAAGCGCAAAGTATTAATTTAACATTATTGAAATAATTAGTTAGTGGATAGTGAGCAGAGGGTTAGCGTTAGCGGTATTTATTCTTAATGGGAGATGAGGAGGAAATAATATTCCTCATGGTTCAGTGGTAGGAACAGTTTCTTAGTGTTTGCACTAATGGTTTGGACAGAAGCAGGACACTTGCAATTGTTAAAGATGCAGCTGATAATGAAATAGCAGGTGTTATTAAGACACACAGAGAAGTGCTGTGTCTACACCATAATCTTATGCAAATAAGTTCAGGAGTAGAATATGCTCTTTTAGGTATCTTAAGTATAATGTGATGCCACTGGGTGGGAGTTACACACCAGCTAATTATAGCATGAATAGCACTGAATTAGGTTATATAGCAGTGGAAAGTGATCTCAGCATATTGACAGACCCTGCGTGTTAAAGTTACTGCTATTTTATTAAAGCCAAATAGTTATTGGCAGCACAAGATATTTTTTCTGCGTAAGCCGTAATAGACGCACCAGATGAGAGCACAGCAGAGTCCCAGCAATCTCCCAGGGCCCAAAGTACATGCTGACTCTCAACAGAGACAACAGAAATGATTAGCTGGGGTTGGGATATTTCATTATCCCTTTCACAGTCCAGCTGCCGAGTGCAGGCAGCTGCCTTCCAGGTGACCACTTTTCTAAGGCAGGCACTTGTGTCTGGAAGTACTTATTTACTAAAAGTCCCATTTGCCTTTATTTACAATTTGCTGAACTTACTTTTTGGGCTGCAATGTCCCCTCTGGGCAGCTGCCTTCAGTGGCTGGGTGCTTTGCCACGTTTCTTTCTGTGTTTCAGCCAACACCATTCAGGGATTTGAGAGACTGCTGCTGGAGGGCGATACTTAGCACATGCTGAAATAATTTTCTCTGCCGTTTCCCCCTTCACTCTTGGGAGAGGGCAGAACATTTTTGGCAGTGCAGAGGAGGACTGGAGGGAGGTTATTTTATGACAGGTAGGTACCTCTTTCTGCTCCCCTGAAAATCCACCACATTTTGCCTCTGAAGACCCCCAGTTGCAGCTGCTGGGCAGACACCTGGGAGAGCATGGTGTGTAGACCCAAAGGATGCTCCACATGCTCCAGCTCAGGATAGATAAGGTGGTTAAGGAAGAGGAGATAGGGAAACATGGGCAGAGTGCTTGGGAGAAGAGCCCCCATCACTCCTTTCTATGTGGACAAACGTGCAAAACCCACTGGCAGGTGTTCCATCCCTTTAGTCTTGATTTATACAGCAGCTGTGATCAGTTACCTGGGATGAATTGTGTTGCTAGCTCAAGGAACAAGTCTGTGACACTGACTCAAGGGCCTGGACCCCACTGGTGAGCCAGAGCAGAGCTGGTTTGGTTCACCTTGGCAGAGCTCCCCCATCACCAAACTCAAGCACCAGGCAGGGTTGGTTGTTTTGGGCTTTTTCTCCCCTCTTTGCTTTATTTGAGAAATTGCATTGAAAAAGCCAAAGTCAAAAGTTAGGAAGTAGCAGCACTGAGGTCACCTGTGGAAAAAAGGAATAATAATGTTAGATCCTGTAATTAAAGTCTGGCTTACAGTGTGTTAGTGCAGGAAGCAGACACAGGAGTGTAGAAACTACTTCCAGTCTGGTGGTACCTAATTCCTGAGAGCCTGACACTTCAACCTTAACATTATATTAAAACCAGGCTTAGTTCGGTTTGATTTTTCATCATTTCACTCTTTGGATGGCAACACACAAGATACCAAGGCTGCAAGACACCAGTGTAATATAGGGTGAATTTTTGGTCTGAAGAGTTACATGTCTTATATGTGTATAACCAATAAATAGCAAGATAAGATGCTGATTATTACATTCCTGCTCAGTGGTGGGACTGGGAATACAAACTACATTCCTAGATGCTTCACCTATACCCATGTGTTGTCCTTCTGTGCTAATGTGCTGGATGTGTTTGCAACCTACTGCACTGTCACACTTGAACAGAGCCCGGGTATCTGCCCATTTAATTTCAGAAAATCCAGACATTTCTGTTGTGCTGCAGCTGAAGGAAATAAATGGGAGGTAGCAGGACATCTTGAAGAGTTTGGGTGCTTGCGTTTTGACACCAAGCCCAAAAGGGTTTCTTTCCAAGCTTTTCTCAGGAGAGTAGTTCCCATGGCCTGCAGAGCTTTGATGGGATTGCTGTGTCTATTTGTTTTATAGAAGTGCTTATAAAAATCTCAGGGCAGCTTTTTGCTGTGGCTTTCATTCTGTGATAGGGGACTTAAAGTTTTGGGAGTAGTTAGTCAGCTATCCATCCATCCCTCTGGAGACTGCACATTTTAAATTCCTGATCTAGCATGCGGCAGTGCTAAAGGAGACCTAATGGGATGATGGCTCCTAGGGAACAGAGAGCGGGAGCTGCAATGCTGCTCTTGCATTCTCAAATCTGCAAAGCAAACAGAGAGCATGCTGAGAATGGTACAGATCTCTCTTTATTACTTCTGCCACTGGAAATACAAAACTTTCCTTTACCAGAAAGAGGGAGCAATATGAGTTTTAAATTGGGGTGTTCATTTTATCTAGCGTCAGCCACTAGAGACAAGCCAAGCCCTAATGTTTTAGGCTAGCCCTCAAGCTCTGTAGCATCCAGGCTATGTAGGGTATATAGGGTTGCTTTTGCATGTTTTGCTGTAGAAGTCCATCAGCAAATCCCCATGCACATAGGTGCGATCTCTGCTCCAGGGAGCAAGGATGTTGAGGGGTGATCTTGGAGCCGAGCCTCCAGCAGCCCCCATGTGCTCTCACAACTAAGACTCTGAAGTCTGGGAGTGGGTGAATAATTTAACATCCACACTTAGTCTTTATAGCTGATTTTAATGGGGGGTAATAGCACTGCTAATAACAAAATCCATTGAAGACACCCTGTGCAAGTCCATAACATCAGCTTAATGGCAAAAGGTAATTGGCATGCAGCTGAAGCTGTCCTTTTGTATTAACCCTGTGGATTTCTAGGCAGACATCTTCCTTGAAGCGATGGCCTCGGCAGCGCATGTGGATAAAATACAGATGTGTTTTATGTTAAGCAGATGCAAATTGGGATTGAAACAGGGCGCACTGCTACCAACGCACATTGCTGGCTTGTGTTTACACCGGGCAGATAAGGCAAGAGACAGAGACAGTGTTGGAAGCACTGACACTTAGCGCGTGGTGTAAGCTTCATGGGCTAGTGCAGCCCAGGTGCTGTGCAGCCACCACTTTCACTGAACTGTCTTTGATTAAGAACACGAGAATTTTTAAGATTCAACCCTGGGCACCTCTAGTCAGGCACTTTCAAACCAGATGCCTAAAACTCCTTAATCTGCCAGGGACGACTTAGCTGCTGCTGAGCAATAGATTGGAAGGCTGCCTCTTCCCAGCAGAGAGGTATCAGCAGCCCAGAAGTACCACATATGTGCAGTGTTCTCAGCAGGGCCAAAGAGCCTGGGCTACCCACAGCTACTGTGAGAGGACATCCCTGCCTAAGATGTGTCGCTGCCATTGGACCGAACAGTTTTCAGGGCTGTGGGTTTGCCCAAGGGAAGGTTACGCTGTCCCTATGTGGGTAGAAAGATAGAGCATCTCTACAGCTGTGCATTCTGCCCAAGGCATGGGGCTTTCACCCACCACCCTTTTTCCTTTCATGGTGTCCTTGCAACACTCCAGCCTGCTGAGCAATCCCATGGCTGCTAGCACTCAAGTCAGGGCACTCCAGGGCGTGGAGCTCTGTGGTTTTCCCGGCTAGTGCAGACCCAACGGGTACAGTGTTGACTTTCCATGCAAAATGATTGCTCGTCCCATGTCCCAGGGTTGTCCTCATCCTCTCAGCCTGGCTTTGTATTAACTCTGTCTCTCTCTGTTCCCGTTTTCTCAGGTGCACGAGGAAGGAGCGGTGTGAGCGCTCCAGCGAGCCTCGGAGATTCGCCTCGGAGATGAAGCAGTGTGTCCGTCTTACCGTGCATCCCAACAACATCTCCGTCTCCCAGTACAACGTATTGGTGAGGAACGTTAATCCTTGCCCCCCTCAGATTTAATCTACCCATGCAGTCTGACAGCCCCAGGTATGTACAACCTGGATTCAGCATGAGTGGGAAGGACTAGCAGCTTGATGCAAGAGGTTCTCCAGAGTCCATTTACTTCCCCAACAACTTTCCTGGCACAGAGAAAGACTTGCCATTGGAACACATTTTGGCCTTGGTTGTTCCCTGCCTAGAAGTGTGGAAAGATGCTTCCCTGTTTTCTGTGAGTAGCGGAGGGCAGGTCTGAAGGGACTCTGTGCCATGCAAATGTTGTGTGCACCCAGTGTAGTTGTTTACTTCCCTGGAAGAGGGATTTGTTTATGGCTGGGCATAGACCTTAGGCAAAGGAAAACCTTATCATGGCTAGAAATTACCTTGTAGAAGGAGGACAAGTGAGACATACTATGAGTTGGTTCAGTAAGCTCCAAGTTTCCAGCACCTTGGGTGGAAATGTCTCCTTCTTCAGCCACCAAAACCTCCACCCAGCCCCAGCTCCAGCCCTAATTATGCAGAGCAGAGAGGCAGGATGCTATGCAGAGGAACCTAAGGCTCCCGAGGTTCATGCTATCTCTTGTGACCTTCCTCAGCATGAGGTTTAACCTTTATGGCATCAAACTGCTCAAGTCAGCAGCCAACAAAGCCACACAGTGAATACTGGCAGAGCAGCAGATGATCTTGATAATTTTCTGGGCTTAAGGCAAGAAATCTCTGTTGAAGATCTAACCAGCTTGTGGTTTCTCTCCTGACCCATGACCACAGTACCCTATGTGGTGAGATCCTAACATGCTCTGAGGAGGCAGAAAACCGTTTCATTCAGGCTACTAGAGCTCTGTCTTTTTGACCATACTAGTTTGGGTTGGAATTAAGGTAATAACCCAGGCCCAAAAAGCTCCATCTCTGGATGAGTTGGTCACTAGCCCCACACCCTGAAAGGTCTAAATGGAACTGCTCAAGGTGCTGCTGCCAGATGTCTTCCAGGTGACAGGTTTTGGGGGTACTAGGGTTTCTTCAGTGCTAATGAAATCAGCCTTCCAAAGCCTGCATGTCCAATCACTACTGCTTTGTTTCAGCATCTTAACTTTGCTGTGACTTTACTTTCCTAGGCTTCAGACAAAACTGATCTGAGACATCTAAAGTCCTTTGTTCTTCTGGGAGTTCAAGGTTTCTCTTTCTTATTCTCTCAGTAGTCATTGAATTCTTTCATGTTGGAATAAATCCTGGGGGACTAGCTGGCTCAGGGCGATTGAAAATGATAACAGAATAAAAGACCTTTCCCTCCAGGTTACTTCCAGGGCAAGACAACCCAGAGCTGCTGGGATCAGAAGTTGCCACTATCTGACTGTTGCCCAATAATCTGCATGAACATTTAGATGGGAGTCTCAACCCAGTCTCAGATAAACTGGTGACTAGGTCATCCACAGTCACCACAGATAGTCTCTTGGCAAACCAGGGGGAGACCACCAATGAAAGAATAGCAGGTGGTGTCTTTGCTGAGTGTCAGTTGGGTTCTAGCAAAGGGTCAGTCATACTGAGTTCTTGTGTACAGAGGCAGAGAAGCTATCTGTATGGCCAGTCAATCTTTTAAACCTTGGGCACTAACAAGGACTTGCAAAATTGTATATGAGCCTGTTTCAGTCCAGGGCTGCTGCTCTGGGGTCTCTGGGAAGAGGTATGTGCTGGGGGAAGGTTCCGTTCTTCCCTCATTATAGCAGCTCCAGAGCAGGCATGTGGGATGTAGGACTTCTTGTCTGTTCAGAGAGTGCACTGGCTCATAACATTTGTGGCCAAGCACTACTGGTCTATCCACTGGTGTCATCTTCTGCATGGCACACCTTCATTCTGCATCATCCAAGCTCAGAGTAAGATTTGTTAGGCAGAGTAGTTTCCCCTTCTCCATTTCTAGCAGGATATTAATGAGCAGGGAGAATGGATTTAGCCTGAGTGCTAAATCCATCCAACTCACCTAAGCTTTTTTCCTACTCCCCATCCAAGACAAAAGAAATCACCTTTCCCTTTGCGGTTATCCTTGCCCAGAAATGAACATACTCTCACAAAAGCTTTATGTCAGTCAGAGCCAAGGCCTGTCTGCTCAGCCTTTCTCCCTGATGGTGCCTAGTGTGAAGAGATAGCTGCAAGTCTTCTCTAAGCGAGGAAAACAGTGTGTGGGGAGCAGTAAGCATTATGTTATGTTGTCATCCTCTCCCGCTTTGTCACCTGGACTGGCCTCCTCTGTTCTTTGTGCTGGTAGCAACAACACTTCAGCATGTGTTTATGTCTCCCTTCAGTGGCTGTCACCTCAGAGGGGGCCTCAGCTAGCTCACGGAGGAGGCAAGTCTGGAGACCATCTGCATTTGTGCCTGCGTCAAGTGGTTGGCTGTAGTGTTTGGTCACAAAAATGCTAAATTTTTACTTACTAGGTCAGCAGCAGGTGATAGAAGTATTCTGGGATGCCTGTCTTTGTTCAAACATGATCTGGTGGGTTAGGCAGGACCTTCAGTGATGGAGAGCTGTGGTACAGGACCTTAGCTGGTCTGGGAAGTTGGCAGCATGAGGGTCCTTCTCCAGAGAATGAACATGGTGGAAACCATCTGTATGATCCTTTTTTTTATGACCATAAGCAATGATAGACCAATGCCAGTGGGTGCTGTGAACTCTAAAAACATGGGCAATTCCTCCTTCATAGCTTTTTTTTTTTAATGTATGGAGCCCCAGTAGAGAAAGTCCCCAGAGCCAACTGCTTCTTTGGTGGGATGGGCAGGAGAGGTTTGCTGTGCCTCTAGAGACAGTGTTTTTTTGTGGTGGACTGAAGGCTGTAACTAGACTCTCCTTACACAGGAACTTGGTGACAGAGCGCTCCCCCATCTGCTGATGCTAGGAGAGCAGGCCGTAGAGAGTTAGACTGGAGTGCTACAGTTTCTCTGTAGTCTGCAGAGTGCCTCTTGTGAGTAGCAGTCACCTTCCTCAGAAACCGCGTGCCTTGGGAGCCGCCAAAGCCCTGGTCTTCACGGCTGGCTCCAACGACTCCCTGCCTAACCTTACACTTGCATGACAGATAGCGAGCACTCCCTCCCCTCCACTGACCCAGCCAGCACTGGGATGCAGTGCCGTTGTCCCTGCATAGCCACGTACCACTTGTGTCGGCATCAGCATCTCATCCCCTTCCCCCTCCACACACACATCCCTCTCCTGAATCGCTGCTTTCTGTTGAAGGAGGATGCTCTCTCTAGCAAGAGGCTCTTTGTCCAACCTCTCCAGTGTAATTCTCTCCTGCTGGCCCAGCTCTGTTTTTTGGCTTAGTATTCTCTCTTTTCTTTTTTTCCTTCTTCTATCTCTTCTTTCCTCCTTCCATCTTTGCTTGCAGCTGGTTTTGGAGACATACAATGTCCCCGAGCTGTCAGCAGGAGTCAATTGCACCTTTGAGGACCTTTCAGAGATGGATGGCTTGGTGGTGGGCAGTCAGATCCAATGCATCTCGCCAGCTGCCAAAGAAGTACCCCAGATCATCACAGAGAACGGTGAGTATCCCACAGCTCCTCCATCTGCAACTCTTTGTAGAGGAATGAAGCTGGGTTAATTAACACTGATAATATACAGCTGTGGGCTGGCTTCAGGGGCGGTGGGTTGGCTGATGTGGGTAAGGTGCAGCTGTGGCTGGTTCCTGCTAAGTAGTTAAATAGCTCTGAGGGGGATGGAAGAGGAGCTCTGGATGAAGAGAGACCTGGAAGAAGCAGAGGGAGGGGAGAGAGTGCCCTGGGTGGAGGAGAGATAAGGAGAAGGATGCAGCAGAGGCAAGAAGCAGGGCGGACTGGCCTGAAGAGGCTGAAGAAACAGCACGGGCAGTAGATGAACTGTTGAAAATTTGTGGGGGATTGGTGGCCGTGCTGGGGCAAGGCATGGGAGCTACTTATTGAAGTTAACCTGGGATGGGATGGTAAAAGCCTTGTTGCAGCCAGCTAGTTTTGATACTGCTGCAACACCTCTTCTCCTTCCTTTCCTCACCACACACCCCTCTCTGTCCTGCTTTCTCCCAAAGCGGAGTTTGGCTTGTGGGAGCCTGAGAACAGTGTATTGCAAAGCACAGGGAGTAGGTAGGATGCTGTGCCAGCACTAGCTGGTAGAGCTGTGCAGCAGCACTTTGTAGCATGGGATGTGTATGTGTGCACACGTGTGCAAGCACTGAGCTGCAGTACCAGTACCTGCATTAAGGTGCTTATGTGTGATACTGTGTGCTTTCAGACTGCCACCGAGTGGCAGTTGCATATATCTAGCAAAGACAGGAGATGGATGTGGGATATTTGTGCACCTTTTGCCCAGGTTGATGTTATACAAACCAGGGAATGAGGCTGGATGTACTCTCAACACATCCCATCCTGTGCAGTGGCTGTAAAGTCTGAATGATCCTGGCTGTAAATTCATCCTCCTCCTCCCAGATTTAGATCTGTATGCTCAGTTCCTTGTCTCTGTCCCCATCTTTTACCGCCTTCAGCTGCTCCAGGTTTGCTGCTGGTTCCCTCCCTCAGAATGGTCCAGCACAGAAAAATACCTTATCTCCAAGGATGATTTCCCACCCCACCCCCCATCACCCCTCCAGCTTTCTGCTCTTTTTGTTTCCCTGGTCTGACAACTTTTCTAGGTACTTTCAAGAGCACCTGTGGCTCTTTGCAGGGGCTTGCTATAAAACCCTCACCCCCATCAATCACCCCAAAAGATGCAGAGAGTATGCTGCCGCTTTTGTTGTTGGCTTCTTTGAAAATTCAGCATAAGGTTTGTTTCTAAGGATCCTCAGGCCACAGAAAATGAAGTGACACGAACTGTCACCATGGCCTCCGCTCTCCCCAAGCTGCACACAGCTGTGTATGCTCTCCATTGCGGTCCCAAACCAAGCCCCTGGAGGGATGTTACCATTTTCAGGTCCCACTGATTTATCAGTCATGTATACCTATCAAAAAACGTGCCAGAAACTATTTACTTACTATGGACATCTGTCCCAGACCAGGCTCTAATCAAGCAGCAAACAAAAATAGCAGTGGAAGGTGGAGGCAGGACAAAAGAGATTTATGTGCAGGTTGGTTTTCAGAGGAGCTGGGCACCTGCAGCTTGTATCGACTTCAGCAGCTGGTGCTCCACACCTCTGCAAAGACCAAGTTCTCCATGCATAGTGCCAGAAACTGGATTTGAATCAAAGAATGTGTGGCTCTGTAGCGTGTTTGATCCCTGAGGCCATCCAATCCTCACATTCTGTTTTAAAATATATGCAAGATGCTGGCAAAGTTGTTAAATACAAAGCAGTTAACAGAGTTGTCAAAGCCGGCGGCAGCAGATGGGCAGCAAAGTTGAGCACTGGCAGCAAAACATGTTTAGTGAAGTGTATGGTCTGTGCGTGTGTGTGCATGCCTGTAGGTGGGGGAGCGTGCACGTGGCTGCACGCCGCGATGAGCTGTCAAGTTTGCTTTGGCCTGATTGATTAATGAATCTTTCAGGTGAGGAGGAAAATAATAGAGGTGAAAGGACCAGCCAGGTTGCAGTCTTGAATTAAACATGGTCCCTTCCCCACCAAATTACTGCAATTACTGCACCCATTCATTACCCACAGCTGATGGGTTCTGAACAGGGCTTTTGGCCTTGTGGGAAGAGGTAGAGATAATAGTTGACTGCCCAGCATGGGAGCAGTGGGAAAGGGGATGAGGAGATGGTGTATAGGAGCTGAGGTGCAGGCTTTGCTGCAGGTGGAAATGGATGGATCCTTCTGGAAGGAAGGCTTGTGGATGTCTCTCACACTGAGATGGGTTCTTCGTAGCCAAAGGCTGGGGTGAATGGACCTTGGGGTGTATGGGGTGAGAGAACCTGGAGGAACTGTTTGCGTGGAGCCTTCCTGTTCATCAGCATTTCCCAGGCTGCAGGTAGGGAGCCCCTACCCTGTCCTCACTGTTATGACATTTATCATCCTTGATCATTCCTTCCTCCTGCTTTCTCAAGGTATAACCTCTCTTTTGGGGACAGGATTTGGAGGTGGCCTTTTTCAAGCATAGCTGTCCTGAGTATTGGGCTCTGTTTAAAGATCTTAAATAGTGACAGTGAGGAGAAAGTAGATCTCTCTTTATGCCCTTAGGAAAACAGGTATGTGTATCCTTCAGGTGCTGTATACACAGGCCACCGATGGCTGGGGCTAGCAGTCAAATCTTCTGAGGGCATCAAATGAACCACCAGCAAGGAAGAACTTTAAGGACAGTACTCCATTTTAATGGCCTCCTAATTCCAGACACCTGCATCCTTTCTTCGAGCCTAGCTTTCCTATTTGATGACTTCAGTCATTTTATTTTTTTAAATTAGTGAGGTATGGTCTAGACCTGTTGTCATCATACAGGCCTGGCTCTGTTCCCAGGTACGATAATTTTCAGTGGTGAAGACATACTCCATCACCCTAGGACCATAAGAGGGGGGATGTGCTCTAGAAGGATTTTATTGCACTTTCTACATCTATGAGGATAGACTAGCTAAGGTACGGTATGACAGCTTCAGGTTTGGACTGGTGGCACGGCCAACAGGGCTTAACTAGGCTAACAAAGCAGTCACACATTGATGTGTCTATTTTTTCCCCAGGAGACCATCACATTGTCCAGCTTCAGCTCAAGTCCAAGGAAACGGGTATGACCTTTGCCAGCACCAGCTTCGTCTTCTACAACTGCAGCGTCCACAACTCGTATGTTCATTTCTTTTGATACTTACTTTTCATTCCACTTCTGGATCTGCCACAGAACCCACTGTTGAGTGGGGCAGGTGTCCCTCAGGAATCTGGTTAGGTGTGGAGGTGACCAGCGGTCAGGATCAGTTGTGTGATAGTCAGCACGGTGGAGTCCTTCCTGAGAAGACCAGGAGCAATATGGTGACCAGTTGTCCTGCTGATAAGCCTCGTTTGCAGGAAGACATTCTCTTGAGGATTGCTACATACTCGTGTCCCTCAGGCAGAGGAGCATCACAGTAATGGGAGTTTGCCACAAAATTGAGTCAAAGAGCCATGACCTCAGCAAATGGCCCCCTCATGTTCCTATCAAGCATTTTTTCGTTGGATGGTTGGATCCTGCCCATACATATGCACTTCCAACCCTCATCCATGCTCTCAGTCCCACCAGTAGGAGCCTGCCCCAGGTGGTTAGCATGGGCTTGGACCCTCAAATGTGGAAAGACAGGAGTTTCTGGTTCCTGCATGACATGAACTGAGCAGGGAATACGCAGCTGATTCCCCCAAGACCACCTCTTCCATCCTGTGAGCTCCTTTTCTGCCCTGCACCCCACTCTTCTGGGGTTTAGCTGGCACCAGGAACTGCCCCACTGGAGTGGGTCTGCAGCTTTCCTGCAGAAAGATGCTCTTCCGGCAGGTTGATCCACCCTTGAGCAAGGCTGAGCGGCTCTGTCCCTACTACTGAGCCATCAGAAGTGCCAAAAGCAGATAATTACTGCGGCTCAGCAATTCACAAGGAAAAGCAAATCCTATTTCCGTGTTCCTGCTGCTTTGACAAACAGTGTCAGAAAGCAAGTGTTGGGGGGGAGAGCATGAGAGATGGTGGTGTTAAATATTTATGGCATGTTTTGGTTTCTTACTTGACAAACTATAATACACTATCCATTTTTAATTTGATGTATCAGAGCAAGCACTTGTTACCAATTTGAGGAATAGCTTGCTGTACCAAAGCTGAGAGTGGATTGGAGTTGAGCGAGATTTCACAGAGGCAGGGGAGAGGGTGTGCGTCTGCCTGTTGGGTTCAGCCAAGCTCTACCACAGGCAATTTTTTCACTCCTGCCCATTAAAACCCCACTGGCACATAAGGGCCAGGAAAACTCCCCCTCCCCAAATCCCCTCCCAGGTACTTTAGAGCCTGCAGTTGCATGAAGGTCTCCAACAGTGTGAGTGACCAGAGTCACTACCATTCAGTGCTTGTTTTGTGTAGAGAGCTTGTTATGGCTCAGTTTGGTTGCTGATGAGCAGACATCTTATTAAATTAAAAAGTATAATGTAGATGTAAGTCAGTGCTATAACACAGCCAGAAGTGTTTGTGGCTCTTACTCTCCAGAGTCTGTGGGGCATAGGAGAGCAAAACTTTGTAGGATGGAAGGAATGGCTCTTTCACACAGTCTGAACAGGTGATGTCCTAAATATGCCCTCTGCTTCCCAGGCAGCTGGCAATACAATAGTCTTTCCTCCTCTGCTGAGATGAAGAAAAAATACAGTTAATATATTTGCACCAGCCTCATCATCCTGGGCAGGACTCACACTAATAAGGCTGTGGGACGCAGGAGAAGAAAATCTCCCACTTCATCCTTGGCTTTCTGACTTCGGTGCATCACAGTTTGTGTCTGGCCTCTGTATCATGTATGATAGTGGGAGGATTAGCCGGATGGGACTGCTGGTGCACAGGCACCGTGGCATGGCAGCAGGGAGGCACCGATGCTTCCATGGGCATCACTCCTCCTGCTAGTCCCTCCCTCAGCCACCTTCTCATGACGTGTTTGCAGCTCCCAGGGCGCTGGTGCAGTTCACTGTGGAGGCAGCAAGGCTGTAGCAGTGTCCATCCATCCCCTGATCTTGTATTTTTTGTTACGGGCAAAAAAGGGAATGCCTTTTATGTATGAAGCTGAGAACTTGGTGACAGTCTGGTTAAAAGTTGTAACAAGGCAACCAAAATCCTTCTATTTATTATTATTCTAGTTACAATGATATGAATGCAATCTAAATTATCTAATTCATATGAGACACCTGTGATCACAGTGACAACCAGATCAGGGCATGCAAGTCCTGAACCAACCTGATGGTGTTGGACCAGATCAGAGCCTATGGCCTTCTGCTAGTGGTGGCAAAAGCAATGTTTACCAGGCTATATTTTCCTCTGAGAAACACTATTAGTCTTATGGTCTGTCCTGTTGGCTGACAGGCCCCTGCTAGCCAAATGACTACTCTTTCTCTCTATTTCCAGGTGTCTGTCATGCGTGGAAAGCCCTTACCGGTGTCACTGGTGCAAGTACCGCCACGTCTGCACTCATGACCCCAGCTCTTGCTCCTTCCAGGAGGGACGTGTCAAGCTGCCCGAGGTAGGCAGGGGCATAGGGCACGTGTCATGTACGTGGGCTGCTCAGGGCTGATGTCACCCTTTGGCTGGGGTCAGACCAATAGTCCAGGATGCCTTCTCCACCTCCCATCCCCTCCTCTCCCTCTACTTCTCACTCGCCAGGAGACCCTCACCTTTTCCTCTGCAGATAGCTCCTCTCCTCTCTGCTCTACCAGACACCCAGAGAGCTGCCATCTCCCTCCGATACACTACAGGCAGTGCGTCACCTTGGAAAGTCTTGGCGACTGGAAGGGACTGTGAGGAATGGGAAACACTGGGCATGCATCTCCTCCAGGGGAGGAGGTCGTTACTAAGCAGATACCCTGAGACGCTCAGATACGGGGAAGATTTAGGGCTATGCCCACCGTGTCAGTGGATTTCAGCTGGGCTTCGAGCACATCTGTGGCTTCATGGGTTTGGTGCCTAATGGCCAGTGATTCCAGCTGCCTCCAGATGAGGCTGGGGGATGCCTCATTGCCAGTCGCTGAGCTGAACTGGGCCCTGGGGCTTAATACAGAGCTGGCTGCTGCGCTGCAAATGCTGTCTGGCTCGTATTGTAACTAACGAGCACTTGCAGACAAGTGGAGCTCGGGAGAATACAAATAGGAAGCCACTTAATTACTTCCTGGTCAGGAGCCGTCTAAAAGCATCCTGGCCTGTCTGGTAAATGACCTGAGATGGCTCGTTGTTTGCCTGGCCCAAGGGACCAGTACCCATTAAGAGATCTGATATCTGCTGAACCACGGGGCACAGAGGCGGCTGCTGAAGACTCCAGCAACGTGTGTCACATTCAGAAGATGAATGTGAATGGAGTAGAACCTCCCCGCGCTGCCTGCTGGGTCTAGTGTCTCTAATGTGGCCCCCCACCTACCCCCAGCCCATGTCCCAGACAAGCCAGTTTGCTGGACCAAATGACATGTGTAGTGTCTTCACACTCCTATGGCAACCCCCGTTCCCTCCCACCCCTTCCTCATGAGCTGGTTGAGATGTCACATATGTGCTGGTTGAGGTGTCCTGGAGCAGACATCCTGAACTGCTGTGGCATTAGGACAGGTCATAAATATGCGTGAGCAGGGAGGTTGCCAGTTCTTCATCTACCAGGCTTCAGATTTTGCTGTAAACCTGCTAGAAAACTTGCTGAGGAGCTGGAGAGCTTGACACCTTCTGCTCAGTGGTGATGCGGTGAAGGAAGGCAGCCCAGGGTTCAGCCCTTTTGGTAGGCTATCCCAGCCAGACAGGCCCTATTCCCTCACGTGTAGCCTTGGCAGACCTGGCCAGTCCTGCTGGCTGCAGGTCTCTGTGCCTTTCACTTCAGGAGCTGGAGGGACCTCAACCTCTTGCTCAGGTGGAATTCCTTGGGCTGCTTTGTCTCAGCTTCCTGCTGTGCAATACCACCACCATTTACCTCCTCTGGCAGACATCTCTGGTGTGTCTCATGTACCAAGCACGGGACCCACCTTCCTAGTTCCCGCTTCTTCTATCCTCCAGCCCCCTGCCCAAAGTGAAACACCTACAAATCTTAGTGCATCTCCTTCTTCCTCGACCCCCATCACATCCTTGGTATTTCTGACACTCACTCCAATTGGAAAGGAGATCATGAGAAGCTCTGCATCACCCCAGTTCCTCAGGGAAGGGACTGAGGATGGCATAGCCCCTGGTCTTTACTGTATCTCCTCCAAGATCCAATCTCTGCAGAACTGGGGAGGAGACAGTGGACTCATCCTCTGCAGATCTGCCTATTTTAGCACACCTTTTCCATCACTGCTTTGTCACCTCTCACTCGTTTTGTTTCTGAAAGGCATCCTCTTCAGACTAGGAGACAGCTTAGTCTGGGGAGCTTTGTCTGTCAGCAGAGATTGCTCTTTCTCTCTTCTATCCCCTCTCACAGAGGATTTCCTGCTGAGCTTCAAATGCTCCTCTCTGATCTTGCAAAGCTGCTCTGTGCAATTTGCATGGCAGCAGGGAGAGGCACAAACTTGACCTCAGAAGACAACTATTGATCTACAAGGCAATGGCAGCATCATGCGACACTGTATGTTACATCGGCCGTTCCTAATAAGGGCTGCACCGCTGTTGGCTTCTGCAGTAAAACCATGTCTGGGCACAAACCTCTTTCCCAAAGGGCACAACATTTGCCAGTCAGCTGTTCAGCTCAGGAGCTGGTTTTTCCTGTGTGCTGTGCAGAAGAAACATTTCTCAGCACTGGAACAACTGGACAGTATCTGCAAGGATAATGGCCTTGCAAACCCCAAAACTTTCAGAGACAGCTTTCTGCCTGGCAGTGTGAGAAATGCCCTGCAGCTTCAGGGTCCTTCTCATTGCCATTGGTGTGTTTGTGGCCCTCAAGGACACTTGGGCAGGGGAAGGACAGCATCATAAGTGCATTCTGACACAGATTTACATTCGCTCTGTGGCCAGAAAGGCTTTGTCAAATGACACTTGGAACAAATGCTGCCTATATCTCTTATGCTTCTCTTGAGAAGACATCTTCTCACTGACTCATCCCTCTCACTGAAATTTCTACTGTCTATTTTTTACTTTCACCTTTCTTTCCTCTTCTCTCCTTTACCCATGACTATTTGTTGAGTGAGTTCTTTGAACAATGGAAACCATTTGGTATGGAAGCCAAGCCTGGCTCCTCATTGCCCATCCAGACCTCCACCCACTTCCTGATGACATGACTCACAAGGCTGACAGGACTAAGGTCCATTTCCAGAATTCTCAATGCCATCTTCAGTAGTGCTCAAAATGTACCATCACCTTGAGTGGGGCTATTTTTACTGGCCTTCCATCTCCATCTGCAGTGCTCCTTTTGATCCTTTCCTCTACAAGCACTTGGACCCCTGGAAGATGAGGAGGGGGCAGAGTTTGCTACCATCAAGGCATGAATACCTGCTAAATAAGTAAGTCTTGAGGACGTATTCATGGGAAACTGTACTACCAGCATGGGGTGGTTGGACCATGCTATTTGCAGTCCTTCCATGTATCAGCTGAGCAGATTAGCATGGCCGGCTTCCAGGATTGTATGGTCTGATTGCACCAAGAGACTCCTTGCCAAGTAAACAAATATTGATGTTACTCTGTCGTATGGATTGGTGCCAGAAACTCCTTCCCTCTGTAATCATCATTGCTGGCATGCCAAACCTGCTCCTCTCCCCTTCACTATAGCCTTCACCTTCTTTTGTTGATACGCCCACCTCTAGGTCATTTTTTTTTCCCTCTTTTTGCCTATATAGCATCTTTCCATCATGTGGGAAGAGGCTTCCCACTCTCCAGATGGCCTGGGCTGCAAATGGACCAATTGGGTTGGTACCCATCACCTCTGGACCAGCCTGGAGAACTCTTTGGAGGGAGGCTTGTACCCTACTTCTGACTCCATAATTTCCTTAGCATATCTCACAAGTTTCTGGATTCCCATGGGCTCAACCTGCCTTTCTTTCAGGTCGTCTTCATGTTTTCTGAAAGGATTTTGTTTGGGTTTTTTGCTTGCTTTTTTTTTTTTTTTTCTCCTCTCTGTATAGTATGAGTTGCTGATTAATGTGGAGTGCAGGATGAATTTGAGACTGATCCAGTGGGACAGCAGAAAGGCTTAGACCATGACCCATGCTGTCCGGAAGGCAAAATGTTGTTTCTATCTGTATAGCCTGTGATCTACCATCCAAGGTGTGCCTTTGCATTACATGGTGAGTAGCTGCAACCAGCCAGCTCCAGGCTGGGACAGGGCAGCTCTCCCAGAACTGCCTGGCAAAACTAAACCAGAGATGGAGAAAACACAGTAAATTCACATCTCTCGATATCAACAAAGAGACGTGACTTTCTTACCCATCACTTGTCAGGTGCTTGGTGAATCAGCTCTACCCACAATAAAGCTGAATCAACTAGACTGGAAGCCTTGGGAAAGCCCATGTTTGCTCCTGGTGAAGAACTCCAACGTGATCATAAAGCAAGAGTATTTATGATTATGGCACTGAACTCAATCAACTATGGTTGACGATGTCTCTGGATGATTTGCGACAGAAATACTTCACCTTGGCATATAATTTCCCTTTATAGTGGGTTTTGAAAAGCTAAGTCCACTAGCTTGAAATATACTGAGTGACTTCTTGCTTTGTAAAGGGGAGCTGATGGTATTGCTATTGAGAACAGGAAAGGAAAGAATAAGAAAGAAAAGACATTTTATTACTGAAGTGGCTTGTTGTTGTTGTATTTCCCAAAGGGAGCTGATGGCAAAAGTAGAGATAATTAGCCTCAAAGATAGAGTGGAGCAGGCCAAGTTTCTGGTTTTTTGGTTCTTTGGGTTTTGTGTTGTGTTTTTTTTTCTTGGCATCCTGTCTCTGCTTTGACATTTGTTGCTAAAGTCATAGTGCAGGCATAGTGTTGCACCATAAACGATTGCGTTGCAGACTAACACACTGTGAAATCAACCCTTGCCTGACACAGTCACCAAGCAAGAAAGGTCAGTCATTTTGTTCTGCAAATGGGCAGAACAATCAACAAGTAGTGGAGTGAAACTGAGGCATGGAGGAGTAAAACAGTTGATCTGAAGGTCTCGGGTGTGACAGAAGCTACAGAAACAGTTATCTGTCTCTCCTGATATATATCACCCACTACACCTGACTGCATTATCCATCTTGTCTTTGTACAGACCTACTCTGACCCAGGGAGGTAGTTTTCAAGCCAGTGTTTCATAGACATCTGTACAAGGATGGGTAAGCTGGGGTAGCCTACTTGAGTTGATGGGATAAAGGATTAAGTCTTCTTTTGTGCCTTCTTTTCAAATGAACATGATCTTGTTCTGGGCCTTGCAAGGATTTTAGCTTTGGGGGTGGGGGGAAAGAGGGGGGGAAAAATGGCAAAGGCAGAAGCAAGTCTAGATAACAAATCTATTATCCGCGGGGTTTAAAAGATGCATAATCATTTAATTACCTTGAAGGAGGTTTTCATCTTTCCCTGTTCAACCGATTTGTGTGTGCGTGTGTTTTTCTTCCTCCCCCAAACAAGCTTTTTATTAAAAGGATTTTCATCTGCTGCCTAAAAAGAGAACAGAAGAAAAGATCTCGCACCAAAGTGTTTTATGTCGAGTTTTACGTGCTAATGACAGTAAAGCCCACATAAAAGAAACAACTGCTTCAAATATTAATTTGTCAAAAGCGATAGAAAGCTGTGTGAGCCGCATGCTGGCGAGCAGCTGCTGAGGAGCGGAGTGCTGCTTTGCCCAGCACTTGCTCATGCCCTGTGCCAAACAAAGAGCTGTACCGGTGGCCTCTGCAGTGGAGTGCACTGATTTATCTCTGACCGCCTGCCTGTCCTTCTTGGGGGTGGGTTTTGGGGAAACAGGAAGGAAAGGAGGTGACGAAAAGAGGCACGGAGTGATAATGACAGCTCAACCTGAACTGGCAGGCATCTAAGAGGCATTTGGACAATGCCCTTATCATGCTTTTAACTTTTGGTCAACCCCAAAGTGGTCAGGCAGTTGGACTAGATGATTGTAGTAGGTCCTTTCCAACCGAAAAGTATCCTATCATGTCCTATTCTGTTCTGTTCCACTCCATTCAGTTCTAATGCCAATTCTGTTCTATTCTATGTGGTAATGCCCACAACTCCTCATTGTGGTGGACTTTGTAGTAAACTCAGCAACGCCCTTCCCGCCCCGCCAGTGCATCTCAGCCTGGCTCCAGAAGGGCTTGGCCCCAAGTTCTCAAAAAGCAGGCAGGTTTTCAGGGCCCCCAGATGTCTTACTTTGCCTTCTTTGCAAGGTACAGAAGGAAGATACAGTGCCCACCCCCTCCCGAAATGCACCCCGGTGGAAATGCCTGGGTGAGTGCGCTGGGCAGGGGGCAGATGACCTGCTGGGCCATCAGGTGAGCATGGCCAACCCTTTGCTCCCTTGCATCGGCAAATCTTCTGGTGATGCATCTTCAGCTGTTGCTGTGGCAACTGCCCGGTTTCCCTCCGCTCCTGTTTCCAGCCTTTCTTAACTGGGCCAGAGAGGCAGCTTCTGGAAGCATCAGCACAGGGAGGAGAGAAAAGCCATCACTGCTCAAATTAATGTATCTCTCATTTCTCAGGGACTCTAATGACGGTTGCAGCAAGGCCAAAATCAGAGTGCCGAATCCTTTCCCGCTTGTCAATTACCCGCTCACTTATCCTGGCACCTGTCTATCATTAAGGGGAGGGTGTGAGGTGTAGTTTCTATGGCAACTGCAGGGAACCTGCTGCCTTTAAGTGATGTGAGCAGGCAGGGGGACCGGCAGGAGAGGCGAGGAGCAGCTCTAGACAAGCAGCTGCTGCAGGCAGCAAGAGTCACCCCATGCTGATGGGATCTGGCATAGTGATGCATGCATTTTGTGGCACCTGCTTTTAAGCAGCATGGGGGGTTTGGTGTTTATCATCTGTTTAGCTCTTAGAAGTGTTTCCAAGCACGTGTGATGGAGTTCAGTCTTGTCAGCATCCTGTCCAGGGAAGATGCAGGGGTAATCTGGGAGGAGGCTGTAGCTGACTGTTTGGATCCAGCCATGCCCTGGGGCTCCTGGTGGTTTGGCATTTCATCCCTCATCCACCATTACAGCCCTTTCGCAGAAATGGGGATGTATCATGTAGCGGGCACATCTTCTTCAGAGGAGGGTGCTTCAGATAATAATAAGAGGAAGTTAAAGACAGAAGTTGGAGGCCAGGCAGAAAGCTTTCGACATGGTCATGGAGTCCTGTTAGAATATGAAGATGCTGCTCAGAGGTAGTATTAGGTCGTGTATGAGGCCACTGGTTGTATTTCAGCAGATGAGGGTTTTATACCTGGCTCTAAGTTGGCTCAGACACATTCACCTTTCTGTGCCCCTGTTTCTCTCACACCCTCTCCTGAGTCAGGTAAGCACTTTCTGTTAGTAGGGGCTTGTACAGTGCATAGTACTCAGAGCTGCAATCTCGCAGTGGGGGCTGTTCATAAGAAGTCTTTCTGCATGTACAAACAAATTAGGTATTTTGCTGTTATCTGCAAGTCATACTGACTTGCACTGAGGTGAAGGAAAAGATGGAAAGCCTGTGTGCAGGGTGGTTTCTTCTGTTATTTTGGAGCACCTTTTTCATCTCTGAGCCTTTCTGCCCTGCATTCATTCAACTGGCAGGGGAAGAGGCTGGTGACTTGCTCAGTTTCTGCAGTAACTTAGCAGGATCTGTGATTACTGGGATGTGGATCTGCAGGAAATCTGTCCTGGTGCAGGGCAGCTCCATCATGTCTCTCCTTGTCGAGACCTCCAACCGAATCACAAGGGGAACAGAGAACTGATGGAAAAAAAAGCCTCCCTGTGAGTGGTTACTCCTACCTTAATACACATCTTGTTTTCTTAGAACTTAGTTTATCCAGCCACCATGTGAGCGAGCAATCAAGAACTTGTTCAAGTACTTCCTAGGAGTAGCTCAGGGAGGTTAGTCTGAATGGAGGTGTAAGAAACATCTGACACTCAGTATCGCGTCCTTGCTATATGTTATGCATAACAGTTGGGCTGCTCATCTTTGTAATGCAAGTTTATTTATCCCATGGGACAAAGTGATCTCAGAATGCAACAGGGTAATGTTCATCTGACCCTGCCAACACAGCACCCTTGAAATAACATCGGGAAGAGCTTATGTTGTTTTGATAGCCCAGCTCAGTGCAATGCCACTGTAATGCCTCAAGTGACTAAAGAATTTTCTGGCTATCTGGACATCTGTTAGGACTGCAAGGATCTGTATGGCACCCTGCTGTTTGAGGCAGGAAAGACAGCTCCCCATTCAGACTTAGCCCTGATGCTGATGGCCTGGCTCTAAAGCAGGAGAATTTTGCTTTTCTTCGTTGTAACATCAGCTGCAATCACTGCTTCATATGAGCTTTTGGATCATGGCCAATGAGAAACATCCTCAGGATGTTGAAGCTACAGATAAGAGGTGAGGCTGGAATTTATCTCCTGCCCTGCTTGGGACATCTCCAGGAGGCTGAGCCCAGACCCTCCTTCTCTGCCTTGTTTTTAAGCATGAGTCCATTTGCTTTGGCTTGGATGTTATCACATACTGTCATGAATCTTGGTGTGGGGGAGGCTGACAAAAGCCATGATATCATGGTCCTGACCTTCCCACTGTGGAAGCCAAAGTAATATGACTCTCTGGGTTTCTGTCCTGGTTTCCGAAGAAAGTGGATTTGCATCAACGTGGCCTGTGTGTGCAACCTCCGGTCCACCAGTTACTCTGTCTCCTCTATTGACTTCTGAACTGATTGGCCATTCTTGGCCTAGTTGGGCCAAAGTCTGGAGCTCTCAAAGATACCAAGTTCCTAATAACTTTGTAAAAATGGGAAGCTTTAGATAAGAAACAGACCTTTGGTTCTCTTAGGAGGAAAGTGTCACAGCTTGGGCTCAACCCTTGTTACAGACCAGATATCCCCATGTGAGAGTGTTGTCATGGGAGTCCCTGTCGCTTATGGGGGAGCCTTGGAGAATGTCCTTTAGGCAAGCAAAACTGATTTGTTGGCACAGCTGTACAGGAAACAGCTTTGTGGAGGAGTGACATGTCAAAGTCCTTGGCACCAACAGGGATGAGCAGTAAGGGGTATTACTGCAGTGCTCAAAATTTGCAGCCTCACTGGGCTGCCATGCATGTACAGTGCTTTGATATACATCACGTCTTGGAACTTCAGATAAAGTCCTTACAGAAGGCCAGAAGGCTGGCTAAGCAGAAGGATGCAGATTTATATAGTAATAATTAGAGAAGGAAGTCATTACTGCTTTATAAGCTGCCTGTGCTCTGCTCTGTGCTTTCCACGGCTTTGCACAATGCAGTTTTACTATGTGTGTTATTCTGAAGGGCTGTTCTACTTACCTAGGGTTTTCCTTTAACACGTTACAGACTGCCTGAGTACATACACAGTTATCTTGTGGCTTGCATGTACACCACCTTCCTCAGTGCGTGTATTTTTATGATTTCAAAACCAGGCAGTTACTCAGGAAACACATGAGCTGAGACTGCTTGCATGTCTCCCGTAGACCCTCTCCTTTGAGTAAATGTACCTAATGACACAATCATCTACTATTTTTGTCACTAGTCCACTCCCCTCACCCAGTGACCAGAAGGCTCCTGTTCTCCGGATCATTACTTTTCCTTCTGAGAGTGTGTCAAAGCAGCAAAGGGCTGAAAGAAAGCTAACGTGTCTCTATTTAAGAAGGATAAATGTGGTGCTTGGATAATTATGGCAGCCTGACCTTGATCCTTGTGCAATAATGGACCAGCTGAGAAAGACTCTATTAATAAAGAATTAAAGGAGAGTAAAATCATTAATGTTGATCAGCAGAGATATATGGACTGACTTCAGAGGCAGAATAGTCCTAGGCTGAGATCAAGCTCTCACCAGACCTGGGTCATTTCCCAGTAATGCCTGCATGGCCTTGGGGGGGTCACTTTGCTCCCAATCAACAGGATCCAGCAGTGAGCCATATGAGAGGAGGTTAGTTATCTTCATTTAGCTTCTGCTTTTCCAGTATCCACTCTTGGATGATCAGCATCACTTATTGCTCTTTAGCCTTCACAACACCGAAGCCAGGGACCCAACAGCCTATGGCAGCTGAGCTAGTGATCTGATACTTCCGTTGGGTTCCCTTCCTTCAACAGTGATATTTGTACACTAATCTGTGCAAGCCACCAGAGTGCACAGAGCTTAAGCAGGGCCAAATCTCTTCCATAGACTGAGCACCAGCCTCCAGGCCAACCACCTTTTCCCAGGCACCAGTACCACTTGCAGTATCTGGCAAAAGAGAGCTGGTATTTGCTCCTGAGTGCATCGAAGACTCTTAACTAGAAAGCAGCCACCAGAAGTGACAGCCTTGCAAAGACTCAATTATTCCTTTGTTGTCTCTGCAGATGTTTACACTTCCCATAAATCCTGTTGCTTTCTCTTCATCAGCTGCCTTTAAAGTTCTGAGCATTTTCTTCATGTATTATTACTTTTGCTGTGGTAATAAATAAGCACAACATCAATCAAACTAACAACATTGTAAACTTAGGAAGTGCAGATAAAATATATGGTGCATTAAAAAATTCTTTGACCGGGTGAGCTTTTTTGTAGCTGGTTTGATTGCTGCTGGTGCCAATGTAAATTTGGAGGAAGTATATCCAGAAATTTATGGAGCTTGGAATCCTGCCTACGAAGCATTGACCTGATTCCACTTTATAACCTAATAACATTCTCCGGCACTGTTCGTGTAAATTCTAAATATATTTTTTTATGATGCTAAGAATTAGTGGTGTAATAATGTAAACACAACGCGGACTGTAACTCACCCCTTCCCTTCTCACACTGGGAATGCCGAGCTCCTTGCTGTTTCTTTCTCCAGTTTATCCTCGGGCTGGGAAGTTGTGCAAGAGTTTAAAAATGATTTATCGAAGAAAACAGCTTGTCAGCCCTAGAGCCTGAAGCTCTCTGTTTGCAGCAGTACAGGGTAGCTGCTGAACAAGCCTCTGATTTTGCTCAGGTGGTGTCACAACCCTGACCTAGGGTGACCATGCTGAGGTGTGAGAAAAAAGTTCAGGCAACATATTCCAGGCAGTCCTTGCTGCTTGTCATCTGCCAACTTGCTGATTTCCTGCTTTTTATCCAGGTGAAATCTGATTCTTCTAGAATCAATGGGGGAAAAATATCTCTGTTTGTTTGTTTGCCTTGATCCTTTTGCTCCTTCCTTCCCTTTCTTTCTCTTTCTCTGTTCTGTTTTGGGTTTAATGTGTTTTTATCTAATCTCACTTAGAGCATCCAGATGCTGTAGTCTAGATATCTTTACACTCAATCCCTGCCTCTCAAATCTTGCCCTTTTTGACTTGATTACAGCACAGAGTGGGAGGGTGGGAAAACCATAGAGGACACAGGCAAAATGGTACATTGCAGCTCAGCAGAGCAGATGGACAAGAGATGTATTGTTTTTACATATTATGTGAGTAAATAGCAATGAGTGTCATTTCTTGTGGGGTTCTGAAGGGCTTGAGTGAGTAAGTTATGGTCCCCATGTAGATTCGCTTTGTGGTCATGTTCCTTCCAGACAAGATGGCTTGGATAAGGCACAAAGATGGTTGCTGAATGAGAGATATTGAAAAGTAAGTCTTAAAAAAGCCCTGAATGAGGGTGAAGAAATAGATTTTGATGACAGGAGAAAAGGGGAACTGGATGCTTTGAGATCAGTATTGGAGGAATTGATGGTGATGGCTGTGTCTGGTCCTGAATGGAGATGACTCCTACTTTTCTAGGAAAGAAAGGGTGAAAACCCACTGCCAAGAGTTGAATATATCTTGCCAAAGATTCCTACAGTGCAGTCAGCCATAGATGAGCTCCAGTTTCCTTCTGTAGAAAGTGGAGATCCAGTTAATGCTACCAGGGATCATGAGGGAGCAGTACAAAGGAAAAGTAGGAAAGATTCCCCCACCTGAATGCTCTGGATGATAAGAGATGCACAGGGGAAGAGAAATGAACTGGGACACCAATATAAGGTCGAGACTCTTGATAGGTGGATGGGTCATTGTATTACCAGGGGTCCTCAAACTTTTTAACCAGGGGGCCGGCGCGCAGATGAAGTGGCAGGCAGCCATCTGTGGCTGCTTGGTTTGCCCCCCCAACCCCCGGTGCGGGGGGGTGGCGGGAGGGGTGTCTGTAAATACCAGGGGCTGGATTGAGGACCCTGGGGGGCCGTATCTGGCCCGTGGGCCATAGTTTGAGGACCCCTTTAATTAAACCTTCACAGATGTTTCACCTGTTCCCTTGTGGGATGCCTACTATTCACAGCAGATCACACCCGTTTTCTTTTGGAAAACGGAAAACACTTTGATGAGACTTGGGCTCATGATCCTGGCTATAAACAGCAACAGAGAGTGAAACTGTACAAAAGAAGGTTAGAAGAAAATCCACGCAATATCACTAGACTGTGAAAGATCCCTACATGTTTCATCCCTAGGAGAGGATGATAACTCAGAGTATCTGGTCAGTCTCCTGCTTATACTAGAAAACAGCATGGTGAAACCTCCATGAAATCATAACTATATATGTATGAAGCACCATAAAGGTACCAAACTAATTAGTTCAGGGCTAAGACCACATAGCTTCAGAGAGGTTTCATTGTCCTCTTTAGCAAAATACTCATGATAGCTCTCGCTGGGGACTCACTCAGGTATAACTGTGATGAGGGCCATAACACATATGTGAAAGAAAAGGAGAGAAAGGGTTCTCATATTTCTGAGACTTCTTTATTCCTGCAAGCTGCAGAAAAACACATTTTCAGTGATTCTATAAGGAGTTATAAATAAAGAAAATTAAACTACCATCGACCCAGTGAGTACAGCCCATTTCAGGCCGTGTTTTCACTACAAAAGCTCTCTGACTTGATAACTGGCAAAATCTGGTGATTTGAGGCGTGCATTGCTGCTGATACGAGTAATTGGCAAGGGTGGAGGATATTATTTTAAGGAGAATGACTCTTTCGAAAACATTTAATGAAGACAATGAAGCTACATACACAAAATGAATCAACAAGAGTCCGCTTTCAAATGTGTTGCCCTGGTACAGATTGAACTGGATTTTAGCTCCTCTGGAATCTGAACCACTTCCCTGTAGAGTTGGGGGAAAGGCTTAATTTATTATATACCAAAGACAAAAGGGATGGGACTGTAACTTTCCTTGGTACAGTTGTTGTTAGTGGATGGTTTTATTTCCCCTACATCATGTGAAAACTGTGCTTTTCTAACCTAGGTGATGTCCATTGCAGAGGAAGGGTGAAGGGAAAGTGTCTCCATTGGAAAATACTGAAGATAACTCTTTTTTTAAGGATCTTTCTGCTTTGGTCCTGCTGCAGGGTCTGCTCTGAGCAGGTTAATGTTTTGATCTCAAAAATACAAACCTGACCAGGCATCCAAAGCTTGACATGTGCTGCAAAATGAATACTACATTTGAATTCAAACCCAGAGCCTAGTCCAAGCTCTGAGGTTTTATGCAATACATTACCCAATGCAATTGCCCCCCCCACCCCCCCCCATTTCAATTAGAAAGAACATTAGGTCAATCAGATAAAGCCACATTGGGAGGATTTCCTCTTTATGGCGCTTGCCTCTTCAATTATCTATAATGAACTTCCTCACAGCACTGCAAAGCTTTTTATATGCAAACGAATCCTGTTTTGGGGCTGCCGCAATCACTGCTTGTTAATGAACTTGAAACAAGTGTTATCGGAAAGGTTACAGCACCAGTGGTGGAGGGGGACAGGATAAAGCTAGACAAGAAAGACCAGTCTGAAGAGCTGGGATTGGCCTGCAGGTAACATGGTGGACTATCTCCAAGCCCCATCCTCCAGCTCCCTTCAGAGGCTTTTCTATTTGACAGACATCAAGCAAAATGCCCACTCTTGGGAAATGGCTGCTCAGCGACAGATAGGGCTTTCCCAGCCTCCTGTCCCACTGATCCTCTCTGCCAGTGCATCTCTCTCTCTCAACTCTTATAGCTGGGGAGAAAAACAATATAGATGATGTTGCCAAGGTCTTTTCTTGTGCCAGGAGAAAGAGAGGGAGCTGACTGAGAGGCCCCAGGACATGTTGGGCAGGGGAAGGGGAAGTTCCAGGGTGTGTTGAAGCCACACTGTCCCAAAAGGTATTCGCACATGGTATCTGCTGGTGTGAGAAGAACTGGAAACTCTCACTGTTGTTTTAACGCAGCCTAGAATACCTTCTTCCCCTGCCCTCTGGGGTTTTATATGTCTAATGCACCCAGGGTTAGGTTATGCCTCACTTTCTCATGCTGAATAGCTACTTAACCCTACAGCTAACCTTAAGGATTGTGTGCCTTAATAGGATAGGACCATTGCACCCAAGGTTGGAAAGACTTTCTAGACTGCCAAGCATTGCCCATTTGTCAAGACAAAACACTTCTGTGACACTTCAACCATCATGTTTAAATATTATAGTTCCCTAGGGGCATTTCATCACAGGACAGGACAACAGCAAGAGCAGGGAGTGTTGGCAGAGGGTATTCCTCCTCAAGCACTCCTGGAGGTCAGATACAGCCTCTTTCCATACTGGCTGTGTCTTGTGCACGATGGGTCATAAGGCAACTTCCACTGCCCATATACTCAGCTTTCTGGAGCCTCCTCACACGTCTGCTTGTTGAAGTGCTGCTCAGCAGCAGGATCCCCAAGACTGCAGAGCATCACAGTGGTAAAGCTCACCACTGCAATGCAGTACCTTGCCACCTCCAATCCTTACACCATCCCATCAAGTTAACGTGATGGCTTATTAAGCCTCAGTTCTTGGCAGCAGATATTAAAGTAGGTCTTGTGATGGATTAGCCCAGGCAAATGGCCACCAAACCCAAGATAGTTTACCTCCCTCCAGCTCCAGTGACCATGTGCTTGGCTGTCCTGGTTTGAGTGCTAGTCTGGGCAAGTCCAGCTGAAGTCTATCAGCAGCTGTTGAGTACTTACACCATTAGCATCACCCTATAAGTGCAGATGAGAAATCATGTAGCCTCAAAGGACTTTTCAGTCTGGCATCCCCACTAGGACAGACAGACCCTCTTTGGAGGCTGAGGAAGGCTTCTGGACTTCACTGCAGCAACATGATGGGTGGTTACTGGGTTTTCTTCCTGCCTCAGGCCATGGATCAGCTCACACCCACAGGGTGATGATTGATGGCTCTTGTAATTCTATTCCTGGTTGGTGTAACTGCAGATGTTACACGTCTAATCCATTTCTTTATCTTCCTAAGCTATTTGCTTCAGTAAGATGCTTCTACCATCTGCTCTAACAAGCTCCCAGGCTTTCATAAGCCATAAATTCCACTTTAGAGCCTTTCAATCCCTTTCACTACTTTTCAGCCCTGGATTAGTCATTTCCCCCCTGCTGTCCCTTGCCCACACCTACAGATTAAGTTTACACCTCTTTATGTAAGTTCCCTGTCTCTGCTTGCACTGACTGGACCTGGCCTTAATGTTGGGCAGGACAGACCGAAATGCTGTTGCTCTCTGGACTGGACAGGGCAGGTGCACTGTCATGATAACATGGTGCTCTACAGAGAGCAGGCAGTGTGCTAAACACAACTCAGAGAAGAAAAAAAAAAGAGAGGAACAGCCTTTCTTCTGGCATTTAGGACCTGAAAAGAATTAAAAGAGGGGACAGCCAGGCACTCACAAATGATCAAGACAGTGTGGTCTGTACATATGGTATGCTTATGTTTTGTAGCCTGTTGCAGTGGGTTTTTTAAGGGATCCCATTTTACATCAAACTGCCTTGGATTAGCCAGGCGAATTCTGCAGTAATTTCCTAAAGAGCTGATAGCTTCCTAGAATACATGAATTTGACAGCTTGCACTTGTCTAATTGTACTATGAAGAAGCAGTGCTTTGCTACTCTTAACTAAAGCTGTGCAAATTAATGAGAGTTTGAATACAGCCTTCTGCATTGCAGCTTTGGGTGCCCAGACCTCTACCTGTGCGAGGGACCCACCAAGAGGCACTGGATTAGTAACATCCGCTTAGCATTGCTCCTTTGGTGAAACGGTGGCAAGCTTTCCAAGAGATCTCTACACACTGTGCAACAGTTGTTTCTTGGGAGCTGGATCCATCTGTAATAAATATTCTGTCCTCTCCTAAGCCAAAACAAACTCTTTTTAACAGCTCAGAGTCTGTAGCTTACAACATGTCTTGCTGAAGCTGGCTGGAGCTGTGCCTTTTGTATAATGATGTGTTGGCTGTTGAGGAGGCAAGGAATTATACTCAGATTTTTGCTTTATTCCCTTCTTAGGTCATGGCATTGTGGCTGGGCTAAGTCCCTGTGTGCAACACAATTGCTTTCCCACTACCTGATTAACAGAACAGGTATTAAAAAGCACCAGAGGTAGCTTCCTTGGATGCTGAAGGTTGAAAGTCTGTAGTGCAAATAAGGGAGATAGGAAAGGATGGTCTGTAAAAGAAATCCTTCCTCACCTATCTGAGCCTTCCTGGTAATGCTCCTTGAATACCCTTGTAATATGTTGAGGCCCTGGGAGATGCAAAGGCTTTGTAATCTGTTGAAGTGAAGCGTGAAGTGAGAAGCATCAGAGGACTCCACCTGCAGCTGGGAAACACATGTGCTGACTTGGCATGTTGTCTTCTCTTTCCTTAGGACTGTCCCCAGCTGCTGCAGGCAGAGAAGATCCTGGTGCCCGTGGAAGTGGTCAAGCCAATCACGCTGAAGGCCAAGAACCTGCCCCAGCCACAGTCGGGCCAGCGAGGCTACGAGTGCATCTTGAACATCCAGGGCAACGAGCAGCGCGTGCCTGCCCTGAGGTTCAACAGCTCCAGCGTGCAGTGCCAGAACACCTCGGTGAGCCAACCCTGTGTGCTTGGGAGTGGTGCAAGGAGGACTGGGAGTGCCTATAGCGCTGTCCCAATGGGACCTGGGGTTGTGTTGCAGCCCTTTTTACCTTATTGCCTACCTGATTCCAGTCACAGTCAAGGAAAGGCTGGTTGGTAGCTTGCAGACTGCCCTTTTTGCTCTTTAGGCTGGCTGGTGTCACCACCCAGTAGTTGCTTTTACCCTTGGATCCCAGCATTTAGCTGTATGGAGCACCTTAGCCATGACCTATAGGCTTTATTACCAGCTTAACCTGCCCATATCCTCACAGTGCCACATCCTTGTGTGCATTCAAAAGGGACAGGCGTTCATGTCAACATTGAGAGTTAAGGTTATTATATGGTGTTTTGGCGATGGGCCATATAAAAACCCATATAAACAGTCTCACAGATGCCAGCATGTAATGGGTCAAAAGAAGGGTGAGATGCTGAAGGCTTGAGTCAAACCTTCCTCCAGCCACTGATTCACCGTGTGACCTTTGGCTAGTCTCCTTACCTTGGCCCACCTCCACTTCCCAATATGCAGTGCAGGACCAGTAGTAACTCCCAGGGAGCCTGTCTGAGTCACAATGGAGCTGTCACCACAGCAATGCCAGTTTTGAGGGCATCTGCCAGGAGCTGTGCATAGGTGCAATGGTGGTCTCCGCTTCTCCTGAGGTTTCTCCACAAGACTCGTGTCTCCAAGACATGCATTTGAGTCATTGTTGCTACTGTGAGATGATTTATTAGTGAAAGAGCTAATTACAGGCTTTAGCCACTTCACTGCAGATCTGCCACTCCACGCCGGGCAGCGCTTGTTAAAATCCGTCACAACATATTCTGCTGTATTAAGCAGCGTGCTGAAGGTTATAGGCAGTTCACACATTTTATGATCTGTAGCAAACAAGTAACTTCCCAATGAAATTCTTGTGTTTGTTCTTAGTCCCCCTCCCTCCCGCTGACTTTCATTACTGGTTAGCAGCCTGTGAGAATCCAGGTTTGAAGTTTCACAGAAATGGGTGGCTTGAGAAGTTAACAGGGCACTACACTTTAAAAAATCAAAATAAAATCTTTTACAATGGTGAAAGTCTGTGGCTAAAAGGCTATGAACCTGGGCAGATGTAGAGGAGATGTAGAGGAATGAAGCTGGGTTAATTATCATTGATAATATACAGCTGTGGGCTGGCTTCAGGGGCGGTGGGTTGGCTGATGTGGGTAAGGTGCAGCTGTGGCTGGTTCCTGCTAAGTAGTTAAATAGCTCTGAGGGGGATGGAAGAGGAGCTCTGGATGAAGAGAGACCTGGAAGAAGCAGAGGGAGGGGAGAGAGTGCCCTGGGTGGAGGAGAGATAAGGAGAAGGATGCAGCAGAGGCAAGAAGCAGGGTGGACTGGCCTGAAGAGGCTGAAGAAACAGCACGGGCAGTAGATGAACTGTTGAAAATTTGTGGGGGATTGGTGGCCGTGCTGGGGCAAGGCATGGGAGCTACTTATTGAAGTTAACCTGGGATGGGATGGTAAAAGCCTTGTTGCAGCTTGATAGCTTGTTAGTGCTGTGACAATTGATTCCCTGTGTGAGGCACAAACTCACGACCTTCAGATTATGGACTGAGTGTAATGAGCAGTGACAGCAATAATGGCTGTTCCAGGGGATATTTGAAGCTTTGAGCGGTGACGGTGGTGCCCAACGTAGGCAGGGATAGCCTGCCATCCAGATCACATTGAGATAGGTGGCAAAAGCCTGGAGATCCAGATCAGACACCAGTAAAGGTGAGCTGTTGGGATCAAAGAGAAGGAAGCCTGACCACCGTGGAGCCAAGAGACTGAGGGTAACAGGCAGTAGTGGTGGAGTGTATGGCCTGATATGGCAGCAGCCCGCAGTGGTGGCAGGTCCAGAGCAGGTCCGGCTGGACAGTGGTGATGGCTGTGCTGGGAGAAGGCGCGGGAGCGGTGTGGTGCCACGGGCGGCTCCTGCCACTGCTGCTGCTCCTTGGCCTGGTGGTATTCTTGCTGGCATTTATGTGCTTGTTGAAGGTATCTCCACTTGTAGCTGTGCAGGGGCAAGGTGTGCTAACTACTTATTGAAGTTAACCTGGTATGTGATGGTCAAAGCCTTGTGCAGACAGCTAGTTTTGATTGTGCTGCGACAGGCAGAGTCTATGTATCTGTCCAAAGAGTCTTAACAGGGAAGACAGCAACCACCCTTTAGAGTCATGAATTCTCTGGCACACATAAGCATCAACATGAATTACCTCTGGCTGGTTTTAAGCATAGTTGGGCTGAGCAGGGGACTGACTGCCTCTGTAGTCCTGAGGGGTTCCTCTCAGCATCCAAGTTGTGGTATCTAATAAATGAGCCTGGTTTTGAGAGGTAGTGGTTACTATTCCCATAGTACCTGCATGCCCCAAGAAGCTGCTAGTGCCTAGGGCCAGAGAAGTGGGCTCTGATGAATCATCCCAGATGCATTTGCTCATGGGATGCCTGAGCGTTGTGACAGCACTGTTGTCATTTTAATGTTTGTTTTCATAAGCTGGAGCACTGAAGGCCACTCCTGAGCTGCGCCAGGGTAGCAGGGCTGTCTCGGGCTAATGCCAAGACACTTCATGACCCTGCTGCTGTGTGGTGTCTGTAAGATGTCCATCCTATGTTTGGTGCTGGCTCAGGTGAACCTCTCCCTTTTTCAGGGAGAGAGCTTATTTTGGAATATATGCAACTTGTTTCTATCCTGTTTTCTGCTTTCTCTCTCTTTTCCCTTCTCTTTCCTTCTCTTTTCTTCCCTTTTTTTTGAAGGCACTTTGACTCTCTGATTTGAGTTTCTTTTTCTTTTCTTTTTTTTTTTTCCCTGAAAAATGTTATTTCATTGTTGCTCTGAATTTGCCAGACATTGAAAGAAAGAGATGTGGAAAGGAGAGCCAGATGAAAGAAAGAAACAGTCACACAGGTACAAAAAAGGAACAGAGAAGCCTCAGCTCTGTTTGAGCAGGTGGCAGAGGACACAGACAATAGGGAAGGAGTGCTGTAGATATGTCTCCATCATGATTATTTCCTTCCCTGCCAGAACTAGCATTCTGTCTGGAGCCACTGCAATACAATGAGCCTGTGCTCCGAGGGTCACCTGGTTTTAGAAACAGCCATATGAGCTTGTTTGCAAATTGAATCAGCCCCCTCAGCAGAGTTGCTGGATGAGACACTGCATGTAGCACCTGCATTGCAGGCTTGGAGAAGGTCCAAAGGAGGGTGGGAGGATGTGTTGTGATGGTGTGTCCCTGAAGGGATGCTATCCTGCCAGCAGATCTTTCTGTTGGTGGTGCATGCTAGACTAAGCAATCTTTCTTGGCTTGTTTTCCTTCATAAGCCTCAAGATCTACCCCCTCCCATCACACACTAGGCATCGATGAGCTCAAATTCAGCTCTTGCATAATAACTTCTGCAAAATGCAGGCTTTTTTCTGATACGATCCTGTGTGAAAGCAGGAAAAAAACTTAATTCTTGCTTTCCACTGCCTGGTCCTTCAAGATTTTAACCAGGGATCAGAACCATTTTTGAGCAGGCACTTTTCCAAGTGTCTCCAACTTCAGTTAAAGGATGCTATAAGAACACCCAGGTGGGACCAGCCTATCTGACAGTGTGTCAGTAATGTCATATCCAACACTGACAGTGCCTAGGTGCTCGGTCCCATCAGCAGCCAGCTCGGTCTCTCCCCCTGTCTTTCCTGGAGATATTTCATTTGATAACGGCAATAAGTCACTGCAGGCAGCATGCTTCGGGACAATTATTGTTCTTGTCAAGTGGTTTGAGACTCTCAGCTCTGGGCTTTGTCCTCCATCACACCACCCAAGGCATGCAATTATCGCTCAGAGAGACCCTACTGCCATTCCTTATTGCACTTATGATAGCTCTGCCGACAGTCTGGACACAGAGTGATGGGAGGAAATGAAAAGGAGGAGAGCCAAAGAGGCATATAAATAAATAAGTAAAAATGTCAGGAGGAATGGCTGAAATTGCTAGATCTACCAGAGCAGGGAGCAATCTCCCCAGTGGGAAACAGTGGGAGACCCAGTACTTGCAATCATCCCAATATTAGCAGCCTTTGGCATGAGGAACAGGGTGAGATGTTGGGAGATGGGTGAGAAATGACCGAACTGACCATGCCATGACCATTGCTCTTACCTGCTTCAGTGACAAAACTCATGTTCTTGCTCAGTATGAGCCTACCCATTGCCAAACTTTGGCACACAGAGGCAGCAGACACTGATTTCTAGCAGCAAAATCCCTGCTGATAATTTGCCTTGAGTCCTTCGCAGGTCTGTGTGCCATGAGACCTGAGATAGTACAGCTGAAAATGCTGTGTAACCTAGGAATAAGAAAAGCAAATATGTTGTATTTGTCACACCATTACACTTGAGCAAGAGATCTCAGTGCCATTTGACTTTGTGGTGTGGCTCATGCAGCGGGAGGAGTTCTAGGAAAACCCATACAAGAAACACTGCTGGGAAAAAGTCAGCAGCTATTCACAGAACTTGTGGGAAAACATGCTTATGGGCAGCCAAAGGAAGACAAGCACGGGGCTGTTAGTTGTGCATCCACTTCTCAATTATTATGATGCATCATTATTGTTTATCTACATTCAGATAGCACAGAGAAACCCCAGTCATGTTGTGGGCTCTATTGTCCTGGGTGATACCTAGACATAAAAATTCAGTCCTAGCTCTGGGAAACAAAAAGTCCAAAGAGGCGGGATGACTGTGGGCAAGAAGTTTTCTGCCTATAGTTTATGGCTGGAAAATTGGTGCAAAGAGGGATTAAATGATTTGCCCAGGATCACACAGAGTTAGTGACAGAGCCAGGTGCAGGAATCAGTTCCCAGTTCCAAGCTCTAATCACAAAATTGGTGTAAGGGAAAACAGGCTAACACTAAAATACTGCTAAAATGCTGTTTGTCTGCAGATGTCTATTGTACATGCTTAAGATACAAGGGGGAAATACCATGTAACCACTCTTGGTTTATTGTCCTCAGCGTGCCCAAGCCAAACTACCAAAGAACTTTACCCAGCGATACAGCATTCCAGCAGGATGCAGCAAGAGGTCAAGCATGGCGATGGATTTGCACAAACCGCAAATTCACAGAGATCTGTGAAGCTGAGTTCCTCTAATGTAGGGTGCCTGTAGTAACTGGATGCCCAAAAGAGACAGGAATTTGCAGATTTCTGAAAGGCAAAATATTTTTCCATGAAGGGGTCTAATATTTCCATAGCTGTTGTAGAGCTGCTAGCTGTGATTTTGCAGCCATCCTCTCAGTCCGAGGATTGTGAGCTTCCATGAGACAAACAATCAACATGTTTACAGTAGCTTACGTGTAATATGTTAAACTGCTAATGCCACAGCAAAATGGCCAAGTGATGTGATGGGCTCAGCCTGTGTTGCAGGAGTATCTGATACTAGCAAAAAGCTTAAGAGACAAAGAACTGGTACTTGGGAGTTCAAAACACGCTGTGTTGTTCATGTGAATTACAACAGCTCCTTCTAACAGATCTTTGGCATTTCCTGATGGGAGCCAGTCTGCCTTTCCGGAAAGGCAGCTTCTCTTTCTCAGTTTGGGCCTCTAAATTGCCTGTAATTTTCTGCTTTGATTTGATTTGTATGGTGGGAATCCAGATTTGGCAGATTCAGAGGTCAGATTTATGCCTTTTGAGCAGTTCTGCCTGTGCTGGAGAAAGTTGTACAAGGCAACGTATATACACAAGCCCTAATAGTATGAATGCTCTTATCAAGAGTATCCAGGAAGCTCTGCTGTCCTGGAGATCGATACACTATCCCTTTTTTCTTCTCTGAAACATATTTCCATCTTATTGTTACAGCTGAGCAAATCCTTTTCAAAGACTCCTATTAAGTTCAGTGGGCTTTGAACAGGGGTCACAACGAGTTAGCAGCTCCTGTGGTCTGAAGAGGATGGAGCATTTACTCACTGTTATGTTGCAAATTGCTCTGTTTCACTGCTGTGCAGCCCACAAGCTGTCTGAGCAGGCCAGGCATGGCAGCGTGAGCATCCTCGTTCCAGCCCCCAGCTGGCTTCATCCTTGGAGCTCTTCCATGGGGATCCCCTTGTTTATTCCCTTGCATCCATTTCCAGTTCTGGATCAAGTCTGCTGAGTTAACAAGTCTAATATGTGTTTGCCCCTGGTGCTGCAGACAGATCTAGATCTAAAATCCCAGCTGGCCTCCTGCTGCTGGTGCTTGGATTCTCAGTGGGATGAAAGGCTCTGGGGGACTGCAGCTGCCTGTCCCTTGGCAGCCCTGTCTAGGTTTGCTAACAGCTAAATCCCAACACATGCACATAAGGCTCTGCTGAGGCAGAAAGTAGCGCTTTCTCAGGCACCTACAGACTCAGTGTCTGACGTAAGGGTGACCGGTGGTTCTGTATACATGTTCTTTCCCACTCCCAATCAGCATTTGCAAGTGCTGTGCAAAGCAGGCATTTGGAAAGCTCCTGAGTGGCAGAAAATTAATTATTCTCTACTTTTCAGACATTTTCCTTCCCACTCATGTCTCCCCATCCTTGCTCATAGCTCCAAAAAACTGTGAAAAGCCAGTGTTGTGAGTCCAAGCGGCTCTGCATCATCTTGCATCTTGCTGGCAGTGTCACCAAAAAGTGTCATAAAAATGCTAATACTGAATGAGACTGTCGGGTACAGCGCTATTGCAAAGGACTCTGCTAACCTGCAGCTGCTCTTTACTTCCATGGTAACCACAAAGCTTATACCCATAAATACCCTACAACTAGATTGTAATCACAGGGCCTTGCAGATTAGTGCCTAATTGTGTTTAGTTTGTCCAAAGAGAAATTATCGTGCAACTAGTACTCTGCCGTAATGGACAGAAATCACCATATACGATTTACTCTGCAATTACATGGCAATTAACAGATACAGAAAAATCTACCTCTAAAGGCTCAGAGCTTTGGCATCTCTGTGGAAAACCATGCTGAAACTTTAAGTGATGGGGAACTCTTTAGTGGTCTCTAAGACATGCCCAACCAAACCAGGCCGCTTACTGAATTACATTTAGCCTTGTAGTGGGGAAAACATCTTTTTCTTTAGAAGTAGGAGTTTGTCCTGCTATAGATCCCAGTGCAGTGGGAGATTCCTGATCTCAGGAGGATAAATACTGATGTGCACAGTGGTCAGTAACCGTAGCAGACATGTTCCCATTCTGCCCTTTAAGCAACTATCTCCTCTCCCCTTATAAGAGGCTTTTTGCCTTTTGTGAAGTGTTGGATGGAAGCTGTTGATGGAGGTGGGCAATGGGATCTGATGGACAACCGGGTGAACCCTGTGTGAACTGGCTTGTGATAAACCAAAATCTAGCTGAAAAAATACACTGAGCAGCACTGTGTCAGAGAGCTGTCCAAGCTGAGAGGGCCTCCAGAGATCAGCTGCCATTTCCTTTGTTAAGGCCAGCTCTGTGTACCTTGACTGTGCCTGACAAGTGTTTGTTTAAGTCTGTCCAACTCTCTCAGAAGATTTCTCTGGCTTTCCTAATACATATTTACTGGAAACTGGATACCCCCTACGCCAGCTGAAGCCTTTCTGGTTCTGAGTAGGAAAAAATAATTGCCTCCTGGGGCTTACCTATGTAACAAACTCTATCTAGGATATCCCCAACTGAGATTTGCTTGGATTTTGGCAGCAATATGGCAGTGTTGTTTCACAATCTGTTTGTGATCTTCACCAGTCCCCAGACCCTTTCCTGCAGCACTGGCCAGTCACTCCAACTTTGTATTTTTTTGCATTGATTTTTCCTACTGAAGAACAGTCAGTACATGCCTGTATTGAATTTTGCCTTGTTGATTTTGGCTTGGTTCTACAATTTGTCAAGTTTCTTTTGAATTCTTAACCCTGCTTTTGAATGTGCTTGCACCCTCTTCCAGAACAGTGTCATTCATGATATCTGTGGTTTGTCATCCAAGTTAGTAGTAAAAATACTGAATAGTGCCAGACCCAGGACGCTACTCGATTTGAAACACCCTCCCAGCCTGACATTGAACTATTTGACTTTGTTTTGTTGATTGTGGTTTTGGGGTTTTTTTTGGGGGGGGGGGGAGGGGTTGGCAGCTTTTGCATATACCTTATGGTGGTTTCTTTTAGATCATTATTTCCTTAGTTTGTTTATGGGAATCTCCTGTAGGACAGTAGCAAATACTCTACCGAAATCAAGATAAATCACATCTGCTGCCTTTCCTTTATCCACAAAGCCATTAAGCCTGTCAAAAAAGGAAATTAGATTGGGTTGACACAATTTGTTCTTGACAAATCTATGCTGGCTGATTTTTATCACCTTATCATCTTGCAGGTGCTTATAAATTGATTGTTTAATAATTCGATGTACTTTCTTTCTGGGAAGTCAAGTTAGGCTGACAGGTCTATAATTACACAGAACTTCCATTTTCCATTTTTTAAAGATATTTCCATGACATGACTGTTCCCTGCTTCCTGAGACCTCACTCAGCTTCCAAGAGTTCTTCAAAATATCACTAATGTAGGTAACCTTACATACAAGCTCAGCATCAGAATACTCAGCAGAGGTACATATGGATGGTAGACTTACAATGCATAATGTACACCTTAAAAGTGCACCCAAGAGTTGGCAAAATATTTTTCAGAGCTGTGCACAACAACTAGAAGGTGGATTTCGAAGATAAACCCCAGCACATGCAAATACACTTAAATCATGGAACATTGACATAACAGCTAAGTAGGCTATTGTGAGGGGCATGGCTTGCTCTCTTGAGAGCCAAGACTCTGAGAGCATCCTATGGCTTTTGTGGCATGTAATTGTGATTAGGGAGATAGCTGGCAGCTTAATTTCTCTTGTTCGCAACTTGCAGCACTACCTTTTGCCTTCTCCCATCCCCTCCCTACCTCTGGGCACCATGTAAGTCTGGGTTTGGTTTTTCTTTTTGTTTTTCCTCTCCTATTTCTAGTATTCGTATGAAGGGATGGAGATTAACAGCCTGCCGGTGGAACTGACGGTTGTCTGGAATGGGAATTTCAACATTGACAACCCAGCACAGAACAAAGGTAAAGAGTTATTTCAACTTGTCCTTGGAAGCGGTAACCTTAGCAACGGGCCGCATAGCTCCCTGCACTTAACAAAGGCAGCACCATCTCCCCATGCTGTCTGGTGCTTACTTGTTCTCTGCACTCTGCAAATTACCAGGTTTTTGTGTGCTATGTGTTACACACACACGCACTTCTCTCTTTGCACTGGAGAAATATGACTCTCCCTCCCACTTGTGTTGCTTCCTGCATCATCTTTGCCTCCGGCTTCTCCCCACAATTTTGTGTTTTGTTTTTATACCCCTCCTTCTCTAGCTTTCCCCCCCCCTCTTTATTCCTCCCGCAGTGATGCTCTTCAAGTTAACATGCCAGGAGATCGGCACGGTCTGTGCAGAGGCGATGTAGTAATGAACAGGGGAAGGGAGAGGGGGAGGAGAAAGGCTGTAGTTCCTCAGTGGGAAAATTGTGAACAAAATAAAATGATAATAGCAAAGGACCGAAAACCACCTCCTGCCTAGAGCCTGGCTCCATTTAATTACCACCAACAGCACAGGATTGATGTGCCTCTCACAGAGGGATATTGCACGTCCAGCCACAGCCCTGAGGCAGGTGTTTTTTCTGGAGATGGACAGCCCATTCACATCTTCTTCCTTCTTGTCCATCAGCCTCAGGGAACCTGAAGACTTTCCCCCAGGCAGCCTCTCCTCTCGGCTGCTCTCCCTGTACAGCCCAGACCTGCAGACTCTCTCCTTCTCCCATCACCACCTCTCAGAAGTTTCTATCTCTCTCACTTTACCTTTGCTTTTCTTGGACACACTCCACACCTTCTCCCATTCCACCTCTCCCCATCAGGTACTCCCATGCTTCTTTCACACCATTTCACACACTGCCTCGTGCTGAGGGGTGATGGGTGAGGTTTCCACCAATGCCACATTGAAGCTGGAAAGCAATACAGAAGGCAGCTCTTCTCCCATGGCATGACCCTTTCCTGACCTTCTCCTCCTGCCCCTACCTCTGTGATGTCTTTCTCTGCTGGCTCAAATAACTGGTGGGTTAGAATAGCCAGGCCAAATGCAAAAGATCCTGCACTGTCCTCCCCTAACCCACAGCTCTTGAAGGTTAAATCCGCTCAGCAAACACCACAGGCTGGAGACCCTTGTCCAGCCCTGGCATCCAGCAGTGTGGCATAGCCTACGTTCACACTGCCAACCTCTCTCCATATTGAAGCTGTCTGCCCTCTCTCCTGCTCTCCAAGCTGTGCCAAGGCATTGCCAGGACAGTGCTACTTTTCATGGGCCCAAACAGTGCCAGAGGCTGTGCTGGTCTTTACCAGCGTGGGTTGGAGGTCAGGGTTTGGGCGCTTCCCCCAGTCCTGCTTAGTTTTCTGTTACCATTATATATAGCCCAAGTGTTGCTGATACAACATGGTCCATACAATGAGTGTGAACCCTTTTTGGGCAGTACTGAGCTGTGCTGGGTGATGTAGGGGTAAAATCAGTTTCATAATCATGATGATTGTGTCTTTAGGCATGTCTGTGCTGGCAATGTAAACCAGACCAGGGGATGAACTCAAGAAACATCTGTGGTGCTTAGCCTCTAGCACAGTCCCTTACAAGTTCTTGGGTTATTTGAACCCTAAAGGTTGTAAGTAATGACTAGGAAAAACCTAGGAAGTGGCACTGGCTGGTGGCTCTCTCGCATGAGTAGTTTGGATGACACCATCATATTTCAGGTCAGGAGGAGAGCTTAGGAGTATGTACATGGGTATAGCAGATGGAGGCATACCACACGCTCCCAAGGACACAGCTTTATTTACTAGCATAAATGTAGTGGCTACAGGCAAACACAAAACCCAGGCAGGGCTTTGCACAGTGCTGCAAACAAGCAGACCTTCTTCTCTGGAAAACTGAGAGGGAGAGGCAGAGGCAGGATTAGACCCAGTGCCTTTCTAAGTGCAGTGGCACTTGGGTACACAACCAAGATGCCACTGCTTTCATAGCTGGCATCACATGGCAGCAGAGGTACTCACTAAGAGCACTGCAAGCAGAGCAACTCAGCAAATCTGAGGAAATCCAACAGAAAATTAAGGAAAGGGCTTTATCCCAGGAAGCCTGTAGCACACTGTGATTGACAGCCGTTTTGCAAACTTGTCTTGCACCTAACATGAAGAAATAATAAGTTTCCGGGCTTTTCTTTGCATTGGTCAATGCTTGCTGACTTCTGGGGTGCAAGTATGAAGAGCCAGCCAGAGCTTTTCAGCACACATATCCAAAGCCTTTGGGCTTTAGGACTGTGTATAGTAATAACCACAAACAAGACTTTAGTCACCTACTGACCCAGCAAAACAGTAGCACAAAGGCAAAATCCCCCATCTTATAAAGAAATTCACCAACATGCCCACAAATACAGGAAAAAGCAAGCCTGAAAGCCTCAAGTCTGTCGTCTTCACCTTCAGGGAGGAGAATTTTTATCAGTCTCCTACCTGTGCAACCCAGGCCTCAGTTTACACATCTGTATAATAAGGATAAATAATATGATCTTATTTTGTAGGAGGACTGCAATGTTTTTAGGCTTTATTTAGAAAAAAAGCTTTGCCTTCCTCTAATCACTTAGCAATCCAAGATGTAGCTAAGCATTAACCATTGCTCTCTTTATTAGAGGAGGTTCAACTTAGTACTTCAAAGTGTAAAACAGACTGAATTTCTGGAGCAGAAGAAGGAGGAAAGGCTGATTGTGAATCCCTGGATACAGCCTCATAGTGAAGCATTGTGGATTTACTATTATCTCTTAGGATTTCTGTTAAGGGGGAAACCTGAGTAACCTGAGTGGCATCACCTTGACGCCCAGTTCTGGGTAGTTTCACATCAGAAAAATCCCCAGGTTTAAGCTGTGGGTAGACCAGGTCTAGAAAATCATTTTAGGATGAAGTGCTGAGGCTGAGACTGGTTATAGGTGGCATCACATGACATTCAGAAAGTCTCTGAAGAAGGAAAGGACTGAGGCTGAGTCACTGCCCAAGCACCTTTCCCCCCAGCCGCCTGCTTGTAAACCCTCATCTTACTGAGCGCAGCATCCTTCCTTCTGCTGTCAGCTTCCAAACATATCTTTCAAGGGGTTTGAATTTTGACAAGTGCTATTTATTTCAAGAAGGATGTAAACACTTCCCCCTCACACCCCATTATTCACCCCCCTGGAGAGTTCCCATCCTGCCTCTGGGATGAGCAGCCCATAAAAACTTCCCCTCTTTCACTCCTCATTCTGCCCTCTGACATCCCACCACTCTCCCATGCTGTCTGCATCTCTCAGGTCCTCTCTGTTTTCCTGTCCCTGCAGTTCACCTGTACAAGTGCGGGGCCATGCGGGACAGCTGTGGACTCTGCCTGAAAGCTGACCCAGACTTCGAGTGCGGCTGGTGCGAGGGACAAAACCAGTGCACGCTGAAGCAGCACTGCCCAGCCCAGGACAGCCAGTGGCTGGAGTTGTCCAGCACCAAGGGCAAATGCACCAACCCCAAGATCACGGATGTAAGTCATGGATCTACCAGAAGCTGGGGTATTCCCTGTCGTACCCTTTCCCTGCTTTATTTTCCTGATTTATCTTTGGGTTGGTGAGGGGAAGGTTATGGCTGAGTTCTGCTGGATCAGGCAAAGCCCCAGGCACCCTTGGTGATGGGAAGACATGGTGGCCTTCAAAGGCAGGCACACGACTTCAGGTGTCTAGATCACAGGAGTGAGCAGGGTGTCAGGTTTCCCACCATAGTCCGTGGATGTAAATCAGTTGCACAAGCACAGTCTGCTGGTGCAGTCTTAGGAATGCCACAGCATTTGACCTGCACACACAGGGCTGGTAGACATGACATCAAGCCTTTAGGAGACCTTGGCCTTCTAGTGGAACAGCTGAGGGTGAGACAGGATGCTCTGGGACATCTCAAATGGGCAGTGTGAAGGTAATCAAAGGAGCCAAACTACCTCTTGAAAGAACCTCTTTGGCCACCCTGGCTGAGAAGGAGATGTTGAGTGATCCTGGAGTGGTTTGAACTTTGCTGACAGGAGATCAAGAAACAAGGTGGGTTGTAGTTCATGCTTCCTGGCAGCATGACATGGACAGGGTCAACGTCCAGAAAAAGAGCAGACTCCACTGGCCTCAGCAGTGTAACAGTCTTTTGTTTGCCTGGCTGAGTTTGCATGGTAAAAGAAATCCCCACGGAGCAAACAAAGCCCTGTATAGCTATCAATGTTCCCCCTTTGAAGGCTCAAGGAGAAGGCAGGATCAAGCCTGGACTAACTGAAGTTTGGAACTGTCCTATTAAGTGATAAAAGAGAGAATGAGGGTGAGGCTGGGGGGAAGGAACTGCAGGAAAATGGTGTTCTTTGTAAGATTTCGTATTGATTGTGTTAACTAAACCTAAGGAAGATCTGCGAGGAAGGTACAAAGGTGAGATAAGAGAATAGAAAGTCCATAGAGAGAGCAAGCAGAGGAAAGGAGAGAAGGCAAGGTAGGCAAATCAGTCCTGCAGTCTAAAGGGACTTTCGTCTGCTGTCTTGGGATGCCTTTGCCACAATGATGGGCACCGTTTTCAGGTCACAGGGCAGGCAGCAGGATGCATCTGAGCCTTGAAAACGGGGGCCCCATCCTTACCAACTGCCTCCTGCCTTAAGGGAGTGTTTCTCAGTCACCATGCCTTAGTTAACACAAGCACCCTTTCAAGGTGGCTAGGGTCTTATTTCCAAATGAAAAAAGTAAGGAGGAAAATGAGACAAAGATAGGGGTAAATGCAAAGAAGGGAAATCCAGCTTCCACTGTTGTGATTTAATAGGAATTATTATGCAGGTTATTTTTTCTAGAAAGCAAGAAAGGCTTTTTCAGTTGTATTTGGTTAAGAATAAAAAGTGTGGGAGTTACGGACAAGCCCATGCCCATGCATGAAAGTTTTGTGAAAGCAAAGGCTGGGTAGAATCTTCTTTTCCCAGATACCACTGAAAGGAACTCCTTTTACTGTGTTTCAGTCCATCTTCCTGTCATTCATCAGTCCCCAAAGCACTCGCTCAGCTGGATGCTGGAGTGCCAGACTTATTCTGATGTTTCTAAGGTAGAGGTCTCCACTGCACTTGCATTTATCTGGGACTGGTAATTTTAAGCCCATCTGAACAACCCAAAGCTGTGAAACCAAACCCAGACAGTCAGAGTGAGCAGCTACCTCTGAAAGTTCAGCTTTGAGGCCTTGAAAATTATTGGGAGGTAAAGGAAACCTTTTCTGAATCTTTTCAGATTCTTGAACTTTGAGAAAGATTCAGAAATTTTGCACAGATTCAAAGAATTTGAAATTGGTAAGCTGACGGATGACCAACTAAAGCAGAAGTCCAATACACAAGGACCTGACCACACAGTAGTACGGTGTTCTGAAGGTCCATCCACATTTTTCTGCCATGCTTTGACTCCAACCCTGCATCTACAGTTTCTTTACGAGGTGCAAAGCACTCATTCTCGACCCTACAGCTCCAGAGGGGACATACTTCTAGTTCTGCTGGCATTTCCTCCAACAGCTCCCAAAGCTCGAACAGATCATTGCAATATTTGCTCATGAAATATTCCAGCTGTCTGGTGCAATCATAAGTAGCTCTTGGAAAGTCTTTTTCTGAGCCATTAGCATGGAAGTAATCTCAAGTGACTGGATATATATTGCAGCTAATGGTTGGTCTGGGGCGGTTGGTAAGAGCATGCATATTCTGGCGAGGAGCCAGGGCAGTATCTGTGGAGGCGAAGGAGGAGAAACAACACATGTACTTGCACAGACACACACACATACCCAGCACAGAGCTTCCCATAACCTGTGCTTACGTACTAGCTCTTGCATTCATGTTGCCAGTCAGTGAAATCAAGGGACTTAGAGACTCGCTGAGCCACAAAACCTCCTTTAAGAGTGACAAGCTGCAGCATTAGGCTGATGTGAGCGGAGGGTGTAAATTGTGATGCAGTGTTGCAGCTCTGGTCTTCAAAAGAAAGCTGAGGCTTCCTGGCAGCTTTTGTTTCCCTGCCTGTATTTTCCTCTCCAAAACTGACAGGTTTCATTCCACATTTTTGCACCTGTGATAGAAACAGGCTCCTTCTCTCTCGCTGTGGAAACAGCATGGTAACACCTTCTTCTTGTATGCACCTATGGGAGTGCAAAGACTTGGGGTCAAAAACTCTCCCACGTGCTCCTGGGAGAATCTCAGGCACTCCTGTTTTAGGGAAATAAGTGGGTTTTGAAGCTGGCCTTTACAAATTAAAAATCACACAGGGATGTAATCAGAGGTGCTGTGCTGCCTTCCCTCCAGGGAGTTTCCCATCCATGCTTTTTGCATCATAGCAAGAATTTTTAAACATCTCACCCTTTAGACAGAGCTGGAAGAAGGCTGATAATGTCAACACGGAGGTTTTTGTGACTTCTTCAGTGAAACTTTTGCCTCAAACTCACCCCTAGTACTAAAGTAAAGGACTTTTCTAGCAAGATGTTTCTTTTCACCACTACACCTTCTTTTATTCAGGGTAATGACATCAGTCATATGAGAAAAAAAAGTCCTCTTTTGACCTGCTACGAGATGTACTGCCTGTGCTAGCAAGTTCTTTCAAGCATAGGTGAGCCCTAATTAACCACAGACCTAGCTCACTAGACACCTGCCTTACTAGAGCAAGTAAAACTCATTTGATGGCAAGTTTAATACCACAAAACAGAACCAAATTACTCCATGGGGAACTCAGTTCTCTTACAAAGTGTGTCTAATGCATTAGGAAATAAAATAAGGGAATTTTGGTTTGTCTTTCTCTTTTCATTTTGAGTACACGCTAGATTGCATTTGGTATGGTGATACATTCTGGCCTTCCAGCATCATTCATATAGTGTTTTTTCAGGAGAGGATTAACTGATATCAGCAAAATATGTATTTCAAACAGAAAACTTTGCTTTAATAGATATTTATTAATGACTCGGAATAAAAATATTTTGGAACTCCATTTCTGGAAAATAGTTTGAGTTTTCAGTGTTGAATCTCCAACCGAGACAATCAGTATTAGTTTTTCCTGGAATAGAAATTTCATTTTCATTCTCATTTTTTAAGTTACCTTCTTCATTTCCTGGAAAATAGCTACAAATGCCTCTCTGTTTCTCTTTTTATCAGTTTTCTAGTTGTCTATCAATCTCATCACCACAGACCATCCAAAGGTCAAATCTCCAGCCAACCCAAATAATCATTTCACTTGTCAGATTTATGAATGTTGTACTATTTTCTTTTTAGGATGTAAGTATCTTTTGGAGTAGGCATAAGCCTGCCATGGTTCTGATTTCATTGGCTCAAGTGGTATTTGTTTGTTTTTTGGACCTGAGACTGGGCCACTGCAGGGATCTGGTGCTGCAGAGGTTGTGTCTACACTACACAGCCCAGGGATCCAAGCGCTCATCCGTGATCATCTGGGGTTTTAATTTGTTAACCTCTGTTGGTTCCCTGTATAGTCAGAGCAAAGACATGTTCAGGAGGTTGTTCACAGCACCTAAAATTAAATACCCTAAAATAAAATATCCCCTAAAGTGCCAGGGTCTGTCTCCTTCTATTAAAGACGAACCTTGTAAAAACTGGCTTCGGGGTGGAAATTAGGCTAACCCAGGTGCCAGACTCAGCACTAGGAAGCGGTCAAGAGCAGCCCTGCTCATGCTAGTGCCTCGACTTTCCCTGCCAGTCCGACTGCTACGCAAGGATCTAGCTGCCAGCTTTAGATTCCCAGTTGGCAGAGCCATCGACCAGTGGGTACGGACCTCAGACAGGGAATTCCCCCTTCCTCACTGCAGTGAGAGCCTTGCCAATGCTGGCAGATGGCATCCATGGCATCCTGAGTGGGCAGCAGGGAATACCCTTTGAAAGCAACGTCTGAAGCCCCTTTCAGCCAGCCAGTTGTATGGCAAAACATTTGGGCACAGTGAGTAATTGGAAGGGCAGAACTGAGATAATTAAGGGCCAGCCCCATGATTTCTGTCTTGTTTCAATGTTGAGGAGACAACTGTGATGCTAATTTCCACCTGGCTCTGAACAAGGGTGATGGATGTGATGCAGAATGCTTTCCCACGTGCACAGCTCCTTTGCACGGGCCAGAAATACCGCACAGAGGCAGGCAGCTGTGGGTGCCCCACGAGGCTCTGCAGTGGGAGGGAGAGGGGAGCGTTGGGGGTTGGCTGGTGCTTTGGCTCTGCTGCCCAACACAGCCACTGCTGAGCAAGACACAGAGAACCTACCCCTGCTATGGCCTGGTGAAGGTCCAGACTGGGATGGAAACTTCATGCCACCAGCCACTAGAATGGCTGGGATAGCCACTTGTCTCATGCTGGGGCTCAGGAGCTTCCCACCCCACAAATAAGTTGTCCATGCTCCCGTGCCTGCCCTCAGCTGTCCCGTGAAGGCAGCTGGAGCCCTTTCAGAAACGTGTTGGCACACAGCAATTGCTGCTGCTGTCTCGGTCGCCATCCACCTACTCCATACCAAATCTGACAAGCTGTTTCTTTGTGCCTCGGCTGGTTTTTTGAAGTGGACATTTTCAGCTGAGTTTGTGACGCATGACCAATGCCTACCTCCAGAACAGATCAAAACTCCATGCACACTGGGCTGGGAATATAGGATTTAAAGTGACTGACTGAATCCATTTGTATCCTTTTCTCATTTTTTCTCCCATTTCTTTCTACCTTACCTCCCTCTGGCCTTTCCATGGCTTATGTCTATAAAGTGCAGAGCTCAGCTGCAACAGCAGAAACCCCTGCTCCTACCTAGAAAATACCTCCTACTCATCTCTGGATATTTTGCGAGTAGTTAAAAGGGAGTAAGTGAGATCTGGGGCAGAATTTTGTATACTCTGTGCCTGGGGAATGTGTGATACATATATTTTCAGGGGAGCTGGACCAAGTGATGTATCTGGAGTAGGCTTGTTCCCTCAGTTGTTCCCCATTCATGAGTGTCTCTAGTTGTCACAAAGAGACATGATGTTGCCTGTTCTCTCACCTGAGAGGATGCGGGTATCTTTACATAGGTGGTTTGATTATTCTCCTTTTTCTTGCCTTGTTTCTCCAGATCAATCCAGTGACAGGCCCTCGCGAAGGAGGGACCAAAGTGACCATCCGTGGGGAGAATCTGGGGCTGGAGTTCAGAGATATTGCTTCTCATGTCAAAGTGGCCGGAGTGGAGTGCAAACCACTGGTGGAAGGGTACATCCCAGCAGAGCAGTAAGTTGGGTGTGTGGCAAACAGTGGGCCACAGCACACCTAGTAACAGTCGTTGCTATGTGTAGGGTCTTCTAAGGAATCCATTCCACCCAGCCTTGGGTGATGGGAGATGCCATTCCTCACTTACAGCTCAGGAGCTAATAATCCTTTTATTACTGTATTTGGACTTCATATTTAGATAATCCTCATGGCACATACCCTGAAGTTATCTTCTGTTTTTCACATAACAGCCACCACAGGGTGTGCAGGAATGACCATTAAGCATTACAGCTCCAAAGCTGTCCACCATGCAAGGCTGGAGGACGGAGTGACCCCTGGGGTCAGACCTCAGCCCAGCATTTGTCTGTATATTTAAGTGAAGCTATGTTGATTTACATCAGCTAAGCATATGTCCCACCAAGTACCAATAGCCAAAAGCCACCTCTCTTTAAAGAATAACATAGTCCACAGTTTGGATCCTGAGTTGGAAAGAAGAGGAAGGGTTAAGCCTGCAGTCCATTTCCCAGCACTGTGGGCTGTTTGCTCCAGTTCCATCTATATCCAGACTGCCGAACCGTCTCTCAAACTTTGCTTCTGGTTCATATTTTCTCCACAGGATAGTATGTGAGATGGGGGAGGCCAAGCCCAGCCAGCATGCCGGATTCGTGGAAATCTGCGTGGCTGAGTGCAAACCAGAGTTCATGGCCAGGTCCTCACAGCTCTACTACTTTATGGTAAGCTCCAGGGAGAAGTTCTCCTTGACCCTGAAGTTCCTTGGGCCCTGGTTCCCTTTGCTGCATCTATCCATCGTCCTTGACCATCTTGAGCCTCTGAGCTCTTCACTGCCATTCTGAGTGCACCAAATTGTTCTTTCCATTTCCTTTTAAAATCTTGTTATGTGCAAAAATAGCTTGCCTGATTAATGTTTTAACAATCTAATAATAGTCCAAATTATTAGTCCAGTTACAGTTACATACAGTCATGGTCCAAATTAGTACAGAAAATCCTCATTAATAGTTAAAAATGCTATACAGGAATGAAAAGGAGGGAAAAAAAAAAAAAAAAAAGGAAAAACCCCCTTCCCTAGTATCTTACTTTTCCTGGGTATGATGCTCACCCTCTTGGCATCTCTCCAGGCCCACAGCTGAAGGCACCGGTGTCCCTCAGGAGAAACATAGGTGTTGCCACCACCACCCTGAGCCCTTCCCTGGCAGGGTGTGATGCCCACGGTGGGGTTTCTTCCTCCTCACTCTCGGCACCCCCGGGGGTATGTGGCCACCCCACCGCCCGCTCCCTTCTCCCCGGTGCCCAGCACCAGGGCAGAGCTGCCCAGCGCCCAGCCCGGGCACACCAAGGGCTGGTGTTTGCTGGGCAGCGCCTGCCCGGGGCGGCAGCCCTTGGCCGTGCCGGGTGTCCCCAGCGCGGAGCTCAGGCAGGTGGGCACCAGCCCCTTGGCCGCGGGACACGTGTGATCCCAGGGACACCCAGCTCAGGGCACGGCCAGCCCAGAGATGTCTGAGACCCTGCGGTGCTGGGCCAGTACAAGGCCTGTGGCCTTTTGCTAGCAAGGACAAAATTTCCTATTTACTGAGCCACAGGCAGTCACCATAGCAGTGGCAAGTGTTTCTGCAAGGTGTAGCATTCAAGGGATGTTTGTGTTAGATGGTCTTTTTGGTGTCCTGGAGAAGCTGTGCTGCACCCCAGCAGCACTAGATCAGGCAGGACCAGTTCACCAGCCAGGCCCCGGGAGAGTTGTAGAGTGTGACTGGGACTCAGTGCAAGTTGGCAACTGGTTTGGGTGCTCCAGAGTGAAAAAATAGACACCAGCAAGCTTGAACTTCAGCTAGCTTTTAAGGGCAGGTGGTTTGGAGAGAGGAAAGAGCTATGAGGAATTTAGAGATGAAGCCAAAAGTTCCTAGGGATGGTGTCTGGTGGGATCACACACACAGCTCCCCCTCAATGTGTGCTGAAGGCACTCAGAGAGCAGCCGTGCTCCTCTTTTTAGAGAGACTGGGCTAGCAAATTGGCTCGCTACACCACCTGTCTGGGACATCAGCTTGCAAAGCAGTCAGAGGGGCTCTGGGCCTGATTCTGGGCTACTAATGATGCAAGTTCAGCCTGAGGCTGTTCATGAAAGCCTCATGGAAGAGAGGAGCAGAGCCAAATACATTGTACACCAGACTTGGTTTTTTGCTCCTTTCTGATAATGCTCCTTGTCCAAGAGACCTGCTTATTGCTCTAAGGCCCCTTGCTGAGGACATGCAAGCATCGCCTGGCCTTGATCTGTGCAGGGTTGAGATGAGAGGGTCTCTTTGTTCCCATCAAAAGCTCCCAAATCCTGCAATGGAATGGGTCTTTTCTGAAATTATTCACGTGGCCAAGCACTTTTTTTTTATGGTAAAAGGAACTGGTAACAAATGCAAATTTCTTAGGTTTGCCCCCTGTGCTACAGGAATTTCTCAATTCTCTGTATTTTCTGATGTCACTCAGGTGCTATGGTTGGGTGGGGGTGGGCAGAGAAACACCTTGAGAGGTAGCCCCCACTAGGCAGACAGAAGGGCTCTTTCCAGGACATTACACTTTAATGTGTCACCTTTGCTGCTCTTTGAATTACTGTCTGATTTTGGTCATCCGTGTCCATCTGTGACAGCTTTTCCCTCTGCTTGCCGGCTTTCTGGCTGCCAGCTATCCCAACCGTGCACGAGCATGAAGTCAACAGGGTTTTCTCTGCTGAATACCTTGATACCTTTGTGCTAGACAGAAAAAAATGTAGACACTCTCCAGCTTGCCTATCATATGCCCTCTCCCGTGTCTGTTGCTTCCATAGCAGGAGCTGTGTTTGCTGGTGTGGCTTGGCTTCCTCGGATACTGCTGCCAGGAGGGTAGTGATGTTATTGCAGACATCACAACATGCCTTGGCATCATGCAAGGGTGGGTGGCAGCTTGAAGGGAAGGAAGATGTTTGAAAACGAAGGAAGGGCATCACAGGGGAGACAAATGTTGCTTTCTGACACATAGTAAATCCTCCGGAAAATTGCTTTTCAAAGGGTTTGAAGCAAAACAGGGTCAAATTTGGCCAATAGGTTCAGCCTGTGCTGTAGAAATTGGAAGAGATTATATCTTGAACTCAACAGGGTATTTAATTTCAGTATTTTAAAAAAGAGGTGGCTTAGTTTAGAAATGTTAAGGGAACCAAAGCATTTGGTTGCAGGCTGATTTTTTTATTATTATTATTATTATTCAGTTTGTGGCTATGATTATTGCCATGGTCTTTCAATTAAAAAAATTTAATTCCCCTCACTTTTCAATTCAGATGCTGAAGCTAGTTTGCCTTTATTCTGCCTTTGGATGAGATTAAGGCCCAGTGCAGGTGATGTGAGCTGCTCTGATAGCATCTCTTCTGGATCTGCTCCTTGTCCCAGGAGACCATTTGCAGCAGGTCTTCTTTCCATCTTTCCCCTTCTTCTGCCCCTGTTGAACCTATAGAAAGGAAACACAGGTGCACACGCCATGTGGGAGTCACATCTTGCTCTGCTCTTGTTCCCAGGAGGAATGAAGTGGGAACCAAGGTCTTGGCACGCACCATGAGGTCAGTTCAGACACAGCTCTGATGGCAGCTTCTCTGTGGGCAGCCTGTGTGTGTGGAGGAGGCGCTGAAGGAAAGTAAAGGGTTGGGGAGCAGAGGAAAGTTGGCAAGCTCCTAGAAAGGTGCAGAAGATTTCCTGTCCTCTTTTCCCAGTTGTTACTGTCCACTTCAGCCTGTTAGAGATCCACTAGATGCATTTGCATTTTCCATCACCTTTCACCAGCAAGGAAATGGTAAATAGCCTGGAGAGTTTTACTGCAAACATGCTGTGCAATATTTATGAAGGCCACTGTGAATAATTAATGGTTTATCTCAACTTTGAAAGCTTAGCCACAAACTCTTCTTAAGATTTGTGTGGGACATAGCAATGCTTTGCCAAGGAGCATTGCTGAAGTACCTCTGGTCTGTGAGGATCTTCTAAAGGTCATGGCTAGTTTACCTGCCTCTAGGAGAGAGCAGGAAACCCATCCAGGTGTGGGACAAGGGCTTTGGGTCTGTAACTCAAATGTTCCTCTATGGTTTGTAAAGCAGATACTATTGCAGTGCTCTTGTGTAGGCTCTGTGCACCAGGTTGGCCATTCTCAAGCCATTTTCTCCCACCTGGAAGGACCCCTCCCAGCAGCAGCCATCATGGTCAGCAGTAATTAGCACTGGTAGGGGTGGCCATCAATAAGGGATTAAAAAGGAATTGCCATCAGAGCTTGAGGTGGTACCCCAAAAATAGAGGAGCAGTACGTACTGAAGTGCACCTTTTGCATCTGCATACTCTTGCTGCATCTTTTATGCCAGTAACAGCTGTTATAGAATATTCCTGGAGAAGTATAAAAGCAGTTTCCAAAACATCATGTCAAAACCAGTCAAGTTTAAACACAAGAAGTGTGCAGTTCTGACAAGAGACTTTTCTACAGAGCTGTGGGTTTCATGCCTGATTTTCATGTTCAGCCCTCTCTCCAAGAGGTAGCTGCATTTTGAACAAAAGCAAAGTGGAAACCTCACTGCTGTTTTTCAAAATGATTAGCCAGAGGGGCACAAGGACAGGGATGGCTTCGTGTGTGCGAAAGAGGGAGCGTGGTGTGTGTCAGGTGGTTTTATAAACATGGATTAATGGTCTCCAAAGCTCAATAAGGTGACTGCGTGATGTACCTGCTCGTTCAGAGGAGCAGAGGAGAGCTTCAAGCATTTGTGTCATCATTCTTAAAGAGAGGAGGAAAAAAATAATCTTCATTTAAATGCATATAGTAGCTTTTCACTTGGGACTGAATGGAAAGTTTTTCTATTAAAATGCAAATGAAAGAATAAACTGTAACTCCAAATTTCTCCCTGAAAATGGATGTCTCCTCTCTGCATTGTGGTAACAGAGTGATTTCTACATTCAGAGTGCAAGTATTTTATCTTTATTTTGGGAAGGGAGAGCAGGAGAGTAAGAAAAAGAGGTTTGAGATTTGGGGTCCCTAAAAGAGTTGTGCCCTTTTCTGATACATTGATACAGCACTGTGTTATGTTTGGAAAAGTGGCTTGGAAAATCAGCAGAAAAAGGAAAAAGGTGTTCATCTGGACAGTGCTCCTTTTGCGGCAGTAGTATTTCAGAGCACATCTCAACATGAACGCTGCTGTGCTGTATCGCTGCCAGACACTCATGTGGTACTAGGCTGTCCCAGCACCCAAGTCTGATAAGGAAATGAGAAAGATATGAGGTCATGCATTGGGCGTGTGGGAGAGGCAAGGCATGAGCTCCGATGCTCTGCTGAACCACAGCTTTCCTCCTTCCCTGGGAAAAAGCCCTTGAGCACAGGGTGAGTTTTTAGGCATCTCTCTGGAGCTATACAGTGGGCCCTGTTCCCTTCTCAGATTGATAGGGTTTAGAGTAATCTTTGCAAGACCTGATAATTTTCATCACTTGTGAGCTCCATAGTTTGGAGGTAGAGAGTCCCCGTTAAGATCCAATCAGCTAGTTCAAGACCCGGTTTACCTTGCAGAGGTGATGTTGCAGGATGGACAAATGACACCTCAGCGATGTCAAACAAGCAGTGGAGATGGGAGATCATGGCTCCAGTGGCTCCAGGCCCCTGGACTGATTTGCAAACACAGAGTGTTTCTGAGCAGATACAAACGCAGGCCTGATTTTGGAGGGGTGGGGAGAACAGGCTGGGCTTAGGTCTGAACTCATCCCACCGCACCTGGCACTCAAGCAAGGTGTCTGTGATAAGACGGTGTCATCCTAGGCTCCTCTATTGTCCAGAAGATACAGTCATCTTCTGAAGTCCAGCTAATGTGATTAACCCCTGGGGGTGCCTACCTCTCTCCCTCACTAAAATGAGAGAAGGAAGGTACCTATGCTCCCCTGCTGTGTTTTCAACATGACCCTTCACCTTCACAGACTCTGACGCTCTCTGACCTCAAGCCAAAGCGGGGACCAGTGTCAGGTGGCACCCAAGTGACAATTACAGGCAACAACCTCAATGCAGGCAGCAATGTCATCGTGACCTTTGGGCGACAACCCTGCCTCTTCTACAGGTACAGATGAGTCCTTGCTACTGTATATGCCTGAGTCTGAAAGACATGAACAATTATAGTTAAGAGACTTCTTCTGCAGCCCAGAAAACCTGTCCCTCAAGTGCCTCTTCTGCCTGTGGCCATGTCTATTCAGCAACAGGACTTTTGCATTCTGCACCATGTGCAGCCTTACTCTGCATGTTTTGGGATGGGAGAATAGGATTTATTTCATTGTTTTGATTGGTATTTGATGTGCTTTTTTCCATGGCCCCTTGTCAAATTTCACTACAATTCTCCACGGTCCTATGCTTTGCTACTTGCTCTGGGAGTATGTAATTTTAAAGATTCATTTTCATGTCCCTGTGTTAGCAGGGGTGACAAAGAAAATCTGACAACATAGGTTCTAAGTATTAAACCACGTCCCTTTTATCCCAAAATAGTCCTGTAGTGCTAAGAAATGGATGATTTGCAACATTTTAGCTCTGGGTTGGCTCCTGTTCAATTGCAGTTCAGAGAGGCTTAATGTCAGTGTTACCTGCTGAACCTTCCCTGATCCCTGTGAGAATGAGTCTGAATCCAATTCCCAAGGGCTCCTGCAGCTCAAAATTACTCTGTGCAACACATTTTGCTGCCAGGATCGGTGCAGGTTGAAGACGAAGTTGGCACATTTCTCCTAGCATATCCTTAGCAGAAGAAGGGCTCATTCACAGGAGACCTGGGACCACTGTCTTGGGGCAATGCCCTTCCCTCTCCTGACTGTGGGGATCCTCTTTAGCCACCTGTCATGACTGTGGTGTGATTCAGCATCTATAATTCAGGAGGGTGAAGTCACAGCTTGTGATTTAAAAGGCTAAGTGGGAACCACAGCTGCTTGGAGATGCTTACTGAAGAGACGGGGGGGTTTAGGAGGAATTGAGCATGGCCTTTCGGGGGAATTTGGAGAGCACCTGAGGGTGCAGTCAGTGAGGGCAAATGCCATGTTGCAAGGAAGGATGCACTCTGCTTCATCCTTTCTAGGGGTGTAAGATGAGGCTGCATCACAAAACACAGGACTGGGGAGATTGAGGGTGTTTGGAGCCTAGATTTTGGGCTCTTTATGGAAGGTAAGAGCCGTGGCAAAATTCAGACCCGGAGCTGGTTTTGAGCCCTGCCCAAAAGGAAATGTTTATGCAGAATCCTCTTTGAGTATAATCATAAAGTGCTTCCCACTATATTAACACCTTTCATGCAAAGATCTTAGACATGCTGCGAACTGCACTTAAACATGGCTTACAGTCCTAATGCAAAGTAAACTTTATTACTCCAGACTGGAAAGTTGAAGTACAAACACCCCTTTTTATGAGCCACTGCTGTGTATGTCTGCAGACGGGACGGAAACATCCATTTAACCACACACTCTCTGATGGAGAGAGGTCTGGTTTGGACTTCTCTTGAGGTTCAGTTTTCACTCTGAGACCTGAGAAATGATGGCTCTTGTGGTTTTATTTAAACTAACTATTTAAATGAAAAGGCAACGTCACTTCCTCAGATAAATGTGTTGCACTATTCACAGCATAGTCCTGTAATGGTGAGTTTCACCACTTCACAGTTTCTAGGTTTAAGGTCACAGGACATAGAGTAAGTAGCTGGGCTCTTTTTGGCACCGGTTGTTTTGCTGCTGGTAGCACCTGGTTTATATTTATGTGCTTCTACTCACAGGAGATCCACCAAGCATATTGTCTGTAACACCACTGCCTCTGATGAAGGCTTTGAGAAGGTGAAGGTGTCTGTGAGAGTGGATAAGGCCAAGATACATCAGGAGTTACAGTATGAATATGTAGAGGATCCAACCATCCTGAGGATTGAGCCCGAGTGGAGCATCTTCAGGTAAGCATTCCATAGACACTCCCCCATACCACCTGACATGGTTTTCTAATGCAGCACTAATGTGTTCATACTGGTCCTAGATACAGAAAACTGATTTCCAAGCATTGTGGTCACTAAGAAATAGATTTGTGCAGAGATACTTCCCAAAGCCCAAGATCATGAGGGCTGGTGGACTTGCCTTCTGGGAAGACTAAAAGGGGAGACAAAGCAGTGTATTGTGCATTCATTACAACACCTTGGATGCTCAACATGTGTCTGTGCTCATGCGTACCCTGGGACAACATTTCCACATAGTCTAGTGAGGGATAGGTGGGAGCAGGGTCCTTTCTCCAAACAAATGCCTTATATTCCAAACCTAAATGATCGTGCACCCCACCTTCACTAGCAGAGCCAAGCTTCCTGGCTTAACGCATAAAATCCAGCTGCCAATGCTTACCAGAAGCTTGCCTTGAAGACTCCATGCTTTAATTACAAAGGTAGATGCAGCAGATCTCCAACTTAGTGCTGAAGCATTCTCCCTCTTCACTGCAGCTCAGGGTTTATCTCCAGCACCAGGATGCTCCCTGTCTGCATAATATTACAGAACACTGGAGCTAGTTAAACTACATGGTTGTATCCTTAAAAACTGAAATTCCTAGTGCTTCTGGCCATGACTGTGTTTCAGGCCCCACTGGGATGGGTCCACAGCTTTGCATGGCAGCAGGACCAGTCAGTGATTTCTTAAAACCAAGCATAAATGTCAAACTGCTTAAAGAAGTGAATCTTCCTTGGGTTTGGAAGCTTCAATTCCTACCTTTCCCACAGCCTTCATGGTCTTGCTGGCTTTGGACTGAGCATTGCTTGTTTGGCCATTGTGCCTGAAAGCCCCAGGGCTGTCTCCCAAGATGAAACGCAAAGGGACCCCTGGTCCCTGCCCTATTAACAGCCTTCCTTCTCGTTAGGCATCCCTTTTTCTCTTCACCCCATTGATGCTGCTTTGGTGAATTCAGAGGCTTCACATGAAGGTGTCTGAGAGGAGCATTTGCCCTGGTTGTAGAAGACATCAAAGCAGTACCCAAATGCTCTCAGAAGCCTGCAGAAATGGCCTCAGGAAGAGAGAAATTGGTCATTAAATGCACTGGTATTTCCTTGAAAAGATACAAAATAAGAAATCCTAGTCTCCCCCCATTCATCCACAGCAGCTTTCTGCTTCCCTGTCAAATCGTACTGATCGGAGTATCTAGGGATTAGGAGCAGGGCTTGTAAATCCCCACAGTTCAGCTCCTGTCCAGAAGATGTTTCCACAAATCAATTAGTGCCTTTAATTACCATGAGGGAATTTACCGATTTAGCTGGATTGAATCTTTGCACGTTGGTCTTGAAGCTTTAGTGTCTGGATTTTCCATTTGGGGTTTTTATTTTCAGTCAGAGTTCAGGTTATCAGTGAAATGAGAAATCGCTTTAGTCTCTTCCTTATTAAAGTATGTTCAGTGCTGGTTAAAAGGTGCAAGACTGACAGCCTGGGAGAGTGAATTCCCCTGTCATCCCCAGGAAAGTTGCAAGATGGAGACCTTCCTCTGTCTGGCCTCAGGTCAGGCTGGGAGGTGAGAGGAGTTCTCCAGAGCCCATTTGCTCCTTGGTTTCTCCACTGAAGATTCTAGCAACAGACGAAGAAACAGCCTGGGAGATGCTTCAGGTGCATTGGTAAAGCTTTGCCCAGCCTGGGGGTGCAGAGATTCTGCATCCTTTTGCTTGTTGCCCGGGATCTCCCATCCCTCCTCCCAGCATAAAGGGAATTAAGAAGAGCTGCTTGTCTAGTGGGTGCCAGCTCACTTGCAGGGTGTGTAGCTGCTGGGATGGATGAGTGGAACTCTACCTGTCTCATCATCCGGGTACAGCCTCTACCCTCTGCTCTCTTCAGCATCACTGAAATCAGAAAGCATCCACTTGAGCATTAACAGGTGCCTAATTTTAACCAGACCTACCCCTTCCATCCCCCTTCTTGTGCATTTTTTAATCACTCCAAAGGTGCATAACCTTGGAGGAGGGTGCAGAAAGAGAAGATGCAATATCCAGGATTACCATGGTGGTTTGGGGTGCCAAGGGCAGTTTTAAGCACTGTTAACCGTTAGCTGTGGAGCTCCATCCAGCAGGTTATAACGGAGACAAGCATTAGAGTAAAGCCTCTGCACAGAGCTGGATGAAAGGGCAGCCAACTCCAACTCCAGTCCTGAGAACGAAGAGGGAAATAAGTTAGTCAAGACACGTGGATCTGGAGATAGACTGAGGAGACTATTCCTCAGTATATTTGTTATGCAGTACGATTCATTACAGCAAATCCACTGTGCTTCTCTGATTCATCACTCCTGGCTGTGGGGCTAAGCTGTTTTGAGGGATAGATGATGATTGCTACTAAACCAGCTTTGCAAAATTAGTGAATGAATGTATTGAGCCTGGCTTAAAACCTTCTCAAGTACCATTTTCCAAGACAATAAAGAAAAGATTACTGCTAATTTACTTCCATAGCCAAAAAAAAAAAAAAAAAAAAAAAAAAAAAAGAAGTCACACTGGGCTGGCAGGTAACTAGAATTTTATGAGGTTCCATTATGAGGTTCCATTAATACTTTTGATCTGGGTTTGATTTGAGTTATGCCTAGCAATTGTCTGAGTCTGCAGACAGAAAATTATGCTCAGAGCTTTTGGGACAATAAGGAGTTAAATTAAGAAAGGTCATGGTCTTGTCTCTTGGCACCTCTGTGATTTTGCTGGGCAGTGGCTGGCAGTTTTCCTGCAAAGGCAAGAAACAGTCTTATTTGCTTGATTTGCAAGCCAGAGAGGGTTTGGGGGCGATATTGTGCTCTCAGCAAACACAACTGCTTTAGGTTTTTTTCAGAGAAAAGGCCCCCCTTTGATCAGGTGTTGTGGCTGTACTTAATAACTGTGGGCTGGGTCTGCAAGCTGAGTTTCCAAACCAAATACAGCGTTTTTAACATGTGAGTTTGAAACTGTGTGTGCAGACTTGGTTGATTAAATAAAAGGATTTATGTGTATATGCACACAGTCAGATATATCTGTACATACGTGCATACATTTGATAAGTCTGGAACACATAAACTTTCAGCTGAGTAGCAATAAAAAATCCCTTCTAGTTTGAATCAGCAGAGATTCATAATAATAATAATAAATGATAATACAAATTAAAAAGTTTCAAAGCCAAAATTCTTGAAGAACCAAGACGGCGGAGAAAGAAAAACTTGGTTTATACACTTCTCTTCTGGATTCTGGTGAGCGAGTTCTCCCTGCATGATATCAGGAATAGTTAACGCAAAGCTGAATTTTGGGGAGAGGGTATTCTTTCTGTAAGGCGGGGTGTGGGGTGTGTGTGTGTCTCTCTTGTAAGTGGATGCTTGACTTCAGAAGAGATCCTCTGTGCATTCAAGAAAGCTCAACCATCCAAGCAGATCTTATGGAAACGGAAAATATGGTTTTGCCCCGTACAATTTCCCATTAGAAATTTCCCATCACAGCTGATGGCTTCGGAGAGCAAGAACTTGAGGTACTCTGCGAAACTCAAGGTCAAATGTTGTCCTAACCATGGATTAGTCTGTACAGGCATTACTTGAATGAAAGACCAAGAGGAATCTTTCTGAGAAGTGTCACAACAGCACCTGCCAAAAGATATGGTTGTGACAAGCTTTTTGGCAGAACTCATGTCTCAAGTCTTCAAATTTACAGGCTTATGGGACAGTAGGCTGTGTTTAAGCTAGTGAATACTTAATCCAGATCTATATTTTAGTCCTGAAGCATGAGCATGCATAGCCCTCATATGTACTTTGGTCTTTCTTCTTTCAAAGGCAGGTTAGCTTCATCTATTTGCTTGATTTGCAAGCCACAGAGGGTTTGGGAGAGATGTTGTGTCTTCAGCAAACACAACCTATCCTGCTTGTTGGGAGAGCTCCTTGGTCCTTGCTATCCCTTGAACCACGACCAGGCATTGCCCAGGGTACCACTAATAGCTTTTCAGCATCTACGGTCACCAGCCAGTGTTTGAGCTGCTGTCCTGGCCATTTGGTTTATCGGTGTGGGCACGACTAGAGGGGCTGAAGCACAGTCCCAGTTAGCTGTGACCAGCTTACTGGAACCTGACAGCTATACTGCCATGCAGAGATGCATTTGCATTCATTCCTACCTGCCCCATCTAATTAATAATAGAAGATAAATGAGGAAAATGGAAAACAGAGGTCAGAAATGGGGGAGATCTCTTGGCCAATATGGGATTCTTCCTCTCAGTGTGTTTGTTTTCTGGTGTTTTGTCATTTATAATGTACTTGTTTAACTTTTCATGTATGCCGAGGTTTATGTGGAGGCAGAAAGGGAGCCTGAGCTTTCTTTTCCCAATCCCACTGATTTAAATCCCACTAAGGAAATAAATAGCAGCCTGGACGGTTTCCAAAGGGAGTTATGGAGGCAGGTGCTGAAGTCAATGAGAGCACTCCTTAGCCTGGGAAACTCTCAGAGATGGGGCTGTCCACTGATGACATTTCCCCATCCTGCCCTGGACGTGTGAGCCCTGAAGGTTTTACTTTCTTAGGTAACTCTTCTCCCTGCAGCCCTTGCATCACTCTGCCTCCACCGCAGTGCTGTAAGGGAGAGCTCACCCTGGTAGAGCAATGCTGTTTCAATTTGGGATGGCTGAAGCTGCCTGTGGTGCACCCTTCTCCTTGATGCGGTGTTCAAAGCCAACCCAGGCGCTAGCTCCTGCTGAAGCCTGGGAATGCTCCTTTGCAGTTTCCTTCCTCCCTCCCCTCTGTTCCCCCAAGTCCCACAAACAGAACTGCTGGCTGCAGCCAGACGAGGCAAGGGAAGGGAAAGGAGGGTGTTTCTGAAAGCTGTTTCCTTCTGCTGACAGTGATTGCAGGGAATGGGAAGGGCTCTGCCTACATCCTGCCATCTTACGCTGGGCTGAGAGAGTTGTTATAGAAGTGACAAAATCTACCAGATGCATGGCTGTGGCTTGTATGAATCGGCTTTCTCAGGAAACCAGTCCTCATCTAAGCAAAGGGACACAGTGACTGGAAATCTCTTTTCTGTTATGTGTTGGATCTAACACACGTGGTAGAGCTTATTTGCCTGGGTCGCCAAATGGAAACCAAGCAAATGCCTTATGTACTCCAGGGGTGGAGATTTTGACTCTTGTTCCTTCTAGATGCTGCAGGACCGGGTGCCCTGTCAGCACTGAAGTGTATTCACTGAGGTGATATTCTCTTATTCAGGGTGATATTTTTATAGCAGGTTTAACATGCAAGATGTTAAAGATACAGCCCTCAACCAAGGCAGCACTGAATCCTCAAGAGCTGCCTGCACAGGATAGTATTTATGAAGATTTTTTGGGGTCCCTTCCTTAAGTGATATAAGAGATATAATCTGTGAACCATTATGAAGAGTCCTTGTTAAATTTCCAACTCTTATCCTCATTACCAAAGCTTAGGATTTCTGAGTCCTAACAATGAAAAACACCTAGGTGCTGCTTGATGTGACAGTTTTAGCAAGTATGTGGTTTTACTTATTTCTCGCCTTATGAATAGATGAAAAATTACTATTAGGGTTTTGTTTTTGGTTTTTGTTTTTTTGTTTTGTTTTGTTTTGGTTTTGTTTTTCCTTCCCTTCCTATGTGACTGTGAGATGTGGTCAGATACTTCACACTAAATATTTAGAAATACAGATCACCCATTGCTGGTGCAATCAGTTCTGATACCTATTAGCTGCATTTATGCATTTCTTCCATTTCTTCTCCTTTAGTGGCAACACACCCATTGCAGTGTGGGGAACTCATCTAGACCTCATCCAAAACCCTCAGATCCGGGCAAAGCACGGTGGAAAGGAACACGTCAATGTGAGTATGCCTGCTGAGCTGGAGAGCGGACATGTCCAAGGTGGTGAGAGGGGCTGGATAACAGCTCTGGAGGTTGAAATCTCCAATTGCATCCAGAACAGAGTATGACTTGCTTTCAGAAGGATTACACCATCCTTTCTCCATGAAAGAGCACTGGACCAAAGAGAGAAAAGAGAGGTGTTAATGGTGGGTCATACATTTCCTGGTCCTTGCTGGGCTTATTTCTTCTGTTGGCTCAAGGATACCCGTCCTCTCTTGGCTGTTGTATAACCTGTGTTGCTTACCAGCCATGCCTGTGCATAACTAGACCCAAATTCAGGTTTTTAGATCAGTGTGCTGGAACTGGAAGGGACTGTGAATAATGCTTTTTGGTACTACTGTGTCCACTCCCTGGCCTTTTTTGGGATCCTGCAAGTGTCTCCAGGTTTAACCAGCTAGGTTTGTAACTTAGTTCAACTCTTAGTGACCACTGAAGAATCAGAAGTCAGCCTGTGGAGGCCAGTAGAGCTTTACCAAGGAATGGGAAGACAATTCACCTGGAAGGAGCCAATTGCCAGTAGCTGCTGAGCAGCTCCAGGTAGAACTGTAAAAGGTGTGAGTGCAGGACATGCAATTAGGAAACTCAGGAGCAGGTAGCACTTGCTGGTACGTACAGTAAGGTTGGAGGAAGGGGCCATGCAACAGCATCTGAAAAGTAGTTGGCTGTGTATGGGTATTTCCTGGGACCAACTGTGAAAGAGCATCCCAGAAGAAGAGGGATCAAAAATAAAAAAACCCAAAACACAGAGGGACCAGTTGGGGTGGGGTCAGAAAGTCCAGGTCCTCTTCATTTCTCGGATTTAGAGTAGTCCATATGCTTTCCACAAAAGGTTCTCAAAGCACTTTGTGGACATTAAAATAATGTACTGCCACATGAACAATGGTGAAATTGTGGTAGATCCAAAAAGAAAATGCAGGAAAATATGGGGTAGATTCATTTGCGTCTGCAGTTTACAGATTGAGAGACCTAAATGTTGGTCTTGTCCCAGCTCTGCCATGAACTAATATCTCCCTTCATAAAACCAGATCCAAAGCAATTTTGTCACCTCTCATGCCCCATCAGATTCAGGAAATACCAGTGAGATTGGTTTCTGGATGCTGAAACTTGAATAGCAGTTTTCCAGTCTGTCATGAACTCTGGGGAAACCCTGGTCCAACTGATTATGCATATTCATAGGAATGTTTTGGTAATGTGTTCTATTTCCTGGTACAGCACAAACAAACACTACTTTAACTTTCCTGCAGAATTAGAAGCCTGCATGACTTCATCTTATTCTTCCAGCCAGACTCCAGATCTTGCCTGACACAGTGGTCTCAAACAGTCATGCCATTGTGCAGGTGATGAAGCCTATTCTTCATCTCACACACCTCCATGCGGAATTGCCCATCAGTTTTGCACTGGGAATTACTCTGGTGCCTTTTCTTCCTTGTAAGAGCTGTTACAGCAAAAAACATCTGACTGACTGACTTTCCAATACAAAACTGTCTGGTCCAAGTCGCTTATCTATTGATTTAAACCAAAGACATACTAGCATCTGAGCTATGCTAGCTGTGATAATGAGCATGGTCTCAGTGCTGTAGGTATCAGACTAGTTTGGAGAAGATTCTCAGATCAGGCACAGCTGGGATCCCATGGGGCTGGTGCTGTTTTCCTACAGAGCCTGTTGATTCCTGGTGAGACTGGGATGCAGCGTGCTAGCAACCACGATATAGAAAAATGAAAACTCAGATCCTGAAGGACAAGCAGGCGTCCAATTCTACATTGTTTAAAGTGGTAGTCAGGGTAAAATGCCTTTCACAAGCTATAACCTGTTTCTCAAATACAGGAAAAAGCAGGTCTTTGGCAGGGTTGGAAACACACTTTAGGGTTTCCTGGGACCTACCTCATTATCTGCGCCTCTCCAGCTTCCTGGGCTTCATTTCGGGTAACCTGATGTTCAAACAGGAATCTTGGGCACAACTGAGCCTGCGCTGCACATATACTTGTGGAGTGATCCCCAAGAGTATGAGAGCTAATTTTAGGGTGATAGTAAGCCTTTGATTAGTCTCTGTTGTCAAAAAAAAAAAACAAACACCAAACAAAAAAAAAACAGGAAGACTTTCTATTTCCAGAAAGAAATGGGTTTAAGGGAAGATGTCAACACTGGCAACCCCACAGGCTGAGCTCCCTCAGGGAAGAAGCACAGGATGCCCAAGTGCAGTGCAAACTGCTCCACACACCCACCCCAGAAAAGTTTTCCTAATCCCTTTCCATACTTGATTGCATGATGGGTGGCGGGTATGTTTTGAACCAGTGGAGCACCAGCCTGTCTCATGATAACCAAGGAGGTCTGCTCCTCCCTGTCCTCCAGGAGCAGGTAGGCTAACATTTCACTGAGAGGTATCTGTCCACCAGGATGGCTGGAGGCATTTTCCATAAACACTCCCTCTGTTTGTTTCCTTTCTCCAGAACTGTGAGGTGCAGAACAGCACGGAGATGACCTGCCAGGCTCCGGCACTGGCTGTTGACCCCAATCACCATTCTGAGCTCGCCGAGCGTCCAGAGGAGTTTGGCTTCATTCTTGACAACGTGCAATCCCTGCTGATCCTCAACAAAACCAACTTCACTTACTACCCAAACCCTATCTTCGAGGTTTTCAATCCCTCAGGGATCCTGGAGCTGAAGCCGGGAAGTCCCATCATACTGAAGGTGAGATGGAGGCCAAGGACTGGGTGAGGAAGGACAAACACATGCTGCCTGTCGCCTCTCTGTGTCTGCCAGCACCCCACAAGTGGCATCCTAATTGCATCCTAGAAATTTCCTTCATTTATTGCACCTACCATATTGCATCACATCAGAGTCATCATCTGCAAACACCAGTCACTGCTCAGCATCTGCCAATAGCCATAACTAAAAAATATAAACGCCTGCTGTAGCTACCTGTATGCAGCTTAAATTTGTACCCACTGCCCTCCACCAGAGAAGAATGTTTTCTGCTACTGCAACAAGGCTGGTAGATAAATATCCAAGTTTATGTCTTTCTTGGGTTTTCAAGACCTTCCTTTCACCCCTGTTTAAATCTTACACCAGTCCTTTGTCATTTCTGTAATCTGGACAGCAATAGAGAGAAAGAATTTTATGGTTGAGCATTTCTATATCAGCACTTGTATGTGGTGCATACGCAAAGAAATGGTTGTGCCTGCAGAATACCTCCTTGCGTGGTTACAAAGAGGTCTGTCTTGTCTGAACACATTTTGTGAGGGCCTGTTTGTTCAAGACTTATATGTAACATTTCTCATTTAGTTTCAGAGAGAGAGGAGAGCAGGACAGGCTGTTTTGACAGATTACAGTCTGTAGCCATCCATGCTGTCCTCTGCATGACTTTCTAAATTGGCTTTTCCTCTCTGTGTTAGCAAATGACGAACCACAAATGTCAAACGCAATGTTAATACTCATGTCAAAGGAACAAACTAGAGCTGGAAGGTGAATACTTTTCTGATGGTGGGCTTTTTTGGTGTGTGTGTGATATTTCTTTCTATCCAGGGCAAGAACCTGATCCCACCAGTGGCAGGAGGGAATGCCAAACTGAATTACACAGTTTTGGTTGGTGAGAAGCCCTGTGCAGTGACCGTATCAGATGTGCAGCTACTGTGTGAGTCCCCAAACCTCATTGGACGGCACAAGGTGATGGTAAGTGGTGCTTGAACTTCAGCCTGTCCTCCCTGGGTGGGTTGGGAGGGCATACCAGTGCTCAAGAGCTGGTAGACATCTCCGAGGAGTTTGTATCACCATTTGCTTTCCATAGATCCCATAAACTTCAGGGCCTCTTCTTGTCATAATATCCCCACCAAGAGTAATTTGGAGAAGTACAAGAGTAACCAGGAGATCTTAATGGACACTGAGAAACTTTTCATTATCAAAACCCTTTAGGGAAGTTTGCCTCTCTTCTGTTTTTGTATGGGCTGTATGAACACTAGATGCTTATATGAGTTCATATATATATTATATTCCCTCCATGGCATACTTAGTTAAATTTAGCACAGTCACTAGCAATTACTAACATACTGGTGGGTAAAATTCACCTTTATGCAGGAGAAAAGAAATGCAGGATATGGGCAACAGTATGACTGGACTTCGGACTGAACTTAGGCAAAAATCCAAGAATCCAAAAATCCTGCATATCCTTCCTGGGATCTGTGAAAAATGGACTCAGTGATTACATCAGAGAGAGCTTCTCTTCCTCTCACTATTGATTTATTTACTCCATTTTTACTTTCTTCTCAGCAGTTTGCATTCCTCAATGCTGTTGCTTGATAAGCAGCACATCAGCAAACTCATTGCAGTTGTACTGAGCTGTGGGTGGAAATACAACAAAATCTGACAAGTGACACCAAACATACAGATGAACAATGTTTCTCATTCCTTGTTATCAACTTTTCTCCACCTCTCTGTTGCCCTCCCAAACTTGTATCTGTCACATATTTATTTATTTCAATGCAATGAGACTCATAGAGGTTGATGGAGACACACTGCATGGCTCTTTAAAAAGAGAATTTTCTGGGAACTTTTAGAAAATAGTTTATGGTGACCGTTTTGGGTCTTGTTTGTGACTCCTGCTGGGACACCTGACGCTGGCTGCTTAACTTCTCTGTGCCAAAGTTTGTCATCTGGAAAACAGAGGTAATAACCCTTTTCAGCCATGCAAATACAGCATGGCTCTTGATTCATTGTAAAGCACTTTAAGACAATCCAAGAGGAGTAATAATGAAGTGAGAGATTTTCTCTGTGTGAATACGAAAGCTTTTGAACTAGACAATATATGTTCCATGTCATTTTCATGAATATAATTAAACATATGGTTAGTCAGAGATGGACAAAGCCAATCCTAGAGAGAAAACTCAATGTCAGGTGAGCAATAATCAACCTCTGGGGATCAGGGAGGATGAATATCTGCTCAGGTCTTACTAATTGGAAAGACTCCCCTGCTCCTGCAGCTTGGGACAGCTTAAGTGAAGCCATAGAGAAAAAAATAATCCCTTTTTGAGGATCTTGATCAAGCAAGAGATACTGCTGGAAGCCAAGGAAGATGATCGCATTGAAGCCTGTTAATGAGCATCAGTAATAGGGGCAAGTTACAGATTTCTCGTTCAACTGCTAACACTGGGGCAAGGCTTTGGCAGCATCTGGGCTGGGAACCAAATACAGAAGGTCACCTGCAATGGAGACCAGTGCTCAAGGGTGGGCTTTGCAGCTGAAACTTTACAGGGGAAGAGCTGGGCTGGGAAATGCCTTCTCCAGCATAGCATGGCATCTCTGTTGCTCAGGTTGGTACAAAATGTATCCCCATGATTCACATGACTGTCACTTTGATGGTCAGGAAAATTGACAGGTATCTCTCCTAGGTCCTCCTCCTGTTTCTGCCAACAATTTACTGTGTGACCTTGAGTAAATCGCTGAGCAAACCCTTTCTTGCAAAGTGAGGTGGCCTAGATCTGAGAGGGGACCATGGGAGTGAATCAACCATTGCAACACTGATATTATTTCTAAGAGAAGGAACCTAAGATTATTTCTAAGGGAAGGAACAGTGACATTAATGTCAACAGATTTTTGATCTAGCTCAGCTATCTTTTTTTTTTATACGACAGAGTTAAATATTTGAAAAAGTAGAAAAGAACTAAAAGGCCTGAGCAACGGTTAAAAAAGATTGACTAAATAAAATTCAGAGGCAAGCTCTGTCTCAAGGAAATCAAAGAGACATGAGAAAGATACATGAGTATCTTGGGGAAGGTCTACAATGAAGAAGCGGAGTACTTTTGAAGGGTTGCTGGTATCTAATGTAGGCACTTATATACATGGAACGTCACACTGGACTCTTTATATAGTGAATGGAGAGATGGTCAAATACAGCAACTGAAGTTCAGGGCACAGTTGATCTCATCCTAAGGTAGACACTTACATTTGGCCAGGGCAAACTTCCACTAGGATAGACACTGCCACAGTCAAGTTGTGCTCAACAGGAACTCCTGAACTGCTGACCCCTAAGACTTTGCTGGACAAAACTGAGCTCTGCCATAGTGCCATTTAGAACAAATTCAGGATTAATAGGCCTAGCAGGTGGCCAAACTTTGTTTGATAAGATGGAGGGCTCATGTGCAGTCTTCTGGAAGGTATAAATAGCACTTATAAAACACTCAGTGGCCCAGGAGATAAAGTAAGGCTGTATCTACATATTTGCTTATTTTTCTTTCAAATGTTCACAATAATACTGCAGCCTTGCAGGCTTTCTTCTTCAAGTGACAGATTCCCTCAGATCATGGCAGTTTTATTCATGGACTGTGAGACCTTAGCAGTGCTGAAACAACTTTTAGAGAGGAATGTACTGGGGTTAACTTTGTTAGACACCTACCTCTATGAGTCTAGATCTCCTTACAGTTAATGGAGAGAAATGGGAACTTCCACTGAATAAAACGTCTCATCCTAATGTTAAAGGAGGTGTCAAAAGCTGCTCACATAAATCACATTCTAAAAGTGCTTTTTCTCTGTATTGACTCTGAAAGCATGCTGTAATGTCTAACTTAGATGTGCATGTCCAATGTTTGGTGAGAAGACTCCCACCCATGGAGACAGGCTGTTCGGCAAGCTTTGAGGACAGACCTGCACTGGGGATTGGGATGGGGTTTTTTGATTCTAGTCTGATACTCCCTGAATGGACTTATCTGACTACAGGGCTTGGGGGAAAAGGGCCACTGTCGGAAACAAAAAATGAAAAGTGACGAATCTGTTTATTGATCCACTGTGACAGGAAGGAAATTGTGCAAGCTGGTGAGCAAATTTTGCTGGGAGGATTTGGGACAGTGGTCTAGGGCAAAAGGCGACAGCTTCCAGTGCAGACATTAGCGTGTCAGTTTGGCAGTTTGTCTTCCCAGTTGAGCATGCCACATACCAACAGCAAACCTCTGCCCTGCGCAGGCCTTATAGGTGAGTCGGGCCTTGCATCTTGAAACAGATGGGAAAGCTAGTTAATGCTGCATCCTCAACTTAAATGAGTGCTAGGTTTTTCCTTGGCCACTGAAGATGCTCTACAAGTCATCAATGTCATGGTACAGGAACGGTCATCTTGAAACTCTACTGCCTGGTCCGATGAGCTTAGGTTTGATTCTGTTTCTCATTGCACACATTGTTATCTTTCTAAAGCCCATCCACAAATGCCATGAGGGGATCTTGTGGATAGTAATTAGATCTTTCCAGACATTCATTTTTGTCCTGCCCAAGACATAAGGGTTACAGCTAGGTGGCTTTGGCCAGGACCCACTGAGGAACAGGCTACTGCTGCTGCTAGAGCAAACCAGACATCTCAGAGGCTGTAACTGGGGCCAGAATAATTTCTAGGAGGTTGCGGGGTCACACAGATTCATGTCCCCTGCAAAGCCTGTAGTAGTGAGGAGCAAAAGCAGCTGGAAAACTTTTCATTAATTCATGACTTTCTGCTTCATAGTCTCTCCTGCTAGTTAATCCTTCCTCCTCGGGCCAGTTTCTTCCTCCTGGAGCCTAGAGAGGAAGCCCAAGTGGGTGCCTGCGCTGAGGCCTGGGACTGATGCATGTGCAGGCGGGCTGGAGGCAGACTGAGTAACTGAGAGCCAGTGGGACGGAGGAGACAGCTAGCCACCAGGCTGGGATGCGGAGGGTGTTTTCACATGCCAGGCTGGAATGCTGTGGGATCTGGAAATTATAAGGGAGAGCTCCTCATAAAGAAGGAAGAAAAAGGTTCAGGTACATGCTGCAACGGGTCCAGTTGCAGTGGGAGGGGACAGCACGTAGTCCTGAGGTCTTGACTGCACCTTTGCCCAGCAGCAAGATTTTGCTCTTTGTGCAAGGCCTGCTGTGCCTCCCTGTGACAAAGGTCAGCTGGCAGGAGTGATGGGGCTCGTTGCCAAGTCACGATCCTTCAAGCTCTTTGCATGGCATCTTCCTAGCTTTGTGTTGATCTATAACCAGTGGTCCCCTAAGACTGCACACTCCTCAAAGCCTCTTTTTATACTTCAGGCTAGTCAGCAGTGCTTTTCCCCCTGCCACTCAAACTTTTTCTACTCTACAAACAGCTTTGAACAACCTTGTAGTAGCCTTAAGCAAGCATTACCCTGTGGCATTACTGTTGGGAGCAGCGTTCGTATTGTAAAACTGGGTTCCTGACAGACTTGCTTCAACAGAGCATTTTGTTGGCCTTCAAGCAGTGCCGATTGCACAGTTTCTTTCTGGCTGTTAAAAGCAAGGTCTTCACACAGCAGCTTGTTCCAGAGGCTAGCAGCAGCCCTGGGAACCTCTGGGAGTGCGTGGAGAGCAGAGAGCTGTATTCCTCTCCCTGTCCCACTGGTGAGCATTTACAGCCACCCTGTCAATGTGTGGCTAGAAGAGGGGCTGTAAAGGTTCAGGCTCAGTGGGTTTTGTGATATTATTTTTTTTTTCCTGTCCCAGTGGGTTCCAGATACAGTTTTCCCTGGTTGAAGAGTCAAAAGCAAATTGTGACTCTGATTTCTGCATTCTTGCTGCACTGACTGCTTCTGTGCTAGCTGTCTGGGTCAGATGTCCCTTGTGCCACTGTGAGGTTAGGACCTATCAAACCACAAGCATGAGCTGAGCGTCCTGTGTGCATTTTGGGAATGTGTCACCAGGACAGTCCAGCACAACATAGCTGTTCAGGACAGAGAATGGAAAACCCAGAATGAAGCCCAAACTGATAGGTAGCCAGGACATTGGAACTGGTGAGATTTGCTTCATCACAAGTCCTTTATTAGTTGGGTTCATGGCCACTCTGTCTACAGAGGTGCTTCTATATGACATTTCAGGCAATTTTAAGCTGTTCTCTGTCCAAGTACTTCATGATCCATTTAGCCTGGGAGACAAGGGGAGGTCTTCATTCAGCCTTAGTTAGGGAGATGATGGAGTTCCTCTGTTTTCCTGCTTGTTTTACAGTTTCGGTGTAACTCTTCCCTGCCTTCTCTCTAGGCTCGTGTAGGAGGAATGGAGTTCTCCCCAGGGATGGTCTATATCTCTCCAGACAGCCCTCTCAGCTTGCCAGCTATTGTCAGCATTGCGGTGGCCGGTGGCCTGCTCATCATCTTCATTGTGGCTGTGTTGATTGCGTACAAGCGCAAATCCAGAGAAAGCGACCTCACTCTCAAACGTCTGCAGATGCAGATGGACAACCTGGAGTCCAGGGTGGCACTGGAGTGCAAAGAAGGTAGGATGAGGAAGGAAAGCTGACACTGTGTCAGTGTTAGTAGAAGAGAGGCATCCAGCCACAAAGCCTTGAGCCAAAATATCACGAACAAAAGAGGCATTGAGCCCTGTGGGTATGGCTCAAGCCTGGACATAATCTGACTTTGCCTATTTTACCTGAGCCCAGCCTTCCTCCACCCTGTCCTAACTGCATTTGCTAACTTGCTGTTCAGGGAGAACCTTGGCACATGTCCCTGGGGAAAGGCTATGTTATAGAAAAGGTGAGACTGCTCTTGTCCACCTTCTTCTTCCTCTCCACGTATTTCTTCTCCAGTTTTACCTTAATCTCATTCCTGTGGGTCTGAGGGCCTTCCCCATCATGGTGAGGGAGACATGTACTGTCATGGCTGCATGAGTCGTTCCTTTTTTGTGTCAGCCTTTGCAGAGCTACAGACAGATATTCATGAGCTGACAAGTGATCTGGATGGAGCAGGGATCCCTTTCCTCGACTACCGAACCTACACCATGAGGGTGCTTTTCCCTGGCATTGAAGATCATCCAGTCCTGAGGGATCTGGAGGTAAGAAATCAACATCTGCTTTGGCTTCTCTCATGCCTCCCTGTTCTCTCCTGTATGCAAGAGATGTTATGCCAGTGGTGGGGATGTGATGGCTTACAATGCTGTATCCTGCCAGGGGTGTGACAGCACCTCACTGAAAATCCAGGTTGAAAAGGGAAGATGATTTCTGCTATCTTAAATATTAAATTCTGTTTGACCATTCACCTGTTTGGAAGAGCCTCATAGATCTGTGTGCATTAGGTCTACTGCAACTGCATTAAGTTTCTTTGTGGTCTTCATCCTGCTGGGTTTTTGGTTTTTTTTTTTAGGCTGGATTTGTTAGTTCCTGCTGTGCAGGGGCCAGGAAAAAAAGTTATATGGCAGAGCAGCGCACTTGCCTGTGTCACTCCAGCTTTGAATGACACTTATACTACCTAGAGGCCTTTTTTTTTTTTGTGGCAACACCTATAGAAATAACCTGCTGTTGCTGAAGAAGGTTCGCCTTTGCTGTACGCTGTGGTTGTCAGTGAGGTCAGAAAACCACAGCATCAGTCTGCCCATACCCTGTCCACATCTGTCTCCTCCACCCGAACTCCCTGGACCACAGCAGTGGGAGAACAGTGAGACATGGCCTGGCACTGCTGAGGTCTACACTCAGCCTGCATTGCCTCACCGGCGATGAGGAATTTGATGGGACCCCGGGTGAGGTCTGCCCATGCTGCAAAACTGCTTCAGGCTTTGGCAGATGACAGGCTGTGCTCCAGGGGTACCTGGGCCAGAGAAGCAGGGGTACACCATGGCCAGGGCCAGAGGGTCATTGCCTGAGCTCTCTGCAAGGTCTTTGGCAAGCTCTGAGTTTCAGAGAGGCTCTGGCGTGGGCTGGTGAGATTGCTGGAGGCCACGACTGGGGCTAGTTGGCAGAAAGGAGGACCAAGAGCTGGCACAGGCGATACCATGCTTGGCTGGCTGCGTAATCAGAGGGGCCTGCTTGTCTTTACTCCTTCCCTTCAGGAGAGGCAAAATTCATCAAACCATATGGAGAGAACCATGAAAAAGCCTAATCTGTCAGCAAGGAGGACTTGTGGGATTGGGTAGGAGGCTGTTACACATTGACTACTGTGTATATTTGCCTTTGGGGTGCAGGCAGAGTGGCGTCGAGCTGCTTTCCCTCAGGAAAGAGGGGCTCACAACAAATAAGCACAAGAGGTGAGGGGTGATGAATCTCTCTCTCACATACGTATACGCACACACAAACACTTTCATTATACCCACAGCCAATTTCAATCCCTATATTCATTAACCTCAGCCAGCTGACCACAAAATAGCACCTGACCCCTACAGAGGTTTTAGCATGGATGCTCCCATGTGTAGATACATACAGAGAGACACAGAGCTAATGTTTCAATCAGCCACCTTTGATCTTGTCTTCCTTTCATTTCCTTCAACTATTTTTCCCCCCCTTAATCCTTTTTAAAGCTTCAACAGCTCGTTCAGTGTCAACATCTTTGGATACCAACATATCAGGGAAGGCAGCTCCCATTCTGCTCCCTCCTCTGTAGCACCTAGAAGGAGTTGCTATTTATGGCAAAAGGCCCCAGCATAGATCCCGCAGTGAGCGGTCTTACTTATTTCCAGCTCATTTGCCAATTAACTGCTTCCAGATGCAGTACAAAATACTTTTCTTGGGGTTTTTTTGTTTGGTTGGTTGTTTTTTTGTTTTTTTTTTTTAATTCTCCATAATAACCCGGGGATAGACAATATTAAATGTTCAAGCAAGTGAGTTAAAAATAATTATTCGTGGGATGGGTGGTAGTGGTTGGTTGTCTCAAGCTATTTACTAAGTAATTTATTTGCTGTATACAAAAAGAGTTAAGAGCTTTAATTTCCAGAATGAAAAAGTAATGACTTTTTAAGGGCCCTTGCATTACGTGGTTGTTTAAGCATGCCAACTTGTTTTGGATTAAAGTGCCAAATCCGGTTGGTTATTAATACATACATCCCACAGCGACACATGTTGCTTTATGTTGAGATCCTCTAGCTTTCAGGAAAGCTTTTTCAAGGGCTAGAACAGCTTTGGCAACATGAAGGAATGAGTTTGGGGTTTTCTGTTTAGGCTCCATTTTTGCTGTAGCCAGAAGGATGGGAAATGGTAAAGCCTGCTGTAGACTGTGGAGCCTGGGGTCCAGTGTTGATGTCCTGAATTGTTCTATAGAAAAACTACTTCACCAGCCTTCCACAGCTGAGAAATATATTACAGACTTATCAACCTTTCTGTCTCTAAACTATCTCAGCTCCCAAGCACAGGGGTCCTACTGCAGTGGGATCTCCAAGAGACATCCCAACTCAGGGTGTCCTCACACACCTTCATATACCTAGTTCTTCAAACCAAGGCCCAGCTGCATGACCACCAACTCAGCCACTGCCTCACTGCATCTCTTCACCTACTCAAAACCTGACCCCAGGCTCTTTTCCCCATTCACTTTCTTGCTGCCTGTCATAACTTCTTAAAGCTGAACCCCAAATCTCTGTAAGCAGGCTTTTTTCAGGGATAAAAAAGAGGTTTTAGGTAAAGATAGAGTGAGACTTCACTTTGACCACAATAAAAATATAACATGGTATGGTACCACATCTAGGCACTAGCAATCTATTTTTGATGTACTGTTAAGAGAGGAAAAGACAGGACTGGACAAGAATAATCTGACTGTGGCTAGGAGGTGTCTCAGGCTTCCTAATCATTAGATGGTGTGTGGACTCTCTTCTTTTTTACAGGACTATCCTGTGATACAGAAGGAAGGATTCACTAGCCTGCTAGATGCAAGTTCTTTTTTTTTTTTTTTTTTTTATTGTTTCTGCTGTTTGAAGCAGCTTTTCCCTGTCTCAGTACTGACTTCTTGATGTTAAAGTGTATTTGGAGGAGGGGGAGGAGCTGGAGGGATGAGAGCAGAGAGGTAGCAAAGGGGGTGTGACCAATTCAGGGAGGTCTGACAGCAGATAGTGAGGGAAAGGTATAAATTTCCTTTCTTCTTGTGCAGGTTCCTGGTTATAGGCAGGAACGAGTGGAGAAAGGCTTGAAGCTCTTTGCCCAGCTCATCAACAACAAGGTTTTCCTGCTGTCCTTCATCCGCACGCTGGAGTCCCAGCGCAGCTTCTCCATGCGGGACCGTGGTAATGTGGCCTCACTGATCATGACAGTGCTGCAAAGTAAGCTGGAGTATGCTACTGATGTCCTCAAACAGCTCTTGGCTGACCTCATAGACAAAAATCTGGAGAGCAAGAACCACCCCAAGCTGCTGCTCCGGAGGTAAGGGTGCCTGGGGCTGGAGTGAGCTGGCCTGGGCAGCCTGAGCCCCACTAACATAAGCATGCTGGTCATCTGGAGGAAAGGGGCAAATCTGCTTGATTTTTGTTTGTGCAGCAGGGTGTGAAATCAGGATGGTACACAGCCACAGCTCAGGGGACCCTATATGCCATGAAGCTGTTTGTAAAGAGGGTTAAATAAGGCAGACAGGGTTGAATGAGGATTGAATCGCTCTCCCTTTCTAGTTCCCAGCTCCTTTCAGACTTCCTGACAGAGCATGCCTCCTCTTCAAGGACTCTCCTCTTCCTCGCTTTTGAGCGAGTGTGTCTATAGATCTTGCTCCATCTCCTCCCTAACAAAAATGTAGTCAATGATTAAAAGCTACAGAACAAAACTACCTCTGGATTTTAATATGGATCTTCCATAAAGCTTTGTAAGGGCAGGAAGAGCCCATGCTTCTCCGTCCTTATTTTGGTCTCCTTGTGTGCTTGAGATGCTTGTTTATGCTTATGTTTCCTTTTGACCTGAAAACTCCAGTTGCAGTTGTAGGACCTGTACCACATGGAAGAGGCTGTATTATGTCCCTGGTGAATAGGTCAGTCAGTTGCTGATGTCTCCTGCCTGGGATGTGGACTGCCCTGCTTTGTTTCTTGTTCATGAGTGAGCTATGGACACCTGGAGAGTTTTTTGCAGCTGCATTGCCTGTCTTTCCCTAAGCAATGGTGCTGGGAGCTTGTTGAAGACAGTAGAAGAGCTGAGCAGGACAACAGAACAGGTTTCATACAGGGCACAAATTTGGATTAGTGCTTCTTGGCCAGGTCTAAGGTCTACACTCCACAGTTCCATGGGAACCCTCGGTATAGAAATCTGCTGCTCTGTCATTAGTGTGCTTTCCCTGCCTAGGGAAATGCTGCCTCTTCTCCCTTTAGGATCACATTAATCTCCTTTTCAGAGTCTGAACCATCCCTTCTGATTCAAGGACCCTGAGTGAAATCAGTGGAGACTTCTGGAGATGAATGGCCTTTGCCACTGCTGAAAGGCAACTTTGAGGAGTCCTCAGCTGATTACAATAGATGGCTTGGACAGGGAAGAGATCTGTGGTGCCTGCAGGGAGCTTTTCGTCTGCCCACTATGGAGCAGAAGGCACTCCCTAGCATTCAAGGCAGCAATGCCAGGGGCAGAGGTTGGACTTTGCTTTGGTGTCAGTTGACTCCCCGATGTGATTCAAGCCCTACAGCCTGGCTGGTGACCTCCCTTCCGCTGTCCCCAGGCTTCTTCTCTGTGCTTCTCCTCTGATGCTGAATGGCACTGCCTTCCTCCAACTGTCTCCTCCCTTCATTTTCTCCTTCTTCTTCCCCTTTCTCCATCTCTTTAATCTTCCCTGCTTTTCCATTTCTGTCTTGGCCTGAGCATCCCAACTTTCCTCTTTTTCCTTCTTCCAGCTCTTTTCTAATTCTAGTCCTCTTTTTTGGAAATGAAATGTGGCCCTTGGAAAGAGAGCCTGTGAACAAAGAAGGCACTTCCACTGTTCCAAGCTCTGAAAACACAAGGAGACGTTAGAGACATCTCTGACTTTTTGCTGATTTTTTGGGTTTTTTTAACTCTCTGAGTTTATGCTCCGAGATGGAGGTCCTGCACTGAGCAGCATCAGGACAGTGTCCTGATGAACATGTGAATAGCTCAATGCCTTGGGTCAGATGTTGGTGTGAGGTCCTCACACAATTATTTGAAGCAGGTGGAGTCAACTTGATGCTTCCCCTCTCCCTCCCTGTGAGTCTGCGGAAGGAAGGGAATCTTCAAACACCTTTCTGCAATGTTGGTTTTGGGGGTATTTGGCAGGAGGAAGGAGCTGGCTGGAATGATCTTCCCACCTCACCTGCGTCCAGTGTTTGTCCCACAAGACATCTGCAGCCTCAAAGCGATCAAGGTTGTCAGGGCAGAGAGCAGCACCACAATGGCATTTCAGTTCTTTTTTCTCATGGTAATGCTGTTTGCACTATGCCATGGGTTCCAGGTGTCACACCAGGGAGCGTCAGAAAGAGCACTCTTCTGGCTGATATTCCCTGAGAGAAGCTCAGACCAAGATAAGCATGAGTATTGCTGGAACTGATATCGCAGCATGACCCATGGAGGACAGCAGCTAGGTGACACTGACCGAGGGAAATATAGGGCAAACAGGCTGGTTTGGACGGAGGCAGTCTCTAGGCAGAGACAGAATGATGACCACTGCAAGCAAAGGAAACACAGCATTAATCTGGTAGCAAACTGGGACCATATCACCTTTCTCTGGTTGCAAGCAAGAAAAGAGGAGTGACAGAAAACCCCTGGTATCATTCCTCCCCGCACCATCCCCACTATTTAAGTGAGGATTTGCCCACAAGAACAGAAGAATCTCTGTGGAAACCAGGCTGAAGATGAACTGCATTTAGCTAGGGAAGGGACTGTCACTTGCTTTGTGTTGGTGTAACAGGGCACTGCTTTCAGGCAAGGTTGTTGGTTGGTTCCACACATATAGCTCCAGCAATGCAAACCCTTCCTCTTGGAAGTGTCACGCTCCAAAGGAAGCAAGATTAACTTTATGTTGAAGGGAACCTAAAAGGCAAGTTGCAGCCCTAAGCAAGAACCCCTGCATGGCTTTGGTGATAGCCAGAAGGAAGACTGACTGTAATTCATCCAGGCAGGGAGTCTTGCTTTCTTCTTGATCAACACCAGTGCATGTACCGGCACCAACACAGGTTTATCCTGTGCTCCTGGTGCCCACAACACGTTTACAGGTCTCAGTCAGTCCTTCTGTAGGAGAAGCTCACCCTGAAGACTCGAGATGGACTTTTGTTTGATTGAGAACAGAGTGTTCAAGGGCAAGAGGATGGGTTCTGTGAATGCACCACATTGACACATTGAAGACTATAATCACTCCCAAATGCCAGGGAGATGGTCAGAGCCAGATAACTATTCTCTGGTGATTTAGATCTGTCTGCCTTCAGTAATTATATAGCCTGCTTGTCATACAGCCTAACTCTCAGCTCCTCATATCTGACGGTTTTATCCTCCCTGAGCTCCTCTGAGAAGGTTCCATCAAACGTTGTCATCTCGCTTTTACTGATGGAGAAACTGGGAAACAGACATACGGGGACTTCCCTAGTCACAGGGATATCAACAGGGCAGTAAGGATTTGCCTGCAGGTTTCCTACATGCAAAGCGAAAGCAGAGAACCTAGGATGCGCTTAATCCTGATGGTGTCATGACAGACTTTCCACAGGGCTCCAAGATCTGGGCAGTAAGATGGACAAAGCAAATCTTTGACTAGCCCTTTGATATGACCAGCATGACTAATTAATTTCCAATTTATTTTTTCTCCTTGGCTGATTTTAGGACAGAGTCTGTGGCTGAGAAGATGCTCACCAACTGGTTCACCTTCCTTCTGTACAAGTTCCTCAAGGTAAGAGGAGCAGCATGCCTGGATGAACAGCTGCTTTAATACATTTCTTGTTGGTGAGGTTTAGTTGGGGCAAAAACTTCACGGGTATAAAGGAAAAGGATTTTTTTTCTCTGAAGGAGGCTCACTGCCTGATGGGAGAGGGACTGCTTCCTGATCCAGGGAGAACAAAGAAGGACACTTTGTTAGAGAGGCAGCCTGTCAGTCTTACTCCTGTACAGAGGTGAAATCTGAGGGTCAGTGCTGAAATGTGAATGATTTCAGAGCCTGTTGGAGACCTACATTGAAAATGCTCTCCTTTTATTAGCAGGCTCAGATCTCCATTACGTGGTGACCCATATTTTCAATGCACAGTGGCTGGAGATCTCCTCCCACCCAGTTCAGAACTGCTGAGTTCTGAAGAACAGAACAGAGACAGTGACTAGAACTGCAGAACAGTGCTGAGGCCCAGTGCCTCCATCATACCCAGTGTCTCCTTCATACTTACCTGCTTTACACACACTGTAACCATAACCCTGCTTGGTTTAATTTAGGCCTGAGCCCAAGCATTTCTTGGCATTAGGCTGTCTCAAGCCTGCCCTGGGCAAGGCCATGCGCGATCTAAGTACAGAGGGCTGGACACAACACCCCATGTCAACCTGACTGCTGCATCCAGAGCCCAGTATGGGCTGAGGCTGCTGCTGCTTTATATGCCAGTGGGAGGGGGAGGTAGCACTGGCTTTGCAGGACACCATCAGCAAAAGAGTGAAAGGACTTGAGACACCCCTTGAAGCCCTTTCGTTCTTCCTGGGGGGTCTCCTTGTGGTGGTGTGTAGTGAAAAACAGAGTCTTCCAGCCTTTGAGACCTGCCGCTGAATGCTGGGTGATGGCAGTTTCCCCATGGGGATACACACTGAACTCAAGCATGCTGATTGTGCAGGCACCAGACTTGGAGCCAGCCTTTTTGGCAAGAGCTGGGCTCTGCATCTCCCTCATTCCCAGTGCTGTTGCTAGATATCCTTGGACCTTACAGCCCCATTTGGACAGCGTGGCCATCCTCTGCCTGGCAATTCAAGGCTTTATAAATCAGTCCCATTCCCCTGAGCCTTTCCCAGGTGCAACCAGTCCAAGGATGAACACATGGGAAAGTTCTGAAGGTCCCTGGAAGGTAATTTCTGTGACTTCAGTATCAGATTCCTGCTTTCAGCTGAAAGGAAAGGATATAAGGAGGTGACTCCCTAAAGAACTGCTTTTATAATAGGCTTTTTTCACCCTACTCAGCTACTTGTCTTCTTGCCTTAGCCTGAACAGAGGCCTGATAAGGGCAAGAGACAGGCACACAGAAGCAATATGCTGCTGGCAGATAAGCTAATTAAGTGGGAGACAGGTGTAGGAACTGAGAAAGGGGCCACTTTGCTTCAGATTATTAACTTGTTTTTGCTGGGATCTACACCAGAGGAAAATGACCTCGCTCGTTGAGTTTGGACACACTGAAAGAGAGGGCAAGGTGGGGAGGAGGGGAGGAAGGATGGAGGGATGAAGGGGAAGGGAGCCAATAGAAGAAGCCTGAGGAAGAGTGCATGACAGCAAATGTGCAGAGGGAGTGCAGCAAGGGAGGAGAGGCTAGGAAAAGTGTGGGAAGATGAGTGCAGGGAGTACGAATGATGGGAATGAGAAATTAGGGAGAAGTGTGCTTTGCTGGCCCTGCCTGTGGGCTGCTTGTTGCTCTTCTGTGCTGGGCTCCACACATCTGACATCACTGATGCAACCATACAGATCCAGGGGCTCACCTCCCCTGGATCATGGAGGTGCTTCTGCTTGAGCAGCCCTATTTGCCTCCAGAATGAGAGGGATCAGGGAGACTGCTGACTCTGACCAGACACCCAGGATGGGGCATCAGCAGCCCATCTCCCTTTCAGAGCTGTCTTCCTCTGGGACCCATCCCACCACCTGCTCCAGTGCAAAGCTCTGGCCTGGTGGCCATCACTTGAACAGCTCCTACAAGGCTCTGCTAGCCCCAGCATTGCCAGGGAGCACCGGCACCTCTGTCCCATGAGAGGACATTCAAGAGGGCTGGTTGTGCTCTGTGGAAGTGGAGAGTCACCTCTCTTCCTAGGATGTATGGAATAAACTGATTCCCACTGATGCATTTGTCTTGAGTGGTTGGGGATGGCAAATCGTGGCAGTTATTGAGATGCTGTGTAGGTTGGGTTCTCACCTCTGCTCCTCCTGTTTCACCTCATGGTTGTCTGTCACCCCTGCAGGAGTGTGCTGGCGAACCTCTCTTCTCCCTTTTCTGTGCCATCAAGCAGCAGATGGAAAAGGGTCCCATCGACTCGATCACTGGGGAGGCCCGGTACTCACTGAGTGAGGACAAGCTTATCCGACAGCAGATTGATTACAAGACACTGGTGAGTGCTCTGAGGACACCTTCCTATGGACTTGTCCAGCCTCTTCTAGAAAAAGTGGATTTAGAGAAAAGAAGCCAGTGATGGGCATGGTGACCCTCTGGGACAATTCTTTCTTGCAACCTAGCAGGGTAACCCCTGATGCATCCCCTAACACAGCAAGGTTGATAGCTGCAGCATCTGCTTGCAAAGCAGATCTGCAGAGACAGCTGCTTCCAAGTTAATTCCATTGTGCCCAGAGCATCTTCAGCTCCCCAAAGGCCTTGCCTGTTCTCTGAAAGCATCTGCACTTATAGCTGGGTAGGCTGACAGTGCCAGTCCTTTACCATTCCTTGGATTAGCTGAGGTCCAGGAGCACTGGAAGACAGGCATGAACCTTGTATCATGAATAGGCCTGTGAACATGGAGACAATAGATATGGGCAATTTACTCTGTTCTGTTAGACAAAATGCTTCCCAGTATCTAACCCTTTTCCCTGGAGTGACATCCACCCTTCCAACATCCCTCTGAGTTGTAAGTCAAATGTAATAGTCTTCCTACATTAGGAAGGTGGGGTTGTCACTGCAAGTTGTCACCCCCTGGCAGGGGCATGATGCCCACGGTGGGGTTTCTTCCTCCTCACTCTTGGCCCCCAACCACCCGCTCCCTTCTCCCCGGTGCCCAGCACCAGGGCAGAGCTGCCCAGCGCCCAGCCCTGGCACACCAAGGGCTGGTGTTTGCTGGGCAGCGCCTGCCCGGGGTGGCAGCCCTTGGCCGTGCCGGGTGTCCCCAGCACGGAGTTCAGGCAGGTGGGCACCAGCCCCTTGGCCGCGGGACACGTGTGATCCCAGGGACACCCAGCTCAGGGCACGGCCAGCCCAGAGATGTCTGAGACCTTGTGGGCATCAGTCAGTGCAAAGCCTATGCCCTTATGCAAGTGACAGTAAAAATAGTTTTTATGAGGCTACATTGCAAGGAACTGCTCTAGAATAATACCAGGGGAAAAAAAAATAATCTGTTTCTCCAATGAAGATTTCAGCATCAAGGAATGTATTAGAGGTACACAGTGAAGGGACCTATTATATGTTCTCTAGAGCTAATGCAGCTATTCCTCTTGAGCAAGCACAAGTCAAAGAAAAATGAACTTGATTTAAAGATTTCAAGGGAAAGAAAATTAATCCCTGTCACTGAGTCATTTGCTTCAAAATGTAATTGTCTGCATAGTGAAAGACATAGGATCATAGAATCATGGAATGGTTTGCATTGGAAAAGACCTTAAAGACCACCTAGCTCCCACCCCCGCTGCCATGGGCAGGGACACCTTCCACTAGACCAGGTTGCTCCAAGCCCCGTCCAACCTGGCTTTGGACACTGCCAGGGATGGGGCAGCCACAGCTGCTCTGGGTAACGTGTTCCAGCAATGCAATTTCAAATATGCAGCTTTAGCTTCTACTCTGAAATTACATCATTTCCCCACCTAATTAAAGAACATCAATTAAGGAGCATTAGAGATCTCTTCTTAATGTAAGTGTTTGTGGGCCTTCACATTTTCCTGGATACACTAAATCCACCGAGCTTCTAAGTCTCTGCAGGAAGAAGAACACTAAGTCTTCAAAGATCCTTGTAATTTCTTTATTTCTCATATTCTTGTTCTCAGAAATGGTGCTGAGATGCTCTGAACTTGTCAGATTATTTTATTTGTGCCTTCAATTGAGGGATGTACATCTCACTTAACTTTAGCTAGCTTTGAGAGCTGTGTCCAGTTGATGTTAGTTCCTTGACCTGTCTTAGATCTTAGCTCAGGTGGGCTAACGCTAGAAATGCCTGCTTTTCTTCGATAACTACAGACAGTCTAGAGCTGAGCTTTGATTGAATCCAAGTCTGATGGGAGGCTAGACTTTATTCTTAAATAAGACTACGATTTTGTTTTGTGCATTAAAAACGTGACTTTTATTAAATCAGCAGCGTAGTTCTTTTCTATTACGTGTGGTTGTCTAGTAATTCAAAGGCCTGATCTCACATGGAGAGAATGAGCAAAAAGAAGAAAAATGCAGACACAGTGATCACTTTCACCAAAGGAAATCCCTCCGATCCTTTTAGGCTTGATATAAAGCAGCCAGCAAAGGGTAGTAATTATACATCAGCCTGAACAAAGCTGTCCTCCATTCGCTTTGTGTCGTTTGATGTTAATCAGCTCTCCCTCTTACATCTCAAGAGCAGACAAATATACCCTGATAGGAATCTCAGCAGATTTACAGAGATCAGCTTTGGTGAAGGAGATTAAGAAGAAGCAGACTATGAATAGGATTGTTCTTTCTTTCTGTTTCTCTTTATTTCTGTTTCATTTTGTCTTTCTACCTTCCTTAAGCAGTCCGTCATATTTTATTAAAAATATATAGCGATGGAATAAAGAAAGAACTGGTTCAGTATTTGTAATACAGGAATTCCCTCAATGTCTCCTGCTTTCTACCAAACACACCTGGTCACCACTGTGAGTTTGCAGTGTGTGTGTCTAGAATTCATTGGGTTGGTCACGTTTCATGAGTGCTAGATGACTTCCTGACTGAGTTAAATAACAATTCCAGCAGCGGAATGCATTGAAACAGGCTCTTTATTGTCATTATTCCAGAAAGATAAGGCTGGGGGTTCTTTTGAAAGGCATTTATTCTTTAGGCTTCATTAATCAAGACCAACTATTTTAAAACATGGTTTCAAATATAGTTTGAGTGAAAAGCACATCCAGAGAAATTGACTCATCCAGCAAGAAAAAAAGAAGACGGAGCATATTCAGACATTTGGAATTATTGATTTTATAATACACACCTCATGAACTAAATTTAGATTGTTTTGATATGATTTGTCCAAACTAGATAGCTCAGATTTGCTGTCTGCCATGTCCTGCAGTTCTCCAAGGCAGCAGCCCTCAGTGTCCCAGGGTCTTTGCAGTCTGTAACAATGTCTGTATTTACAAGGGATTTTTCAGTCCAGGAGAAAGTAAGCTAGTTACAGATGTGATTTGCTAGAATAATTGTGTTGCAGCTAAACAGTAGGCCTTCTCCCAAGCTGTATACCTCAGAGAAACACCCTCTTGTGTTAATGTCTTCGCTAGCAGCCAGTGCTCATCATCTCTGGTCTGCAGTGTTATTAAAAACCCAGCTAGATTATTCCATCTATGAGAGACAGGAAGATCTCATCCCTGCTGACTGCCATCTGCCTTTGCCAGAATCCATGATTTTTTAACCATTCACTAAACAAGAGTTCAAATGCGAAAACCTCATTCCCTACTGCCACTGCTCTGCTGTCACTGGGAGATGAGAGACCATCCATCTCCTGCATCAGCTTCATTTCTGTTGATACAAATAATGCAGGGGAGCAAAGGCCTCGACGTGTGTCAGAAGCTGCCAAGAGTATTGGCTCATTAGTGCTTGGGGGTGGCAGGCAGGAGCTGCCCAGTACATCTTGAGCAGTGGCATGCTCTGTGTGGTCCCTGCACACCTCAGTGGCTCCAGTGCTGAGAGCCTCATTGGATCATCTCTCCTGACAACATATTCCAGATGGGTAAAGATACTTCCAGCTGACTTTAGTTAAGGCTTTTCAGGGAATTTTGGTAGCAAGGAGGAAGCCACTACTAAGGTATCAGAAAGCTCTCCTATGCTCGGCTTTTTTTCGGGTCCTTCTCTTTTTTTGCTGCCAAGCCTTGCTGTATGCCTGCCCCCTAGAACCTTCCTTAGCCCAATCTAGAAAGGAGAGAAAGATGCCTGTCCCTGTGACAGAAATTGTAGTGATGTCTTGGTCTCAAGGCAGACCACTCAATCACCTCAGAGAACTCAGAGCCAGGGTGACCATGTGAGTAATCACAAACTGTGCCTTTAATATTTAAATGCCAGTAATCTGTAGTGGAGATCAGGGCTTAGCTGTGCTAAGCATTGAATGTATGTATAGACTTAGAGACAGCTCATGGCTGGAAGGGCTGGCAATCGAAAAAAGCCCAAGGATATCAGAAAAGGTCAATAAACACAAATCCATTGAGATGACATGCCCCAAGGTCATAGAGAGTCAGTGGGAGAGCAGGGCTCACAGAGGAGAGCCTTGCTTGCTCCCAGTCCTTTTCACGTTGACCCCATAACTGGCACCGTCCTTATACCATACTGACACAGACCTCAATGCATGACAGAACAGTGGTGCCAAGTGTTGGTGTCCTCTCAGCAGCAAAACATTTGCATCTTCTTGAGTGACTCCCCCCATCCACCTTGCCAGCTGTGCCCCACAAGGCTCAAAGGCAGCCGTCGAGTGATGGAGTAACAGTGAATGCATTCATATCGGCATCACAAAACTTCTCTCAGAGTGACTAATCACGTAGGAATACAACACAGGCCATCTCAGGGATCTCTTCCCCACCAGTTAACATCAAAGATTGTGTTGACATAGCTTAGCAGCACTGCAGGAGCAATGGAATTGCATCTCTGTCTTACATTGGTTGTTATGAGAACAGCTCTGGGTGGAACACAGGGCAAAGCTTTCTCTTCCATTGAGGCTGAAGCATCTGAACTCTGCTAAATCGATGAAGCCAATGCTTAGATTTTCTTTTTCTCCTAGTCATCCCCTTCCAGGGACAATCTATAGAAGCCTGGGCTCACAACAGAGGAAAACTTTGGGAGGATTCCCTCAGAAGTGGTAGGAATCTCTCTCTTCATTGCGTAGAGCATGAGGAATGAGGAGAGGAACTTCAGTCTGTTGGAAGGGAAGGAGAGATTTTCAACCTGTGGTGTAAGGATGACTTCCATCGGGTCCGTGACAATCTCCAAAACCTAGCCATTTAGTGTGTGCAATACACGGATGTACCCTGCAAACCTGAAGTCTTTGTACAAAGTTCAGCTCTTCACAAGAGAACAGCTGGAAAACACCAACCGAGAGTGGATGTGAAACCTGGGACATGTATGTCAAAGACACTGTGTTCTGAGAAGGGTGCTGGTTTCTGTAAGCAATGCCTGAATTACCTAAAATGTTGTGAGGAGCCTCCTGACTGTCTTGAACACCCTGGGATTCAGGGATTTACAGCTACTACCAGCTGCTCCTATCGATGCTTGAAACCCCCAAGATCAAAGTTCTCTCTACACAGCCCTTTGAAATGTCGCCTCCCTTGCTCCTTGTTCTTCCAAATGAGATGGAAAAGAGGAAAATAAGGACTACTGTAGTCAGGCCATGAATGATCATGGCTCACTCAGGCAGATTTTTTTTCTGCCACCTTCCAAAGCTGGCACCCTGTGAAATTCAGGGACAACCAAGTTATAAGAGCAAATTACCATTGCCAGCTTCCAGCTGGGTGATGTACCACACTGCATGGTGGGTACTGGTGTGATGGACATTAGTCAGCACCTGCAGGAAACATTGGGTCTTCTGGACCAGGTGTTGGCCTGGTAGGGTCGCCCAGCTTATTTTAAAGACCACTAAGTGCCTTCATGTAGGGAACGGAACTGAACCTGAGGTGTTTGCATCAGATGTGAATCACACCACAGAGCTTGATCTGACTGGCATCAGCTCATTTCATCTCAGCTGAGCTCGGATCACTGAGAGAGACCTGCAGAGTGTCTTGGTCTCCAGAATCACGTGTGACCCCCCTAGCACTCTCAAAAAAGCTGTCGTAACCTGCCATCACTGCTTCATTTCCCTACAAGTGTGTAATCATTTAGGTTGGAAAAGACCTTTAAGATCATTGAGTCCAACCACAAACCTAACGCCATGGAGGCTCCCAGCAATCAGGTGTTTATTTTTTAGATATACCTGAGGAGTTTGCAGAGGAAGAGGTTTCTGCAGGCAAGGAACAGGCATAACCCCAGAGGGCTGCAGCTGGCTAGATCAGCTCAACACTGGATGAATTTCAACAGTGCTTTTTATGCATAGTTCTGTGATCCTTTGAGATGAAAGATGCCACAGAACTGTAAATCTGTGCTGTTATTATTATCTGAATTGATGCTTCTTCAATACTGCTGGAAGTGACATATAAATAATAGCATTATGATCTAATCAATATCTCATATTTACATCTCCCCTTTCATCCAGAAAGATCACAGAGCTCTTTGTAAGCAATGTCTTCACAAGTCCCTCTCAGTTGAGCATTACAGCACCAAAGGGAGCCTGGTGAGCCAATATGTAATTATGCTGATATGGTTTCACCCAGTTTCAAGCCACTTTGAGATCCCACTGCATCTTAGTAGGTTAAGACAGAAAGTGATGGAGAGTCCAGTACCCATTACGTGCCATGAAAGGGAATGTACTGTCAAGGTAGAATCGGTCATGAGGCACCAAAACTAACATGTCTGCACTTGTAGAAGTGGCGCAGAAACATTTAATGACTGAATATAGCCAGGAGCATCACTGAACACTCCTTCCAAGTGCAAAGGTGTGCTAAGTTTATAAAAGTTTATAGACTTCACACTCCTGTAACCAGAAGAGAGCAGAAAGCTCAACATAGACATGGACCAAAGTTAGCAGGCAGATTGCTGTTAAACACTGTGTGCATGTGTTTAAGGTATCCCCACTTCCTCACCATCCCATATGCTTTGCATTTACTTTTGGACAGAGTCTTTGGAGAAAATTATAATCTCCTTCTAAGAAACAAGGGGCCTCTCTAGTTGGGTCAATTTTCTTATTCTAAATGTGAAAGCAGAAGTGGTTGTTGTTTTGTGTTTCATTTTTTAAGAAGCCCTGCATTTCAAATTAATAACATCCTTCTGAGAAGGGGGTAGGTCAGTCCTGTGGCTGTGCAGAGGATGTACAAACTTAAGGCCAAGAGATTGAAGAGCACTTTTACCTGAATTGTCAAAGTGAGTTGGCAATACAAGGAGGCCACTACTGAATTACATCACCTCACCAGCTCTCTAGGGAGTGTGGAATGAGTCAGAGCCCAAGAAAAGCTTTGGAGAGCCCTTGGGATATCGGTTCAGCTCCAGCCAGGGTTAGGACTGGTTGCATTTTTAATGGTTTCTATGAAAACTGTGTCAATGACCATTGTCTGGTACCATTTGAGTCAAAGCCATTTTTACTGCAAGCACCAGAACCTGAGCTGGTATTCATGGTCTTTCTGTTATTAGGTATAGCGAAGATGTCCAGGGGATGAGGCTCAAATCTAAGGGACTGTTCCCACAAGTACAGCAGTTTCTTCTCACAGAGATAAGTGGCATGAGACACAGGTTCAGAAAAAAACTTCACATCAGCCCTAAGTCACCGTCTGCAACATCTGGGAGCCCACAGCACTTAGCTGAGAGCCAGATGCTGAGTTACCTTTAGTTCACTGCACACAGGCAGAGGTAAGGGGTTGAGAGCAACACAAGCGTGGGTACATGGCATCCTCCTGTGTGCAACCATATCTCTGTGCCCTCTTGTAGGAGAGAATACTCTCGGTACACATTTTTTCCCCTTATTGCACCCTAGATCCCTCTGGCTGTAGGACACAGAGACTTGCAGGAAGGGCAGGCACAGGGTACCCGTGCTGCTGTGAAATGTGTGGTGCTTCTCTCTCAGGTCCTGAGCTGTGTGAACCCCGACAACGTGAACAGCCCCGAGATCCCAGTGAAGATCCTGAACTGTGACACCATCACGCAGGTCAAGGAGAAGATCCTCGATGCCATCTTCAAGAACGTACCATGCTCTCACCGGCCCAAAGCTGCTGATATGGACTTGGGTATGTGAGTGCACAACAGGCCCTGACTGCCCCTGGGCAGGGGGGAGAGGGGTATGGGAGACAGCCACACTCAGTCCAGACACTGTTTGCTGGGGCAGGTGCCACCTCTCCAGACTGAGTGTGCCTTTGGTGCTTGTGCCAGGCAGAGCAGCAGCAATGGTGAGAGGGCAGAAGAGACTAATTAAATTGATGCATTATGCTCCTGGCTTGTGAAATCTTTGGCACTGAGGACTTACAAAGGCCAGTAGCCATCCTGCTTTTCTGCCCTCAGAATTCAACTTGGATAAGGGTATGGAAAAGGCATGGCTGGGGCTATCCTCGCTGCCCTGCCAAAGACCCCTGGAAAAAAACCCTGCCCAGGGTGGTGTTGTCAGCAATGTTCAGGCTGCAGAGATTTATTCCTAGCTCTTCTCTGAGTAGTGAGGGTTTGGATTACATATATCTTCTTGCTGAGATAGTCACAGCCCATGCAGTACTAATTACTCATTGTCCAGGCACAGGAAAGGGGATGAAGCATCCTCTGTTCAGTGGGCTGCATCTATCTCATCGCTGACTGCTTCCTTCTCCAGCCAGCACCCCATCACCAACAGCAGGGCTGGGAGCTGCTGCTCTGAGGTTTCCTTTCTGCAGAGGACTAGGAGGTCTTAAGGAAAGATTAGTCCTTCTGTTTATGAATTCATGCTTTTTTTTTTTTCTCAGTGGTTTGCTTCTTCATGCATTGCTCTGCTCGGAGGGTGGAAAGAGCAGCACCAACTTCACTTGCATTTCTAGGCAGTTGTGTTGTTGAGCTCTGGGGCACACAGGGAGCTGTACAGCCCAGTGCTGGGGTGCCTCTGAGGCCAAAATCCATTTCTGCCCAAGATCTGGAGCAACGATGCTGGAATGAGTGAGCCTTAATTGGGGCCCAGAGGCAGATGTGATATTGCACCTGGAAGTTACTACAAAAGAATGTAGAAAAATATGCCTGGGGCATTGCTGAGATGTCTGGGGAGGGTACTGGGGACTGCATTGTAGCTGTACCTGCCAGAATTTGCCCTCAGTGACCTTCAGTGAAAGATACTTGAGTGGAAAATGATGGAGTCTATAAAACCCAGCAAAGTAGAAGAGGAACCAAAAGGAGAAGGGATGAACTGATGCCAAGAAACAATTCACAGCAATAATGGAGGCAGGAATGAGAGGTCAGGGATTAAAGTTAAGTGTCTATATGTGTGTGCATATGTCTGGGGAAGGAGGGGATTCTTGACAGAAATTGCAGCAAGATTCCTGCTCGTGAAAGGCAGTTAGAATAATGAAACAAGCTGCCAAAACCTGCAGTGGTAAAGAAGAGATCATATAAATCATCAAGAAAGGACCAAAGATAATTCTGGAGCTGCTCTGAGTCAGCAGGGGAATGGTGAGTGCTAGTGTAAGCATGGGGGCACACAGGGCAGGGTGCCAGGGCACAGTAGACCGGAGGAGTGGGGTTTACAGCCAGATCTCCTGATCTGTCTGGCACTGGATGGTGGCCACAGAGTCCATCACGTTTGGATCTCAGACTGGGCGTGAGTGGAAAGTGGTTTCTTCTGCTGTAGGGATGAACTATGCATCCATAAGGGAGGCAGGAATTTCACCTGCATGTTGCAAATGCCAGGGATAAACCAGAGTCCACAGATTTTGTTATAGCTCTGAGAACTGACAGATACCGAAGTGTGTGTGTGCAGGGTCCCAGCTGGAGACTGACAATTTTGCATCCAGGATTCTTGCTGTTTTAAGAAATAGTGGCCCGCTGAGTAGTGCTGAGGACCAGCAAGTTCCAGAAAGTCTTTATGAGCATGTGCACCCCTCAGATGACAGACTTGTCCATATTGACAGGAGACTGCTTAATGAGCAGCTGTTTGCCCAATAGCGTTGATGATGCAGTTGGGGAAAAAATACCCAAAACAAAACACACACACCCCCTCATCTAGTAGAAGAGTGTTGCCAGCAGTGATATAGTTGCAGGATCCTTTAGCACAGCAGCTAACAAGGTGGGAGGAGCAGGGCTGGCATGGGTAAAGCAGGAAAAAGAGGTTATGCACGTCCAGCCACAGCTCCAGCCCAGCCTCTATGCAGGAAAAGATGTTTGTTGGCACCTGGCATCCCTCCGCGACAGTGAAGGCAGCAAGAGGAGAGCAGAAAGCACTGCTGGCCATTAGGAAGAAGCACAGAGCTCTCAGCCCCAGGCTGAATCCTCAGAACTGCAAAGGCAGCTGAATCAGCCCTGCCAGTCCATGCTAAACAGTAGGTCAGAGCAGATGACTGTAATATGGCCTTGAAATCAATGGTTTTCTAAACAACAACACCATTTTCTATTACCATTAAAATTTTCTGGGCTTTCTGTCTATGCTAAGGCCAGATTGCTCACACGGAAGAAAGCAAACAAGCTAATGAGTTGTTTTGAGTTGTTAAATGCAGGGTAGCTGCAGGCAGAGTGACTTGTATGTGTCGCAAATGTCATAATGTTTGGCAGTTACCCAGACAACTCATGGAGGGGGTTGTCAGCTGAAAGCACTTATTTTGGACACCCTGAGGTTACATTTTAGTCCAAAGCCCAAATTGCAGCCCCCTGAGTAAAGGCTTCTTTCTACAGTGGCTATTTTTGTTATTACTACTTTTTAAAGCCCTCACCATAAATAAAATACCCCACCTTTGGGAAAGCATTATGGTGTGAGGATCACAAACCAGGAATTTGGCTTCATGCTGAGGCATTCACTCTTCCCCGTGTTTCAGTTGCTTTTTGAAAGGGACGGCTGAGGTGATGGGAGCTGCTAGGCTGACTGTCTTCCACTCGGTGATGCTGCCTTAGGCTCCTGTGAGCCGTGTCAGGCCAGCTTTCACTGCCTCCGTGTGGTGCGGTGCTGGGATGCGAGGTTCAGCCTTTAGGAGGCATTTAAACTGGGTCTAACTCTAGTATATATACAGTGAGGCAGGCAGCTTCCATATACAGGATGAAATGTTCCACAGGCATCTTCCATCTATGTGTTCTGATACAAACATTTTTTCCCCCAGCCATGGCAGTCCTTTCTCCACCCCAGAAACAGAGCTGAGTTTCTCCTCTCTTCCTAGAGATCATCACATACTAGACGTTTACCCATTTTTGTTTCTTACCCACCTGGCTGTACTGGTGCCTGCAGCATACAGACAAAGTTTATTCCCCTGTTTCCATGCCAATCTGTCTCTCACGTGGAAATTGCTGGGAAGTGAAAAAATACTTAAAAGACTAAAGGCACCCCTCCCCAGCTCTTCAAGCTAATCCTCCACAAGCACAAGTGGTCATGAAATAGGGATCAAGCTTGGGTAAGCCACATGCTTTTGTTCCACACGCCATTGCTGTGCAAAGTCAGCCACAAACCATTTCACAGCCCTTCACGGGAGACTTTGGGTGTTTAGGAAAGGAGTAGGAAGCACAGTATATGGCATGAGCAGTTGGCTGAAATGGATTGTGTGCATTATGACGTAGAAATGCCTGTAAAGGATGCTGTAACTGATGATGACTAGCTCAAATGAAGGCACTTGGAGTGAGCTGGCACATATTCATCCACCTGGGTATTTCAATTACCCCTGAAAAATATTCTCTCTGTTACACTTTTCTCCTTTGTTCAATGGGCGTCTTGAGGGTGTAACGTTTTCTAACGTATTTGAGGTGCAGGAAGACATGTCCCCATCTCCCCACAGTCATTCCCTAGCCAGGCATTGCTACAGCTCAGAGAAGCAGCTTTTTATCAAAGGCTCCTGGAATTCCTTTTTCCGAGTCAAGTTGAATAGAAAGGTTGTTTCTTAAAAAAAAAAAAAAAAAGAAAAAAAAAGAAAAGAAAAAAAAAAAGAAAAAAGAAGTAATTCCTGCGTGCAATAAAAAGATACACTATCTGCTGAATGAAATATAAAAGCTTCACAGCAGCTGTCTCCTGAGTTTGCATTTACCGCTGCTCCTGATTGGAAGGCTTGATAAAGATAATGGGATTTTTTTACCTCCCTCCCCCTTTCTCTGGAAGGTGGAAGTGTAACAAATTGGATTGGAGTATGTCTCTCCTTTGTGCCAGCTCGCAGAGGAGTGCGCAGATCTGATGAGAGAGGGGACAGGGTGCTGCCAGCGAGGAAAAAGCTAACAGTTTTCACTTAGTGCTGTGAATACAGATGTCAGGGTCACCTTCTCCTCCTTTGCACCCTTCCTTCCCATTCCCTTGCTCCCAGCCATTGCCTTTCCTTGCAAGACCACTGAGCTGCCAGCTGGCACTCATGGAGAAGGGAAGTGTGGAGTGCTCCTGTGAAACTAGGAAGAGTTGGGGGACCATAGCTGGGGGACCTTTCCCTGTCTTTCCTCAGATGCATGATGTAGCAATTTGTATTTGGTCAGTGCAAATGGGCTGCAAAACTGAAGCTCTGCAGGGTGTTTTTCTCCTTGTCTTGCTCAGGAAAGTAGCTCTTGTGTGGAGTCAGACTAGTCCTTCCTCTTCCTCGCATGGCCCCTTTCTGCAGGAAGGCCAAGGGGAAGGCCTTGGCAATCCTCTGTCTCCCTGCAGGAGCACAAAGGGCTTGGGGGGACATCCTACCATGCCTCCAGCTCCCCTGGAGCAGAGGGAAAGCTTCTTCTGCTATGAGGAGCTTGTCCAGCCTTGAATACAAATAAAGCACAGGATGAGGAAAACTCATGGCAGAGCCAAGTGCAACACTGAGAACCTCTGCACCGCCTCCCTGAAACACTACATGAGTGTGTGTCTCTCCCCAAAGATGAGTGAGGAGAGAGGAGGATGACAGCAACATGCAGAGCCCTGAAGGATAGACATCAAAGAGACACCGTCCCCAAGGGACCATAAGGAAGGCACATAAGGGACACACTGTGACAGTAGAGTTGGCTTTGGCATTCTGTGGGGCACTTAGCAAGAGCACAATTTCCCAGCACAGCCCAAATTTCAACATTTTGTGCTCTTTGAGGCAATGTCTGAGACCAGTTACCTTCATGGAATCCAGTCCAGCTGGGAATGAACAGAAAGCATCATCCTTGGATATCACAAAGGTAATACAGGTGAGGATCTAAGGCACTGGAGTAAATGAAGGGCACTGCAGGATCAGTGCTTAGCCAACATGACCTTTGCTTACTCTCTGAGTATCTCCAGCCAAAGTAACACCCAGCAATAAACACAGCAGCTGACCTCTTTGTGCTAATTTAAATGAATAATAAAGGCAAGGGGAGCTTCCCCAATACATTTTAATTATGTGATAAGAATACTGCTGAAACCAAAAGAAATTTGCAACAGTCCTTGCATTTTTATATTAGGAGAAATAAGCAGGGGTGGCAGGTGATGTCTCCATATCCAAGAGTTCATTTTAATTAACTCCTGCAAATGAATAGACTTTCTGCTTTGACTCTGGCTAAACTCTGTGTGGCTAGGTCACTGTGACTGAGACACGACAACCAGAAAGATAGCTTTGGATGGTCCAGGTTGTCTGTGGTTAAAGCACAGCTTTCCCTATTGTCACCAGTGATACTACATTTCTTTCCTTTTGGCTGTGTTTATGTGTTCCTTGTCTATACACAAGTGTGTGAGTCCTCAGTGCTCCTCCACATGGAGCATCCTTCAAGATTTGAACAAAAGGTGGTACCCTGGGAAGTGACAGGGCGCTCCAGTGCTGCAGAAGGAAAGAAGCATTCATTATTTCAGGGTGGAGGCTGGAGAACTGGATGTGGTCAGAAACTGGAGCCCTTCTTCCCACAGGTATGCTGCTGAAGGCTGGTAGAGATTACATGCTCCGTGGAGCAGGGTCTTTGTTCCATCTCAGGCTCTCTTCTCCATTGTCCCTCTACTGTGCCTGAAGCCAAAGGCTTCCTGCTCTCCAGCACTTCTGGATTCCAGTAGCAAGAAGTGTTGTGTGAGCACTAATGGAGATGAACTGAGAGCTGAGCAAGACACTGCTTTGCCCAGGGGAGCCCTCTCTGTGCCCTAGCCTTGGATCTCTCATCTCCCTAAGCAACTGCTCTAGGTTCTGACCTCTGTGTGGCATCACTCTTTCAAGGAGTGGGTGTTCCCTGTGGAGAAGTGGTTTTGTGATCGCAATATCATTTTATCAAGGGTAGAGAAACCAGTCTGGATAATCTGTGACGTGACTTTGAACATTGCCATATGGCTATGATTTTTGCATACTTTCCTGAACCGTCTCTCTGAACTTTTAATGGTTTATCTGCCTTCTCTTTCCCTCTGGAAAGAGGGCTCTGGACATTTGTGCGTTCGTATGTTGTGCGTGGTTAGAGGCATCTGACAGTGGGTAAAGGCAATGACTGATGTGCTGCTACATGGATGCAGCCTTCACATGTGTGACTACAAGAGTTATGGGCACAGGGATTACTGGGCTGTATCCCCTATCAGAGGCTCTGCACATCAGAGTTCAATGTCCCTGTTCTTGCAGAGTGGCGGCAAGCAAGCGGGGCAAGGATGATCCTTCAGGATGAAGACATCACAACCAAGATAGAGAATGACTGGAAGAGACTCAACACGCTGGCACACTATCAGGTAACTGTGTGAGAGGATGGGTAGAAGGTAGATCAGCTAAGAAAACAGCAAGAAGGGCAAAGTGTTATTCTCTAAGACACAAGGTAAACAATAGTTGAGTGGGCAATAACTGGGCAGAGCGCCTGTGTTGAGTACATCCATCCTGTTCCACTGTTCTTGTAGTACTTACCCTGCACAACACCAGAGATTAAGCCAAGGGAAGAAAAAATCCTCCATCTCTCTCAAAGGAGAGGCATCCCTGGTGAGTGAAGGATGTGAAGAGGAGATATGGACATGAGGACAACACGAGTTAACCTTTCTCATGTAGACAAACAGAAAGCAAGCCTTTCCGTGCCCCTTTTTCCTGTGCATCAATGGCCTTGTGATGCTAGGAGAGTTCAGAAGGATGGAAGAGAGAAAAATGGAAGGGAAGAACGTTTGGTGTCAGGAAGAAGGAGGAGGAAAGCAGCGTGACTGAAGACCATAGTGCAGTGGGGTTGTCACTGACCTAGGAACACTTGTTTTCAACCCCTGTCCTGATCCATGTCACACGCTTTGGGACAGGGCTTCCCTTTATCTCCGCATGTCCTTGAGGTCCATAAGAGAGTGCTAAAGATGTCCAAAAATATCTTACACAAGTAGCAGATTTAATGAAAAATTGAGCTTTGGTCAAAAGCTCCCTCACTCCTTCACCTCTTGCCAAAAAAAGCACCTCATTAAGTTTAATCCAATGCTAACAATTTTGTTGTTTCCTCAATCACACCTCAGCAGTCTACATTTCATAACAAGATTTCTGTGGTTTTGGTTTGGTTTTGTTTGTTGGTTTTTTTATTTATTTAAGAGCTGACCTGAGGAGACAGCAAGCAATAATTTGAAAAGGAAACAAAACTTTTCACTTCGGATTGACTGAAGCATTGCTGGCTGACTCCAGAATACTTTTTTTCAAGAGGAGTGGGGACATTTTCAATTTTATTTCACCAATAAACCACAGGCATAATTTTATTTCACTTCTGTGTTTTTTTCCAGTTGTTTGCTTCAGGCAACAAGCTCCTAGCTATATGGATTAGCTGGGGCAGAACAGGTCCTCAGCTGCCAGGATGCTGAGCTTTACACCATTTACCCTGACTGTCCTGAGGGCAGACATGGAACATGCTGGGACAGACACTGATAGTCCTTTTGCCTCAGTTTCCCCTTCTGTACTCTGGGGCTAAAACTATAAAGAGCCAATAACTGCCTTCCATGATTGCTGAGGGGCTATTTAATTAGCCTCTGCAGTGCTTTGAAGATGAAAAACTCTATGCAAGTGCTAATTACACACAAGAGTTAGACGTTAGCAGGATTTTTTTTCACCGATCTCCTTTTTATGGTGTCTTATTTATCACAGATATCCATGATATGGCTCCTCTGAGCCACTGGCTTGTTAACATTTCTAATATGGGACCCACATGAATCGCCTTGTTGTAGTTATGGAAAATCTGGCTTATTTCAGAAAGTTCTGTTGTCTTTTGAAACACTGTCCTATGACATCCTGGAACACAGCCACCCCAAACCTGCTGCTTTCACCTCTCTGAGACCCTCTGACACGGCAAAGAGAAAGAAGTTGTGGTAGTCACTTCAGCCCAGCAGTACATTTGTAACGTGGAAGGGGGAGGCTGTACATGGAGAGGTTGACACGATCAAAGTGGGAAATGGAGGTACCCATTTCTGAGCTAGGTACCTAGATATCATCTGCAATTGAGGTGGAAGGGATAGAGGATTTCACATCAGTTTTATCATCCTTATGGGACAGCCCACCCTTGGTGTTTGAAATAGCTCAGATTATTTTCTTCTTCTCACACTCCTTTTCTGCATAAGAGCTTCTTTGGGAAGAATGTGCTGTCAGCTTTAGTAAGGTTAGTGCATAGACTTGCGTCATTGTCACTGAACTTGGAATCAGGACCTCAGTGGAGCGGAGCCTGCTTTATCGTCAGTTGTGCTATTGCCCAAGTGCAAGCTTCCAGCAGTGTAACAGGAGATTTTGTCCCTTTTTTTTTTGTTAATAGACACACGGAAGAAAGTATTTGAAGCTTTGGGCCAAAACTACTGTCCTATCTACAGTGGCACTGGTTTATGGCTCAGCTTCTGCTGCTTGAATGTCTGCTGTCCTTGGAATGCTCCTCAGCCAGTCTTCAGAAGCTTATTGACGAAGTCCCTTTTTCTTTACAGGTGCCAGATGGATCTGTGGTAGCTTTAGTCTCCAAGCAAGTCACTGCCTACAATGCAGTCAACAACTCCACTGTCTCCCGGACATCAGCCAGCAAGTATGGTAAGGATTTGTGTGCTGATATGGATTGAGAGAGCACCAGAGAAGAGATCCCAAACATCATGGTGATTACAAGACACTGAGCACCAGCAGACAGAATGATAGGCAGATGACTAGTTGATAAGATTGCTTGAGGGATGGCAGGAGAGGATTTATTCATCTAAAACTTTGGCACCTGGTCCAAGCTGGTTGGATTGCTCTTAGGAAGTGCTTCTCCTCCCTCATTAATAAAAGGAGGAGCATATATAATTAGCTGCCTGCATTTTCAATCTCTCAGTCTTGCTCTTAGAGTTTGCATAGGGAGAGGCAAGCGAGAAGCACTGCACACTGTATGAGCTGAGTCATTCTGGCGGTCAAAGTCCTTGCAGCATGGTCTTTTGTGAAGGAGAATCTGTGGCACAGATGAGCAACCATAACCTACACAGGGTATAGACCTGTCTACAGATATATCCCAGTGTGGGTGTTGTATGTCCCACCCAGCTATCTTATTATCCCAAGGGAATTTGCACCTGCAATAATAAAAAAAAAATGGCTTACTGAGGTCTTGTATCAGTATATCTCAAGGCAGTGGATTGTTGTTCCCGCTCTACCCATGAGACAACTGAGAATGAGACAGCTGTGAAATAGAGACCAGGTGGAAAGTCTTCTGTAGAGACAAACAGAGACCTCCTGAGTCTCTCACACCAACACAGACCTCTCTCCCCTGCACCAGAATTGCAGCCCAGGACATGTCTCACTATGATGATGGTGGATGGCAAGGCAAAGCATCTCCAGTGTGCAGAGTGCTGAAAACCACCCTCCAACCTGGATGCAACTGCCAGATCAGTTTATTATTATTATTTTTTTTAATTTATGAAAGCATCTCCAGTTCTTCTTACTCCTTTTAGCTTGAGGGAAAGTAAACCTCCTCAGTGTCCAGAGGAGTCCCCTTCCTCTTTCTCCAAGGACATAAGCAATCCAGCACACCTTATTAATATTCATCCTCTTTGCCATGTTGTTGCAATTACTGAAAGACACAGTGACCTTTGAAAAGGAAGACTTCAGAGGGGTTAATTTCTGTTGGATTTCTTTAATTCTTTTGCTATTTGCTTTTTCAGGAGGAGGGAGTGGGGAAGAATGCAGGGTGAGAAGATATGGTGGGTCAGAAGTGATTGTTAATTGCAATTAAGAAAACAGCATCCAGAGAGAAAAAGGATATTCCATCTGATAATTATGATGTAGGGATTGGTAATGCATTAATGAGGCTGATTCAGATCTTGCTACAGAAAGGTGCAACTCTCTTGTGTTAATTATGGTCGGAAAAGACTCTGCAGCATTGCTGGAAGGTCAGGGAGAGGGGAATGCCTCATGCCTACACTCAAGAGGTAAAATTTGGAGGCTAAAGGTGTCCTGGGAGAGGAAATTTCTGCAGGCCCACCTGGGGTTCTGGTTTATTTTTGGTCAACACAAGATTTTGGAGCAGGGAGTGAAGAGGATGGCTGGGCAGGAGTTATTGGATTGCTTTGATGCCAAAGGGGGAAGAGGAGGCAGCTCCTCCTGAGTCTGGGGATGGGGAGCTAGACAAGAGGTCACGTTAGCTGCATCAATATTACTATGCAAACAGGCCGTGGCCTGTTTGCTGGCCATAATGCCAAGCAGCATGACATGGTACGACTAACAACCATGTAGGTAAAACAAGTTGTACTTAGCCGTGCTGGTTACCATGAGTAGTTGGTACTCTCCCCTGAACGAGTCCTGGGCAGTGTCTGACACTGACAGTGCCAGTTGTCCCAGGCCAAAGCTTTGCCAGGGATTGTGATAAGAGGTAAAGAGCACAGGCAACTGAAAGTCAGTGTTTGAGGCTCTAATTTAATAGTGCAGACATTGATGTCATGTCTGGCTTGGCTGACAACCCTTGTCTTTGCTGAGCTAATCACTCGGTCATTAGGTGATGCTTTGATAATAAGGCCTGGCCCATCCAGCTCATTTGGGGGCTTCTCCATCTTGCCTTGTAATTTCACCAGGAGATATACCTGTGTTGCCTAACATTACAAGTTAGTTGATGGAAATTTATTTAATACTAATATGGAAACACGGAGCTTGTGGGAGCAGGGACGTTACAGCACTACTACAACCTTCCCAGTTTGGAGACCCAAACTAATGTCTCTCCAGGGTGAACTCACCAGCTGTGATTGTCTCAGCAGCCCACACCAGAATCTGTATGAGCATCCTTTCCATGTACCGAATGGGAGAGGTACCTGCTATCGCACCCAGACAGAAGAGGTCTTCTTCTTGCCTTTCTGAAAAAAATCTTCTATTAGGTGGCATGTCATTAGCATATTTCCTTGATGAAACCTGTTGATCCCAATACAAGTGCTACTAGGGCTGAGACACATGCATCTCTCTTTGCAGAAAACATGATCCGTTACACAGGCAGCCCAGACAGCCTCCGTTCCCGCACTCCCATGATCACTCCTGACCTTGAAAGTGGAGTCAAGATGTGGCACTTGGTGAAGAACCATGAGCATGGTGACCAAAAAGAGGGTGACCGGGGCAGCAAGATGGTTTCTGAGATCTACCTGACAAGACTACTTGCCACCAAGGTACATGGTGGGGGTGGGGAAGAGAGTGAAAAATATTTTTTTTTAAAGGCTGCGTTAGAGCTTCTTGCCTACAAGAAATTAGAGACTGCTCAAAGGATGCCAAAGAGGGGTAAAGCAAGAAGAGCAGAAGGAAAATAAAGCAAAAGGAGTTCCAAACATTGTAAGGAAGGAGCCTGAATTTAGAAAGCAGTCAGAAAAGGGATATTGGAGAGCAATGAGGAGTAAAGAACTCGGGGCGATGGGAGTGTTGGAGAAAGTCAGCACAGGGGTAGGTGCTGGGGTTGTCAATTACACCGGCTTGTTGTTTGTACCAAAATTGAGCAGATGAAGACCCAGGGAGAAAATGTGCTTGGATCAGCTTCCAAGGATGTGTCACACCTCACAGTCTGAAATGGGGTCCTATGCCACAAACCTGTGATTATGTGTTCTACCTTTCCCCTGGGCCCATAAAGGTTCTTGTGCTGATGACTTGCCAGGGGGTTGGCTGTGGTGTAGCTAATACGTAGGCAGCTCCAAGAAGAGAAAGCAGAGTTAGATGTTCATCCCCTCTGAGACATAGAAAGCCCAGGGTCTCCGAAGAGAAAATACAGAATAAGTCAGGTTGGGGCAGAGCAGGGACATCCTGAGCTGAATCTCCAGGCACATCTCACACATCATGTCCTATCTCAGACATCATGGTCCATGGCAAGTCTCTGCAGAGAGGGCAAAGACTGTCTTAGGAAGTTGGTAAGATCCCATCTGCTCAATCCATATTCCCCAACATGCTGGAAGGCAGCCTCCTACAAGGGTGCCTGCCAGAGCCTGCAGGACTTCTGTAGTGGGGCAGTATGTGAGTGTTTAGCGTAACTGGGGATACAGCATCATGAGGAGGACACTTGCACAACTGGAGATTACTTAAGCTGCAACTACAATAACTAATTGCAGTGGATTTTGGCTCTGGGGCAGCCACAGAAAGTGGTTTAATTGCCACTGTCTGCACAGAAAGAACTCGCTGCCACTCCGCACTATGCTGTCCCTTCCGTGCAAAGGGGATGGCTGGTTCTTGCTGCAGCTGGCTCTCTCTGGGGTTGGCAAAAGATCTCAAGCCC